>NC_041393.1:606499980-606556542 GCF_002162155.2 Triticum dicoccoides | reverse complement strand
GGCGCGGGGACACCACGTGGCGGCCTCCGGTTGGCTGCGGGCGGCGGCGCGGACGCGTCCGGTCCGGGACGGACATGTCCGCCGGACGAGAGGAGCGGGGCTAGGGTTAGGGTAGGAAAACATCCGCGAATTTCGTGGGGGAGGGTATATTTATAAGTAGAGGGAGCTAGGAGAGTCCAAATGAGGAGCGGTTTTCGGCCACGCGATCGTGATCGAACGACCGAGAGCATGGAGGGGAGTTATATGGGTTTTGGGCCACTTTGGAAGGGTGTTGGGCTGCAAAGGGAAAGGGGGTTTTACGGTTACCCGGTTAGCTGTTGGAGTACCAAACGACCTCCAAATGGCATGAAACTTGACAGGCGGTCTACCGGTGCTATACCAAGGCCACTTGACAAGCCTCGGGCCATTCCGAGAAAGTTTAACACTCACTCACAACAGGAGAGAAAAGGGGAACGCCGGAGAGCATAGGAGCGCCGGATTGCAAAACGGACAATGGGGAAAAGGCTCGGATGCATGAGACGAACACGTATGCAATGCAATGCACATGATGACATGATAAAATGCAACACACAAGCAAATGACATGGCAACAACGGCGAATAACTGGCAGACACCTGGCGCATCAAATCCGGGGCGTTACAGCACAACCGCCTGTCCCAGCTGGAGATCAACCTCCCGGACGAGGCGGTCATTGACAGAATCCTTCAGTCGCTCCCACCGAGCTACAAGAGCTTTGTGTTGAACTACAATATGCAGGGGATGGTGAAGACCATTCCTGAAGTATTCTCAATGCTGAAGTCAGCAGAGGTTGAAATCAAGAAAGAACATCAAGTGTTGATGGTCAATAAGACCACTAAGTTCAAGAAGGGCAAGGGTAAGAAGAACTTCAAGAATGACGACAAAGATGTTGCCGCGCCCGGTAAGCCAGTTGCCGGGAAGAAGTCAAAGAATGGACCCAAGCCTGAAACTTCTTTTATTGCAAGGGAAAGGGTCACTGGAAGCGGAACTGCCCCAAATACTTAGCGGACAAGAAGGCCGGCAACACTAAAGGTATATTTGATATACATGTAATTGATGTGTACCTTACCAGTACTCGTAGTAACTCCTGGGTATTTGATACCGGTGCCGTTGCTCACATTTGTAACTCACAGCAGGAGCTGTGGAATAAGCGGAGACTGTTGAAGGACGAGGTGACGATGCGCGTCGGGAATGGTTCCAAGGTCGATGTGATCGCCGTCGGCACGCTACCTCTACATTTACCTACGGGATTAGTTTTAAACCTCAATAATTGTTATTTAGTGCCAAGTTTGAGCATGAACATTGTATCTGGATCTCGTTTGATACGAGATGGCTACTCATTTAAATCCGAGAATAATGGTTGTTCTATTTATATGAGAGATATGTTTTATGATCATGCCCCGATGGTCAATGGTTTATTCTTAATGAATCTCGAACGTAATGTTACACATATTCATAGCGTGAATACCAAAAGATGTAAAGTTGATAACGGTAGTCCCACATACTTGTGGCACTGCCGCCTTGGTCACATTGGTGTCAAGCGCATGAAGAAGCTCCATGCTGATGGACTTTTAGAGTCTCTAGATTATGAATCATTTGACACATGCGAACCATGCCTCATGGGCAAAATGACCAAGACCCCGTTCTCCGGGACAATGGGGCGAGCGACCAACTTATTGGAAATCATACATACTGATGTGTGTGGTCCAATGAGCGTTGAGGCTCGCGGAGGATATCGTTATGTTCTCACTCTCACTGATGACTTGAGTAGATATGGGTATATCTACTTGATGAAACACAAGTCTGAGACCTTTGAAAAGTTCAAGGAATTTCAGAATGAAGTAGAGAATCAACATGACCGAAAGATAAAATTATTACGATCGGATCATGGAGGAGAATATTTAAGTCACGAATTTGGTACACACTTAAGAAAATGTGGAATCGTTTCACAACTCACGCAGCCTGGAACACCTCAGTGTAACGGTGTGTCCGAACGTCGTAATCGCACTCTATTGGATATGGTGCGATCTATGATGTCTCTTACCGATTTATCGCTATCATTTTGGGGATACGCTCTAGAGACAGCTACATTCACTTTAAATAGGGCACCGTCTAAATCCGTTGAGACGACACCGTATGAATTATGGTTTGGGAAGAAACCTAAGCTGTCGTTTCTAAAAGTTTGGGGATGCGATGCTTATGTCAAGAAACTTCAACCTGAAAAGCTCGAACCCAAGTCGGAAAAATGCGTCTTCATAGGATACCCTAAGGAAACCATTGGGTATACCTTCTACTTAAGATCCGAAGGCAAGATCTTTGTTGCCAAGAATGGATCCTTTCTGGAAAAAGAGTTTCTCTCGAAAGGAGTAAGTGGGAGGAAAGTAGAACTCGATGAAGTACTACCTCTTGAACCGGAAAGTAGTGCAGCTCAGGAAAATGTTCCTGTGGTGCCTACACCGACTGGAGAGGAAATTAATGATGATGATCCAGGTACTTCTGATCAAGTTGCTACTGAACTTCGTAGGTCCACAAGGACACGTTCCACACCAGAGTGGTATGGCAACCCTGTCCTGGAAATCATGTTGTTGGACAACGGTGAACCTTCAAACTATGAAGAAGCGATGGAGGGCCCAGATTCCAACAAATGGCTAGAAGCAATGCAATCCGAGATAGAATCCATGTATGAAAACAAAGTGTGGACTTTGACTGACTTGCCCGATGATCGGCGAGCGATAGAAAACAAATGGATCTTTAAGAAGAAGACGGACGCGGATGGTAATGTCACCATCTATAAAGCTCGACTTGTCGCTAAGGATTATCGGCAAGTTCAAGGGATTGACTACGATGAGACTTTCTCTCCTGTAGCGAAGCTTAAGTCCGTCCGAATCATGTTAGCAATTGCCGCATACTATGATTATGAGATATGGTAGATGGACGTCAAAACGGCATTCCTTAACGGGCATCTTAAGGAAGAATTGTATATGATGCAGCCAGAGGGTTTTGTCGATCCTAAGAATGCTAACAAAGTATGCAAGCTCCAGCGATCCATTTATGGGCTGGTGCAAGCATCTCGGAGTTGGAACATTCGCTTTGATGAGATGATCAAAGCGTTTGGGTTTATGCAGACTTATGGAGAAGCCTACGTTTACAAGAAAGTGAGTGGGAGCTCTGTAGCATTTCTCATATTATATGTAGATGACATACTTTTGATGGGAAATGACATAGAATTCTTGGACAGCATTAAGGCCTACTTGAATAAGTGTTTTTCAATGAAGGACCTCGGAGAAGCTGCTTACATATTAGGCATCAAGATCTATAGGGATAGTTCGAGACGCCTCATAGGTCTTTCACAAAGCACATACCTTGATAAGATTTTGAAGAAGTTCAAAATGGATCAGTCCAAGAAAGGGTTCTTTCCTGTACTGCAAGGTGTGAGATTGAGCTCGGCTCAATGCCCGACCACGGCAAAAGATAAAGAAGAGATGAGCGTCATCCCATATGCCTCAGCCATAGGATCTATTATGTATGCCATGCTGTGTACCAGACCTGATGTAAACCTTGCCGTAAGTTTGGTAGGAAGGTACCAAAGTAATCCCGGCAAGGAACACTGGACAGCGGTCAAGAATATCCTTAAGTACCTGAAAAGGACAAAGGACATGTTTCTCATTTATGAGGTGACAAAGAGCTCGTCGTAAAGGGTTACGTAGACGCTAGCTTCGACACAGATCTGGATGACTCTAAGTCACAAACTGGATACATGTATATGTTGAATGGTGGAGCAGTAAGCTGGTGCAGCTGCAAGCAGAGCGTCGTGGCGGGATCTACATGTGAAGCGGAGTACATGGCAGCCTCGGAGGCAGCGCATGAAGCAATTTGGGTGAAGGAGTTCATCACCGACCTAGGAGTCATACCCAATGCGTTGGGGCCGATCAAACTCTTCTGTGACAACACTGGAGCTATTGCCCTTGCCAAGGAGCCCAGGTTTCACAAGAAGACCAGGCACATCAAGTGTTGTTTCAACTCCATCCGTGAAAATGTTCAAGATGGAGACATAGATATTTGCAAAGTACATACGGATCTGAATGTCGCAGATCCGTTGACTAAACCTCTCTCGCGAGCAAAACATGATCAACACCAGAACTCTATGGGTGTTCGATTCATCACAATGTAACTAGATTATTGACTCTAGTGCAAGTGGGAGACTGTTGGAAATATGCCCTAGAGGCAATAATTAAAGGATTATTATTATATTTCCTTGTTCATGATAATTGTCTTTTATTCATGCTATAATTGTATTATCCGGAAATCGTAATACACGTGTGAATAACTAGACCACAATACGTCCCTAGTAAGCCTCTAGTTGACTAGCTCGTTGGTCAACAGATAGTCATGGTTTCCTGACTATGGACATTAGATGTTGTTGACAACGGGATCACATCATTAGGAGAATGATGTGATGGACAAGACCCATTCCTAAGCATAGCACAAGATCGTGTAGTTCATTTTGCTAGAGCTTTTCCAATGTCAAGTATCTCTTCCTTAGACCATGAGATCGTGTAACTCCCGGATACCGTAGGAGTGCTTTGGGTGTACCAAACGTCACAACGTAACTGGGTGACTATAAAGGTGCACTACAGGTATCTCCGAAAGTGTCTGTTGGGTTGACACGGATCGAGACTGGGATTTGTCACTCCGGATAACGGAGAGGTATCACTGGGCCCACTCGGTAGTGCATCATCATAATGAGCTCAAAGTGACCAAGTGTCTGGTCACGGGATCATGCATTACGGTATGAGTAAAGTGACTTGCCGGTAACAAGACTGAACGAGGTATTGGGATACCGACGATCGAGTCTCGGGCAAGTAACATACCGTCTGACAAAGGGAATAGTATACGGGGTTGCTTGAACCCTCGACATCGTGGTTCATCTGATGAGATCATCGAGGAGTATGTGGGAGCCAACATGGGTATCCAGATCCCGCTATTGGTTATTGACCAGAGAGCCGTCTCGGTCATGTCTACATGTCTCCCGAACCCGTAGGGTCTACACACTTAAGGTTCGGTGACGCTAGGGTTGTATGAATATGAGTATGCAGCAAACCGAATGTTGTTCGGAGTCCCGGATGAGATCCCGGACGTCACGAGGAGTTCCGGAATGGTCCGGAGGTGAAGAAAACTATATTGGAAGTGCTGTTTCGGCCATCGGGAAAGTTTCGGGGTCACCTGGTATTGTACCGGGACCACCGGAAGGGTCCCGGGGGTCCACCGGGTGGGGCCACCTATCCCTGAGGGCCCCGTGGGCTGAAGTGGGAGGGGAACCAGCCCCTAGTGGGCTGGTGCGCCCCCCTTGGCCCCCCCTGCGCCTAGGGTTGGAAACCCTAGGTGAGTGGGGCGCACCACTTGCCTTGGGGGGCACTCCACCCCCCTTGGCCGCCGCCCCCTTGGGAGATTGCATCTCCTAGGGCCGGCGCCCCCCTGGGGGCCTATATAAAGGAGGGAAGGGGGGAGGGCAGCCGCACCCCAAGTCTTGGCGCCTCCCTCCCCCTGCTACACCTCGTCCTCCTCCCGCAGCAGCTTGGTGAAGCCCTGCCGGAGTTCTGCTGCATCCACCACCACGCCGTCGTGCTGCTGGATCATCATCAACCTCTCCTTCCCCCTTGCTGGATCAAGACGGAGGAGACATCACGCTGACCGTACGTGTGTTGAACGCGGAGGTGCCGTCCGTTCGGCGCTAGGATCTCCGGTGATAGGATCACGACAAGAACGACTACTTCAACCCCGTTCTTTTGAACGCTTCCGCTCGCGATCTAGAAAGTGGTATGTATATGCATATCTCCTTTCACTCGTTGCTTAGATGAACTCATAGATGGATCTTGGTGAAACCGTAGGAAAATTTTTATTTTCTGCAACGTTCCCCAACAGTGTGGTTGGTGACCCTGTCCTGAAGCATGATGGCTGGTCTTCCTGCTACATCTTGCTCGGTCTCGCCCGATGCATGGTGATGCCTCTTTGGCCTTCTTCATGGATTCACGCCTTCGGTCGACAGCACGCGTCCTGTGCTCCGTTCTTCCACTATCGGCTTTGGCCATCGTCTGGTTGGTCTTCCGTTATTCGTGGGTCAGTGTCGTCTTCTTCTCCTATGGCAGCTCGTGCACCTTGTGCTGGGCTCTGTGGTAGCCACTCTGTTGGTTGCCGATGCGACACCCATCGACCATGGGTGAAAGCGTAGTGGCCGTTTGCGACGGTCGAGGCAGAGAAGTGTTGCCCAAGTTTGGCCTGTGGGTGCTACCGGCGCTCAATGCTTGCACGGCATGGCCTGCCTCCGGTGCTCTTAGAGCATCTCCAAGAGCCGCGCTAAACTAGCGCCGCGCCGCAAATTAGTCGTTTTTAGCACGCACGCTATGCGGCGGGTCGCTCCAGCGGGCGCGCAAAAATGGCGCGCGCTATAACTTGTTGGGCGAGCTGTCGAAAACGCCATCCCGCGCGGTGTATATCGGGCGCCTTCTACAGCGCGCGGCACACTCGACCGCTCGCACCGCACTCTCTTCTCTCCTCCTCCTACGTCCCGCGTGCGCCGGCGCCGGCGCCCTGCCACCCATGGACGCGCACACCGGCATCCCGCTCACCCCGCTGTATAGCCGCGACCCCCCGCCGCCGCCGCCGCCGCCGCCGCCGGAAACCCTAGCGTGGGGAGCGTTGGTGTCGCCACCGCCGGAGCTTCGCCGAGCGCCGGCCTCACGCGCAGCCTCTTCTTGCCGCCGCGGATGACCACGACGACGGCTGGCGTCGCGCCGGCGCCGTCCCATGCCGCCGCCGCACCGTCGAAGCTCCCCAATGCGGCGCGGCGCCATGGGTGGCTTGGGCGCCATGGGAGGCATGGGTGCACCTCCGGCCGCCATGGGAGGCATGGGTGGCTTGGGCGCCATGGGAGGCATGGGTGCACCTCCGGCCGCCATGGGAGGCATGGGTGGCTTTGGAGCACCCTCTGACGCTATGGCCGCCATGGGAGGCATGAGTTTCTCTACTCTTATGGGAGGCATGGGTGCACCTCCGGCCATGGGTGGAATGTCTTTCAATGTGCCTCCTCACACACATTCCCATGAAGATGTCGTTGAAGATCTTGCCAACACCGTCGGAGCTACACGTGATGCGATGCGTGATGAGGATAGGGAGGAAGATTCATCTTCGGAGGCGGAAGAATCGTCTTTGGAAGATGAGGACGAAGACGAGGAAGATGTTTGATGTGTCTTTCATTTATGTCTTGTGGGCATGAACTTTTAGTTTGCATTTTGCACTTGGTTGGATAAACTTGTGGGCATGAACTTGGTTGGAAAATGTTTGTGACAAATTTCACATGTTCCATTTTGATGATAATTGTTTCAAACTCATTTTCGTGCGCGCCCGGCGAGTCGCGCACGCTGCATTTTTGCGTGCTGCTGGAGCGGTGCACGTGCGCTGCATTATAGCGCGGCTGCTGGAGCCAGCGCTCGCGGCAGCGCTAAACCAGCCGAAGCGCGCGCGGCAAACAGGTTTTTTGTGCGCGGCGCTTAGCGCGGCTGTTGGAGATGCTCTTAGTTGGCCAATTGGTGTAGGCATAGTGCTAGCCGTCGGCAACGGTGATGTACTTGCTATGGTTGTTGCCATTATGTTGTTCTACCTAGTATATTGTATCTTCTTTCCGCTTTGCTTTGCATTCATCCCCTTTGTACTATGGTGCCCCTGTAATCCTGGACGGTTGATGCTTTGTTAATTCAAAGCCAGGCTAGATTCGAGCTCTTCTCGGGCTCGGTCGGTGCCTTTTCTCTAAAAAAACTTCAGAAAGTTTTAGGCCCTAAAACTATTGAAGATGCTCCAATTAGTCCTATAACTTTAAAGCTGCAGTTTTAGATTCTAAAACTATTGGAGGTGTGTCAATTTAGTCCTACAAGTTCGAACTACAGGCCACCAGTGGCATGACGGCTTGAGCTACAGCGAGAAGAGTAGACTGATCATCTCTGCCTCACCACGCATAACGACACCTCGCAAAACCTCCAATTGCTACCCATCAGTGGTTGCTGCTAGGGCTGCGTCACTCTTGCCTACCTTTGCGACAACTTCATGGTTTTCGTGCACACCTTTTTGTTGTTCGGCAACAGCGACAATTCCCCACATGCGGACATGCTCGTGCCCAAAAAACAATCTGCATGACCAGCTCTACGGCAAGGGTGTCGGTGCAACGACAATGTCATGATAGATAGAGAGAGAGAGGTGGGATGGCGTCCTCCATCCCGACTGTCCCGGGGTTTCCCCGGCGGCACGCCGAGGGTGGGGGATGTCGTCCTCCATGCGGACTGGCTCGGGGTCTCCCTAGCGGCTATGCCGAACCTCTTAGCGAGGTTGCACAATGGCTCTAGGCCACACATGTGGTGGGCGTGCAGGTTGCAACACACACTGCGACATGGAAGCGTATGAACCACTTTGAGGTAGAAAAAACATATAAAGGGATCATTTGAAAAAAAATACACCATAGATGCTGGCCATGCAAGCTCAAGATCTGATGAACAAACATACATGGTTTTAGGACCCAAGACTGCAGTTTCAAAATCTGATGAACAATTTTTTTTCAAAAACAAATGAATCATTTGCCCATGCAAAAGACAAACATAAATACTAACGCCCACATGTGTGGGCGTTTTGCATCTCGCCCACACGCATGGATCAACGCCGGTTTGAGTTTGCACGAATCCTGACATGTTTTGCTAGATTTTTTATGACATGTAGGATTGGACTGCTGTGTGGGCATTCATCTGGTCGCCCACATGTTTGTTTCCACATGCGGAGGTGCTGGTGTGTGGGCGTTTAGTAGTTTTCCCACATGCCAGTGTTCAACGCACGCAGGGGGGCTGGTCTGTGGGCGTTTATCAGTTCGCCCACACGCCCGTCTCCTCTCCCATACCCAAAGCTATCAGTTGTCGTGTGTTTTACAGGGTATATGGCAACTGCCCTAGTATGCTTGTAAGCAGATGGCAACTCTCTCTTTACCCGAACATGTTATTTTGCCATGTCTTTTTGTTGTGTTACATGGCAACTGCCTAGTGTTAGCAGGTGGCAACTCCTAAAGTTTTCAAATCATGGCAACTATAGTAGACCAGACCACACTTGGCAACAGCTGCAGTTGTCCAAAAAGGGCATCTGGCACTTGACCTGAGATGGCAACTGCAGTTGAGCAGCCATGGCAACTATAGTTGTCCAACATGGCAACTGTAGTTTAGCAACATGGCAACTGCAGTTAAACGAACATGGAAGAGGGTCCGGACCATGGCAACTGCGGGGACGCGTGGTGACTGTTACGCGGGGCGTACGAGACCATGAGGTAGGAGGTCTGACATACGGCGTGTGGGCGTTATCTATTTTTCCCGCACGTAGGCGTGTTGGAGGGACCGCGAGGCAAAAAAAAGAGGCGTGTGGGCATTACTTGTTTTGCCCACACGTATGTGTGTGGGCTGGTTCTCTTAGACAGCACACAAAACATGTGGCCAGACCCCTTAACACCCACACGTATGGGCGTTATCGACGTCCAAGAAAAAACATATGAGTCATCTAACATACGTGTAGCGTCTCAGATCATGAGTGTCGGGTACACGGACGACGACACCGAGCGTATCATCAAGCAATGCTACGCGCGCTACCGACCTGCACTTACACCGACACTTATGCGTCTAGCCGGTCATCGTCATCAAGATGTACGACTACATAGTCTAAAAAAATCTTTGTGGAGTACATCTACTAGAAGCGACATCAATATACATCATTCACACGCCGGGCCGGTATGGAAATATGGCCCATGTCACTCTTGTTGTGACTGCGGGAATAGGTGAGAGCCAGAACATGATCACTTGGGAAGCTATGGAGAACATGCATGATACAATTTCATGGTCCTGGGAGACCAACAATTAGTTTTCGGTTTGCTCCGCATATGCGGCCAAGTTCTAGGGGAGAGAGGTGGCACCCACGGTGGATTTAACTTGGAAATCACGTGCGCCATCACAATGCAAGTTCTTTGCTTGGATTGCCCTACGAGATCGATGCTGGACGTCGGATCGTCTAGCACGGCAAGGGCTGCCGCACCAGGACACGTGTCCTTTTCGTGACCAGGAGCAGGAAACAATCAATCATCTATTACTCACGTGCGTCTTTGCCAGGACGGTCTGGACTGTGATATGCGAGGCCCTAGGACGGCCGGACTGGGTGCCGACACAACAGGACATCCTTGCACCTGGATAATGCAGCAAATATGGACTGAACAACATGAGCATGAAGGATCTGCGTACCATTCTAGGACAAACAATGTGGGAATTATGGAAGAAAGGAAATGCCATTGTCTTTGATGGTGCCCAACCCTCGTGTGAGGTGTTGTTACGTAGAATTAGGCTTGAGGGCTTAGTGTGGGTATCGGCACACCTACTAAAAGGGGATGTTAACCCCTTCTTTAGTCGGGTAGTGAGGTGGGATAGGCGTGAGGAGTAGAGTGACTTAAAACATTTGTAACTATGGTGGAGGCATTCTTTTGCTCTTATTCTTTAATATATGATATGCACAATCGTGCATATTCGATAAAAAAGGTGAGAGACAGATAAGGAAGGGGATACAGTCACCACCCTAGATGCCGAGCCATCAGAGATATAGGTGATGATGGCAAAACGGAGAAGACGATAGAAGCGCAAGACTTTAAATTCAACCGCAATCGTCCGCTTCACTCCCGCTACGACCGAGGGGGATGTTAAATGTTTAATTTGGTTTAAGGATAGAGAGAAGGAGATAGAGATCAAACAAGTTTAAACTATGCATTTCTTATGTTGTACTTCAAGCCTCAGCCCCTCATGTACTCTATATATACCTCTACAAGGGTCAATTCTATCCAAAGTATTCCGATCTCTAATATTCCTAAGGGAAAAGTGTTAAGCAAAGGAGCTAGACATGAAAGCAACATAACATGGCATATCCAAAGATATCATGCCAGTTTCTCCAAAAAGCAAAAGTAAGACACTAGAAAATGGCAACAATCTATTTTAGCTTCAGATAGTTGGATAGTGCTATATGCCAGTCATAAGGCCATGGCTGACCCACATGACCAATTCATATCGCAACCACAACTCTAACAGGAACCCTTTCGCAATCAAAGATCACACTAGAAGTGGTTTTTGGAGGCACATGAGCATGTAAAGACTCTCGAGCCCTTCTCCTTCTTCTTCATAAAAACAAACAAAATAAACTATATGCGAGAGGAGAGGTACCGACCAAGCATTTTTCTCCCCGACAATGGTGCCGGAAAAGTTTAATGACCTTCAAATGCACATAGTTGCTGCAATTCGTGGTAAGAAGAGTTTGTCATGCCCACGGGGAGCGACACATAGACAACTATCAACCCTGCAACTACCTGGGCATGGATGCAACTACGTTCACATCCAGATCGTATTATGGAAATAGTTTATTCTATTGCTTGCTATGGAGACGATAAAAAGGAGGTTTATCTGAACTACAAAGGAGCGAGTAAAAAGTGTAAATAAAAAGAGAGTAAAATAAAAGGGTGATGCTTTAGTAATATAGGCGTTCTCAGGGAGTTCAGAATCCTCACTACTAGTATGATCTATGTAACATATGTACATGCATATTTCTAGGTTGTAGATAACTAAGCCACTTTAATATGTTAGATGTGGGTGGAGCCTAGTACAACATGCGTGCTACATGTGTATTCTCCATATCACATACACCACTATCGTTTCTTCCCACATTCAGGTTACAGCAACAATAATTAAGGGTCTCCCCGTGGACGCAGCCAATGGTTGGTTCTCTGTTGCCCCCTTATCAATTGCAAAGGCGGGGAAGAGAGGATAGTATTATGGGACAAATGCATTTTGACCCTTAGTCGGAACCACCCCATGGGTTTTGCCCCTTACTTTCCAGCCCTGCTTAGTTTTTCCCTTAGATTTGTCTCTGAGGTCGTCTGAGGGCTCTTTGACCGTTTGAACAGTACTTTGAACATTCATAGAAATTCATATGAACTCATAAAAATAAAAATAATATATCAAAATGTTCAGAAAAATACCACCTTTATGAGCATGTTATTTGCATTCACGAAAAAGTATTGTTTAAACTACCTGAGATTATTAATGTTATTAACATTATTAAACATAAAAAGGTATAAAAAATATTTGTTTTCGTGAATAAAAATTACATGAAAATATAAATGATGTATTGTGAACATTTTGCTGCCTTATTTGCATTTTTTTTAAGTTTATGAACTTGTTGTGAATTTTCAAACGACTTTAACGGTTACTTTAAAATTTCGAAATAAATTCATATGAACTCGAAAAAAAAGCAAATACGATATCAGAATGTTCAGAAAACATCATCTATATTTACATGTTATTTTTATTCATGATAAAAGTATTATTTATATCCTTTTATGTTTAACAATGTTAATAATACTAATAACCTCGGGTAGTTTAAACAATACCCTTTTCCTGAATGCAAATGTCATGCACATAAAGGCGGTGTTGTTCTGAACATATAGATATCTTATTTGATTTTTATGGGTTCTTATGAATTTGTAATGAATTTTTAAAGTATTTTTCAAATGGTCAAAGGGCACTCGGTCGACCTCACAGAAAAATCTAAGGGCAAAACTGAGAGAGCCAAAAAGTAAAGGCAAAACCCACGGGCTGGCACACCTAGGGGCAATAGTGTAATTGTCCCTATTACTATCGCGTCTTTACCTCTACATGCAAATAGTTACAATGAAAGTAATACGCTCCATGGCCATTCAAGGCGAAAATGATAAGTGGGCCCTGTCGGTGTCAAAACCGGCGGATCTCGGGTAGGGGGTCCCGAACTGTGCGTCTAGGCGGATGGTAACAGGAGACAAGGGACACGGTGTTTTACCCAGGTTCGGGCCCTCTCGATGGAGGTAAAACCGTACGTCCTGCTTGATTAATATTGATGATATGGGTAGTACAAGAGTAGATCTACCACGAGATCAAGGAGGCTAAACCCTAGAAGCTAGCCTATGGTATGATTATTGTTCGTCCTATGGACTAAAACCCTCCGGTTTATATAGACACCGGAGAGGGCTAGGGTTACACAGAGTCGGTTACAATGGTAGGAGATCTACATATCCGTATCGCCAAGCTTGCCTTCCACGCCAAGGAAAGTCCCATCCGGACACGGGATGAAGTCTTTAATCTTGTATCTTCGTAGTCTTGGAGTCCGGCCGATGATGATAGTTCGGCTATCCGGACACCCCCTAGTCCAGGACTCCCTCAGTAGCCCCCGAACAACGCTTCAATGACGACGAGTCCGGCGCGCATATTATCTTCGGCATTGCAAGGTGGGTTCCTCCTCCGAATTCTTCATAGAAGATTGTGAACACCAGGATAGTGTCCGGCTCTGCAAAATAAATTCCACATACCACCATAGAGAGAATAATATTTACACAACTTCAATCTGCTGACGTATTTCATAGCATGACCTCACGCCATGGCCAAGCCTTTACTCGAATTGTTTTTATTGTTCCACCTCAGTGCGTTTAGCGAAGCGGTTTCCTTGGCGCGCTTGTCGAAGTAGAGATCGTGTCCCCTTATTCCGGGATTCTCATCAATACGGGCGTGGGTAACCCAACCGCGCTCGCTGGCTCGTCCCCTCCATCGAAGGCGAGTCCCGAACGGTTACGGGGACGGCTCTTGGTATTCAACCTCTTTATAATGAGACCAAGGCCTATTCCTTTTCTTTAGTCTTCAATCGAATCCGCCCCTTGCCCCGAGTTCCAACATCCAAGGTTCCAGATTCAGGCGCTTCAGACCTTCGACAATGTCCGGCTCCGACCTACAGGGCCAGTGGATGCCCTCTTCCGTTGCGGAAGAAGATGTGCTAAAGCTAAGAGACGCCAGGTATCTAACTGGCGAAGTTTCGCATAGGCTGCCGTACAAGGGCAAGTTATTCCCACTCCTGAGCCTGGTGAGAGCGTGGTGTTCATGTCTCACTTCCGTCGGGGTTTAGGCTTCCCGATGGATCCCTTCGTGAGGGGGCTCGTGTTTTATTATGGGCTGGAATTCCATGACTTGGATCTGGAGTCCATCCTCCACATCTCATCGTTCATTGTCGTATGCGAAGCCTTCCTCCACACCACCCCTCACTTCGGATTGTGGATCAAGACCTTCGACGTGGAGCCGAAGATGATCGACGAGCGGCAGGCAGAGTGCGGAGGGGCAATTATAAGAAAGAGAGCTGACGCTCCATGGCCAGAGGGCTTTTTTCAAAAGGAGCTTGGTTTGTGGCAACAGGAGTGGTTCTACATCACCGCTCCCAGGGGCACCAGATGGGTGGCGCCGCCTGCCTTTCGCTCGGGCCCCCCACAACGGCTGGCGTCATGGGTCAACAAAGGGCTTGACTGGGGGCCGTCCAAGGACGTGCCATTATTGTAGGGCCGTATTCGAGACCTCCAAGAGAGGGAGATCAATCTGGTTGTTGTGGCGCAGGTCATGCTGATTCGGCGCCTTCTGCCCTGCAAACGCCGCCCCCTCCGCCTGTGGGAATTCAATACGGAGGGACCGCGAGCTCTCCAACACTTCATGGGTGCGACACCCGTGGAGATGTATAAACTGTTCTTCGGATCACAAGAGATGTGTCCGGACCTAACCGAGGACGCAGGCCTGAGCTGCACTCACCCGGATACTCAAGTAAGTAGTCCTGTGGCCGGACATGTTGTCCATACATTTATCATAAACTTGCCCTTTAACCAGCTATCCCTTGAACAGGAGTGGATGGCAAAAGCAAAACTGATACGGTGTCCGCCCCCCCTCCCTGAGATCACGCCGGATCCGTTGTTAATCAAGATGCTGGAGGTTGCGCCTTCGGAAGAGGGAGAGGGGGAAAATAGGAAAACTACCGCCTCCGCTAGGGAGGCTCTTAAGAAAGGGGGGATCGAGAATCCCTCCTTCCAGGGGGAGAAGAGGACCGCTTCTGAAGATCCGGAGGCCAAGGCCTCAAAACGGGGGAAGAAATCTTCAGCAGAGGGCCCTGCGCCAGGAGAAGCCCCGGCCGCATTGTTTCCCCAAGGGAATCAGCCCTCCAGCGAGCCATAAGTAGAAAGGGGAGTTTTGTAATAAGGGACATCCCTTTTTTTATTTCTGAAGATAACCGAAGTTTTACCGTGTAGTTCGGATCTCAGCCCTTCTCAGCAGAGCTCATCTTCAGGGGATCTTCATCCGGAGATGATGGAGAGTGAAACGCCTCCATCTGCCGCACCGTCGGGCGGGGCGGACGATCTTGTGGTATCGTCGCGGAGGGTCTCCCCGAGTCTGGCGGGGCCGGAGAGTTCGGCACCAACTGGTGTACGGCCGGAGGAGCTGAAGGATTTGCTCGGGCGGGCGTCTATCTTAGAAGATCACCGTACGTTGATGAGTACGGTGATTGAAAGGATTTCATCCATTGAGAGCGGGTTGCATGAGGCCGTTAGAAGTTTACTGACGGGGTTTGAGGTACGCGAAAAATGATATACCTTTTGACAGTTTTGCGCATAGAATACGCCCTGTATAGATAGTAGCCCCTGAGACTCGGTACATTGTCGAAGGTGACAGCGTGTCGAAGGTGACGCGGTCGCACACTTTCGGGCCAAAAGGATCACGGAATGGAAGAGCTTTTTTGGTCGCAATTCCATAGTCCGGAGCGTCCACTTCCGTTAACCGATCGGTTAGCCGAGTGGGCTGAGCTGAATAGGTTGTCCGGACTTGCCATGAAAGATGTCGTGGCTCATTTGTGGCCGGAAAGGCCCGAGCCGAAGAGTTATTTTGGCTTGGTGCAGCAGTTCCTTGATGCGGTGTCGCATATCAAGGCGATGAAGCGGTTGGCATGCATAGAGGGTGCACGGATGGCTCTCGCCCGTGTCAAAACATACTGGGCGGAGATGGAGGCCACCGACATTGCATCCCAGGACTCGGACAAAAGCCGATTACCAGCCGAGCACTATTTTGAGGAAGTCCTGCAGGGCGCTCGTTTAATAGAGTTGCAGTGCTCGAAAACGTTATGTTCAAATGACATGTATGATTTGTGAAACCATGTTTCAAATATAATATAAGGCCTTTTATACTTGGGCGTTCAAGTGTTGAAATACCTCATGTGCGGTCATTAACGTATATGTGTATATAACCTGAAAGATGGCAGTCTTCGTCTTCAGCCCCCACGCACGTAGTGCGGGGGTGTTTGCAAAAAAAACACATTTTCACACTTAATCCAATGTCTTGGTCCTGTGAAGGAGGTGATAGCGTAGCAAACTAGGCAACCGGACTATAATGCTTTATCACTTTCACTTAGCCATATGAGTTCGATGGTGGGGCTACTATATAGCCCCCAGGTGCACTGCGCTCTCCGAATTTCGGGGCGCGTATGTGCCTGGCCGGGAAATGGTCCTTCGTTAAAGCGGAGGAATTCTAAACATTCCGGTGGTCGATCGAGCGGTTGACCAGTCTCTCGCTATATCATGACAGTTAGTTTTCGGCTTTCTCTACTGAGGTGCTCACCTGGACGAACCGGGGCACAATCGCAGTAGTTCTCCTGGCGCCGCGTTAGCCAATAGAGCGGAACGTAAGGCAGCAAAACACAGGAGCCGGGCAAACCCAACATTTGACCAAAGACATGATTCGGAGCTGATGCATATAAGGCCTAACTCGAGACGCCGAACATTCCCTAAGGTATTCGGTCTTTATGAAAATGGGCAGAACAATGCCCTAAGCCCCTAGTGTCCAGGTACGCGCAAAAATTTCTGACGCGGCCGATGCCAAAACGCTAGATTCCTCCTCGGTTATAGCAAAAAACCGGGGGATGTGTATCAACAAGAGACAGTAAAAAAGATTTACACAGGGTCTTAATCTGAAAAGAATCCTTGCAACGGGTCCCTACTGCACGTCTGCGCCTGTGTCTCCGTTGTGCCGTATCCTGGACGGGTGTCGCACGGTGTTTATCTGTAAAAGAGGAGGAACTTAGTTGAAAAAGGGTCCGTGTGAAAGATGTATTTTGAAATAAACAGAGTAAGATTCAAAGAATGAATACAATTGAGATTTATTGTCTGTTTTTGTGTATGCGTGGAGCCCCTTGTAAAGGGGAACGCGGCTAGTAAGCCCCTTATTTATTTATACCGGACTCGCCTAACCGTGTCCGGTGTCTTCAATGACCTGTTTAGGGGCTTTGATCAGCAAAGCCGGATTAGTGTGTGGCTGTCAAGGCATTCTCACGTTCTTTCGTAGTCGAGGAACACTCGAAGTTACCCTTTAATGAGATGATGCCGCGTGGACCGGGCATTTTGAGTGTAAGAGACGCGTAATGCGGTATTGCGTTAAAGCGGGCGAAAGCTTCGCGTCCCAATAGTGCTTGATAGCTACTTTTAAATGGGGCGATGTGGAAGATTAACTTTTCATGACGGAAGTTGTCAGACGAGCCGAACACAACTTCTAGTGGTAGAGAGCCTGTACAATGGGCATATTGGCCTAGCATCACTCCTTTAAAGGAAGTGTTGCTATGGCGTATTTTGGTTGGGTCTATCCCCATTCTGCGGATTGTATCCTGATATAGCAGGTTTAGATCACTACCGCCGTCCATTAGGACCTATGTAAATTGTAGTCCGTTGATTACAGGATTTAATATCAAAGCAGTCCATCCTGCGTTCCGGATATTCTCGGAGTAATCCTGATGGTCGAAAGTGATTGGTTTTGACATCCAGTGTCGGTACTCCGCTGGGGTGGACCGTGCGGTGCGTACTTTAATGGGCGCCGCTCTATTTTTTCCTGTTATCACTTGAAGTGAATTTACTGTTTTGACCTCTTGTGGGAAATCCTTTTGTTTTCCGGTGCTCTGCTTGTGAGGTTCATCATCGTCCTCACTTGGTGTGTCTAGCCTCTTGTGTTCGGCATTAAGTCGGCTGGACTGCTTGAAGACCCAACAATCTCTGTGGGTATGGTTTGCAGGCCTCCCGGGGGTACTGTGGATTTGGCATATCTTGTCCAAGATTTTGTTTAGGTTGGATAGCTCGTCGCTGTTCTCCTTGAGAGGCAGTTTTTTGTTGTTCTGCCGAGAGCTTTTGAATCCGGCGTTGACTGCCGTGCTCTTTGGACCATTTCCTTTAGTCCGGCGCTGGTCCTTGTTGCGCCGTGGTTTCCCATTTCCATCTCTGACCTCGGATGTACTTGGGTCGCCGGTGTTGCATCTTGCCAGCCAGCTATCCTCTCCCGTGCAAAAGCGGGTCATGAGGCTTGTTAGTGCGGCCATTGTTCTTGGCTTTTCCTGGCCGAGGTGTCTGGCGAGCCATTCGTCTCGGACGTTGTGCTTGAAAGCTGCTAAGGCTTCTGCATCTGGACAGTCAACTATCTGGTTCTTTTTGGTGAGGAACCTGTTCCAGAATTTGCGGGCTGACTCTCCGGGCTGTTGAGTTATGTGACTTAAATCGTCTGCATCCGGAGGGCGGACGTAAGTCCCCTGAAAATTTACCCGAAATGCATCCTCGAGCTCTTCCCAACTTCCAATGGTATTTTCTGGGAGGCTTTTGAGCCAGTGCCGGGCTGGCCCTTTGAGTTTGAGGGGTAAGTATTTTATGGCGTGGAGGTCATCTCCTCTAGCCATATGTATGTGCAGGATGTAATCCTCAATCCAGACTCCGGGGTCTGTTGTTCCGTCGTACGCCTCTATATTTACGGGCTTGAATCCCATTGGAAATTCATGATCCAACACCTCATCGGTGAAACATAGGGGGTTTGCGGTGCCCCTGTATTTGGGTGTGCCGTGATTTTCAAATACTCGACGTGTTGTGTTACCTTCTGGAGCTTGCTTTCTTGGCCCATAGATGGATCTAACCGGGCCATCCTTTTTGCAAGGATCCTTATGTGGATCGCCTGCCGATTTGTGTGCGGCACCGCTTGTCGCTCTTTGTTTGTCATGTGGTGGTTTATCCGACCGGGCGGGCTCTTTGTTTTTTGATTTTTGGGGCTCTACGGCCTCCTCGTCAAATTCGGGCAATAGTTTGCGCTTCGGATAGCTCTTTGCTTGGCAACTGTCACCGTCTTTGTCTGCGGTCTTGAGTACTTTGCTCCATCTAATTCTGAGTACGTCTTCCACTGTTTTGAGCTTCCGCTTCTGCTTCTTCAGGCTTCATGCAGTGGCGACGAGCCTTTTGTGGAGGTTCTTCTGTTCCAACGATGTGTCCGGCATGAGATCATCCGGACTGTTGTTTTCGTCGGAGATGGGTTGCCTCTCCAATTCATCATGTTCGGATGGTTTCTTGGGGGCATGTTCGTCGTCCACTGGTTCGCCCTGCTCTATGCCTGGGTCTTCATGGGTGCTGCCGCTGTCGAGGCGGGACTTTGGGCGGCGCTTGCGTCGCCGTTTCGGCTGTTTTTCGGGGGAATTTTCCTTCGCAGCGTCCTGTTGTTCTTATCGCTTCCTTTAGGTGTATCCACCATATATACATCGTGAGTTGAGGTGGCCTTCCAGTGCCCTGTAGGTGCTGGTTCTTGGTCGTCTCCGGCATCTTCGTCCATACCGTCGATGTCTTCGAAGTCGAAGTCTAGCATATCGGTTAAGTCATCGACAGTGGCTACAAAGTGGGTGGTGGGTGGGCGTTGAATTTCTTTGTCGTCCGCATCCCAACCTACCTGACTATAGTCCGGCTAGGGATCTCCTGATAAAGAGAGAGACTTTAGTGAATTCAGGATGTTGCCAAAAGGCGAGTGCTGAAAGATGTCCGCGGCAGTGAACTCCATGATCGGCGCCCAATCGGATTCGATTGGCAGGGGCGCAGAAGGTTCGGAGTCCGGAGAGGAGTCCGGCACCTTGGAGTCACGAGCTTCACGGAGGATAGGATTGGTATTTGGCTCTATCGCCATAGAGGTAACAGCCCCGGAGGCGGTGTCCAGCCACCCGTCCTCGATCGGCGTAGTCGGCTCCGAGCTAAGGGTCGGAGCGGACACTTGTGCGGCCTCCAAGGCACTATCCGACGGCAGAGCTAGATCATGCCCATCGTGACAGTGCGGCGCGCTTGGCTGTGGCTCGAATCCGTCGAAGATCAAGTCTCCGCGGATGTCATCCGTGTAGTTCAAACTTCCAAATCTGACCTGATGGCCAGGGGCGTAGCTTTCGATCTGCTCCAGATGGCCAAGTGAATCGGCCCGCAGTGCAAAGCCGCCGAATATGAAGGTCTGTCCGGGGAGAAAAGTCTCACCCTGGACCGCGTTGTTGTTGATGATCGAAGGAGCCATCAGGCCTATGGGCGACGACACAGAGGAACTCTCAATGAAAGCACCAATGTCGGTGTCAAAACCGGTGGATCTCGGGTAGGGGGTCCCGAACTATGCGTCTAGGCGGATGGTAACAGGAGACAAGGGACACGATGTTTTACCCAGGTTCGGGCCCTCTCGATGGAGGTAAAACCCTACGTCCTGCTTGATTAATATTGATGATATGGGTAGTACAAGAATAGATCTACCACGAGATCAAGGAGGCTAAACCCTAGAAGCTAGCCTATGGTATGATTGTTGTTCGTCCTATGGACTAAAACCCTCCGGTTTATATAGACATCAGAGAGGGCTAGGGTTACACAGAGTCGGTTACAATGGTAGGAGATCTACATATCCGTATCGCCAAGCTTGCCTTCCACGCCAAGGAAAGTCCCATCCGGACACGGGACAAAGTCTTCGATCTTGTATCTTCGTAGTCTTGGAGTCCGGCCGATGATGATAGTCCGGCTATCCGGACACCCCCTAGTCCAGGACTCCCTCAGGCCCCCTTACACAACATTCATGATTATTAACTCAAACATTCAAAAGAGGATATATTATCTACCGTAGGCGTTCACCTCAGACACGACTAAAGTTCATCCTTTACTCCCCAAGAACTAATAGTTAAACAAGCATGCAGATGAAGAACATAGATGGGAGAGACATGTTACAAGCCAATGATGTCTACACAACTTGTTCTTGTAGACTCATGTTGGGCCTCCAAGCGCAGAGTTTTGTAGAACAGTAGCAAATTTCCCTCAAGTGGATGACCTAAGATTTATCAATCCGTGGGAGGCGTAGGATGAAGATTGGTCTCCCTCAAACAACCCTGCAACCAAATAATAAAAAGTCTCTTGTGTGCCCAACACACCAAATACAATGGAAATTTGTATAGGTGCACTAGTTCGGAGAAGAGATGGTAATGAAAGCATAGTAATGATAGTAGATATTGATTTTTGGGATAGGAACAATAAGAAAACAACAAGGTAGCAATTGATAAATAGAGCACAAACGGTATTACAATGCTTGAAAATGAGGCCTACAGTCCGTACTTTCGCTAGTGCAATCTCTCAACAATGCTAATATAATTGGATCACATAACTATCCATCAACATGCGATGAAGAATCACTCCAAAGTTCCTAACTAGCATAGAACATAAGAAGAAATTGTTTGTAGCTATTCTTTCCGATCGATCTATCCAAGAGTTCCTATTAAAACAACAACAAGTTATTCTTTTCGATCAATCTATCAAGAGTTCGTACTAAAATAACACCAAGTTATTCTTTCCGATCGATCTATCAAGAGTTCGTACTAAAATAACACCAAGAGAAATTCAGATTCCTAATACTCAATCCAACACAAAGAACCTCAAAGGATGCCCCAAGATTTCTACCGGAGAAACAAAAGACGAGAACGTGCATCAACCCCTATGCATAGATTACCGCACCTTGGGAATCCATGAGTTGAGTGCCAAAACATATCTCAAGTGAATCAATATAATACCCCATTGTCACCACAGGTATTCATATGCAAGACATATATCAAGTGCTCTCAAATCCATAAAAGTATTCAATCCGATAAGAATGAAATCTCAAAGGGAAAACTCAATTCATCACAACAAGATAGAGAGGGGAAAAGACCATATGATCCAACTATATTAACAAAGCCCGCGATACATCAAGATCGTGACATCTCAAGAACATGAGAGAGAGAGAGAGAGATTAAACACATAGCTACTGGTATAAACCCTCAGCCCCGAGGGTGGATTACTCCCTCCTCATCATGGTGGTCGCAGAGATGATGAGGATGGCCACCGGCGATGATTTCCCCCTCCGACAGGGTGCCGGAACAAGGTCTAGATTGGTTTTTCGTGGCTACAGAGGCTTGCGGCGGTAGAAGTTATGATCTAGGGTTATTTCTGATGGTTTCTCTATTTATAGGATTTTTGGCGTCGGTTTCACGCGAAGATGTGCCTCAAGGTGAGCACAACCCACCGGGGCAAGCTAGGCCCCTCTGGCGCGCCGTGGTGGGTTGTCCCCTCCTCGTGGCTCTTCTAACCCTCCCACGAAGCTTCGGGGGTCTCTTTTGTTGCAAAAAAATCATCAAAAAGTTTCAGCTCATTTGGAGAACTTTCATTTCTACACAAAAAACAACACCACGGTAGTTCTGTTGAAAACAACATCAGTCCGGGTTAGTTCCATGAAAATCATAGCAAAACCATATAATATTTTTGGAAACATGGCATGAATACTTCATAAATTATAGATACGTTGGAGACGTATCAGCCAACATGACATTGGGGAAGGAGAGAGAGGCACGACGGTGTTGATGGTGATGGCACCGGTCCTCCGGCCGGTGTCGGATGTTGGCGGAGCCTCCTCCCTTCTTATCACTTGTCTAGGCCCTTCCTCTATGGTGGAGATGGTGTGGTTGCTACAATGGAGGTGTGGTGGCACAAGGTGGAGTAGATGGCACTTGATGGTAATGATTGATGGCGACTAGGGTTGGAGATGAATATATAGGAGGCCTCCTGAGGTCTCCTCCATAGATCTTTTACCTAACCCTTCATCGAATGGATCTAGGGATATAATTCCTCTCTCAATACCTCCCTTGGTTACCAAGGAAGGCGCAGGAACAAACCGCGGAAATTGATGAAGAATCGTAGAAGATACGACAGATTTCATAGCCTCAAAACGCTGGTACGACCATGCACGGCTATACTAGACATTGTTTTCTCCCGTGGAATCTACGGAAGTGTTTCGTATTTTGGTCGCCATTTTTTCGTACAAACTCCAATCTAGGCATTCTTGGGCTTGTTAGGTTTGTCTCAAAAATCCCGATACACCTATGGTATTGGATCTTCAATTTGGATAGTTGAAAAATGCCAGTATATCTAACTCTCCATAGGGACTGAATCTGATGCCAGGAACTTCTCCAGTTTGGCCCCAACTTGGTCCATCTTATTTGAAAATTCCATGAACTTGGCAATACACCTTCAAAAACAAAAAAGGAAACTAATAAAAAACTAAAAGTTGTGCAATGAATTGGGTAAAATGGGTAAAGATTGGAAACTATGCATTATGGACATGAACATTGCTAGATGGATGTGGTATGAGGGATTTTTGGTATTTGAATAGGCCCTAAAAGTGTTGCAAAAGTCCACTCATCGGTACCCAACATGTAATGTCTTCACTTTGCATATCAATACAATAACCATATGAGCTAGTTAATCAGTAGTGCCAAGGGTTGCATTAGTTGGGTGTAATCTTGCAAGTAAACTGCTATAGAGACAAAAAAGTGGATAAGTCTTGCATTGTAGTACTATCACTAATGATAAATGTTTTTATGAGGAAGGAAATGGAGCATACGAGCAACAGTATGTCATCTTACTTAAGGCAATCGTTCATGTTTACACATAATGTTTGGATGGTGCAAAGGGCATCTCGACCTGCAAACAAATTATTAGCTATAGATGTAGGGAGGGTCACAATCTATAGATTTATTGACATACTACATATATAATATCAACACGTCACATATAGTCTGGCATGAGCATGAGATATTTCATTCTGCACTTTTTCATATGACTATGTCATTTTTATGTACTCGAGAGATACACTTGATGAACCTATGAACCTCAGTCCAATTTTTCGCAAAAGAATCACTTTCCAACAACTTTTACTTGTAATTCTTCTTTTAGTTATATTTTATTCCAAAAAATAAAAATATTATCTACCACATTATGTTTTAATTATCTTGTACAACAAGCAACACTAACAAAGGTTGACACCCTTGTTGGAATTGTTGGGGGCACAAGTGAACTTTTATTTGCGTTGTAGAAATTTACCATTGTTGCAAAACGTCATTACCTCTACAGATTGATACCATGGTTTCGCACTGAGGGAAAATTATCTCTTGCTACAAACTCTGCACTTGGAAGTCAAACTAGTTGTTAGGTTATATACCTAGCCATCAACATATGGCTAATATGATAAATGTAGGATGTGGTATAGAATTAAGTAATTAAACCTTAGCGCTTATGTGCCATGGCTATGAACAGAGACTAACATAGAATTTTCTTTTAATATGAGGAAGACCAAGGTAATTTGAAACATAGTGGTATATGCAAAAAAAATCCATGCAATAGTTGTTGACTAGTTTATATGTTATTGGCTACAAAGATGGGATGCTCGCATGGAGAGGATGATGAGTACATGAAATCTTATAGACAATATTGTTGCAAATATGCCTTAGAGGCAATAATATTGTATTATTTATTTCCAAGTGTTTATATTCTATGTTATAACTACTATGATTCTGAAATATGTGATTCAAAGGAAAACTCCTTAACACATGTGGAATGATAAACGGTAAAACCCGATTCCTAGTCTTTCCTCTAGGACTAGCTCCAGTGTTGTATGTTGACATGTTTTTTTCCGGATCTTGGGATTTTGTTAAGTGTAACAATAATACCAAAATAACAATGGGAGTATGATGTTAGAAGAATGATCATATTGAATTGACCCAACTTGTTTGTTATACTTTTAGGCGTAATCGTCACAAGTCTATTGATATAACACAGAGAGTTAATGTATGATTTAGTTCCTTAGACCATGAGAGTATTGTAGTCACTTCATACTGGATGATGGACTTTGGGGTTGCTCAAACGTCATCTGTAACACGGTGATCATAACTAAAACTTTCATGTTCATCGGAAAGTGTGACAAGGGGCTAGATAGCTCAAGAGTGGGATTTGCTCATCTAACAATGCAGAGATATTCTTAGGGCCCTCTCAGTGTGATGACATCCATCATTGTTTGGCCACACACAAGAGACTAGGTCACAGGGATGCCAGAACATGTCAACGACAAAGAAGAACAAAACAGGTAATGAGGAGACTGGTATAATGAACATGAGAATGACTCAAGAGGATACCAATATATCTCACCTCGGGTTCTATAAAGTATCGCAAAGCAAAGGGAATACCATATGATAACCAAAGGTTCACTCGAATATCATTCGCGTATTCATAGGGATCAATATGGATGTCCACGGTTCCGCTGTTGACCACAAAACGAAAGGGAGTTTCGTTCATGTCTATGTCTTACCAAACCTACAGGGTGACACGCTTAAGGGAATCATGATCTTCTGAGTGTTAGTGGAGTAAGAGTTCTGAGAAAATATTCATGAAATAGTTTTGGGAATATTTGAAATAGTTTCGAGAGAAATCGGAAGCTTTTTGGGATTTACCGGGTAATACCGGGAAATGATATATCGGTGGAAAATGTTTCTAGGGATGTTATATAAATGATAAAAGGTTCTAATATTGATTAGGAGGCTTTTAGAATATATTTAATATCAACAGGCTAAAGAAAATACTAAAATGCCTAGTGGTGGAGAGGGGCCCAATAACAAAGGTGCCCCCCTTAGCCTTTTCGGAGGCCTAAAGGAGGTCGAATTGTAAGGGGAGCCCGTGCTTTCAGTCTTCGAGGGATCATCCATGAACAGTTCGAGGGACTTCATCAACGGTCTACACGAACTCTTCTTCTGCTGCAACTCAAAGTTGGTAACGACCGGATCCAAACCTCTTATGCATCTTCATAGTGTTCCTGGAATCGTGATTGTAGGACGATTTTTTTTTGCTTTCTACTACATTTCCCAACAAAAATATAGTGAAAAATGGAAGAATAATTGATTGCAAAACCATTGTTGCTTTGTTAGCCAAGAATTTAATCACTCTAACCACATACCATTGCTATTGAATAGTGTACAAGTTAGCAACCAATAATAGAGCGGGCGAGAAGATTTTGATAGTGATGCCAACATAGAAGAAATTTAAAGATGTGGTCCAACATGCATGTGAAGAGGCGTTTCTAGACGTGCATGGGGTTGAAGTGACAGTCAAGTTACGGTTGCTGCATGACATACTCAATAATTGGGGGAAGTTACTACTAAAGAACTCAAATAAAAGTATGAGCCACACCCAAAGAGATTGCAACAAAGTGATGGCCGACTATGGAATGACCACAATCATGAAAACAAAGTGGAGCTTGCAAATATAATTAAGGATCTGGTAGAACAAGAAGAAGTATAGTGGCTAAAAAATATATAGGTTGTGTAATAATCATAGAACATGTCATGTTTTCATATGTTTGCATAAGTCCCAAAGAAGCGGAATTTAATAAATAAACTGAAACCATGGTAGTGAGCAAATGGCGCGGACACTTAAAACATGTTGGTTTTGTCGCATTTGACTGATCCCTTTATTTGGAAATAAATAATACATGTCTTTGAGAAAATTCATCCAATGGTCACAAAGTCCATCAATGAGGTGCTCTTGTAGATTGTAGAACAGGAAGTTAAGACAGTAGTGCTTAGTATTGATTGAAAGGTGCTACAACAGGATGGTTCACGGGTTATTTGTAAAAATAATTTGGCATCTTATTGGGGAGGCGATCACATGTAAAGTGGTTCATGTGGTAAACTACTTACTAAGTCTAGGATATTGGAGAAACATGAGGGGATCCTAACCCCTAAGGTCAAGACACTGGATTTTACCACACAATTCTAGGCCAATCGTCTTGTGTAATGTAATCCACAATATCATCTCGAATATGCTACATGTTAGATTGGGGAGGATTCTATCCGAGGTCATATCACTACCCAAACTATGTATGTCCTATGAAGGCTTATTACAATTTACACATAACATACTAGTAGCCTATGAGTATATCCTTGTGATCAAGAGTAGGTGTAGGGAAATATTATCTTTGTTCATGAAGTTTGATATGCACAAAGAATATGATGCAATGGATTCTTTTTGGAAAATAGGATGTAGATATTTAAATTCCATCACATATGGATAAACTTGATGATGGATTGGGTTAGATCCCACAAGTATTTAGTAAGGTTTAAATAACAGGAAACTAATTTCTACACAACACTAAGGGAATTTCGCCAACGAATGTTTTATCCTTGATACCCACAACCATAGGGGGTTGCCTGTATCCCTTTCAACAAGTAAGAGTGTTTAAACCAACAAGGAGCAAGAATGAAGTGGCTTATGTTAATATCATGAAATTAGCAGCAACCTGTGCAAAAGATGGTTGAGTAGTATTTGTGTGTTTGAGATATGCATTTAAAGTTAATACTAATATAAGTAAATGATGTCTAGAGATATCCCGATCCTCAAGATCAATTCAATAACGAGCGGTGTACTGAACTTATTAAGTCTGCTAGGTATTCTCATGGACATATGTACTTGGTTTTTTTCAATATGCTCTCATGTGTGTGGTCCCAATGCTTATTGCACCACAATACCCAAACCTAATATACTACTTATGATTAAATTACCAATGACTTACCAAGTTTCTGTTGGAACCAACTAGAGTAAAATTAAATTTCTAAAAACTTACCAAAGTTTCCATTTGAAACAACTAAAGTACATTAAATTTCTAACGACTTGTCAAGTTTTTGTTGGCAACAACTAAACTAAAATTTATTTTCTATTGATTTACCAAGTTTTCATCAAAAACAACTAAATTAAACTACAACCATAGTATTAACATTTCTAGGGTGCCCGTTACTCCAATATGCCATGAATCCAAGATTCTCACTGGGGCCTACCCTCTTAATTCATCATAACATAGTGCCCTCCTCCAAAACCATAAACTGTGAAGTAACATTCGGCAAGTGTTCACACATAACCATTAGAGAATTACACAACACAAGCACAAACATTAATGCATTGACATCTCATATGCAACCCATTAACTAGGGCTCCCCCAATGTCCTCAAGAACTTGAGTATTAAAAATCACAAACATGGGCATTAGCAGAGGTGTAATCTATTGGTGTTAAAGTAAACCATAATTTATTGTCATAATCTACAATTTGAACTTATAAATACCCACCAATAAATACACAACTTCGATTATAACAACACAAATAATGAGACATGCTTCAAGATATAAAAATAGCATATGCACCATGTGAACAATGTAGATGAGGATGTGTTTTTTTCGATAAAGACGGTGCTCCCCATGTTATCTTGGTGTTATAGATGAAGATGGCAAAGAAATCCACCTACAGAAAATACGAAGGACATAGAATATACTCTTGTCAATTATGAAAGGGCATTTTTTGTTCCACTTTTGTATCCTTTGGCGTAGCCAAAAATTAGGTGTGGCTTCATCTTCATGTATAAACAATATCCTATTATTTATTTAATTTTCATAATTACAGAAATCTCTTGATTATTGCTCCTATTCCTAAATGCCCTGTCCCAGCAATTAGCTAGTGTAATCTTTAAATACAAACATGATTTCTCACACGGTATCTTCAATCAAGATCAACTAATAATTAAGTGAAAATATACATGTTTACCTACTAAATTTATGACATAATATACATGTATCATCATTCCTTTTTTGGGTTGAAGGCCTAGTATGGTAGTTTTTGAAGAAGTATTTGGAGGCATTGACTAGATTTGTATGTAAAGGATTTCAACATCAGTTTCACTCATTTTATTTGTTGACGACTTCATAATTATCATGAAAGCAAATATATTGAGTGCAACTACCTACACCACATATATGGTGCCTAATGTGCATGCAATCTTGGAACAAGTGGTGTTTTTACAAAAATATGAGCATTTTCTTAGTCATAATACTAATATTAACACAAGAGTCGATATTCGCGTAAATTTACATTGAGGCACTAATGGGTCTATTTTATGTAGAGTTTTCTCGGAGATTTCTTATTGCTTACTCCAGCCCTTTGTCGGTTTTCACTCTCAAATTATTATTTATTTGTCAAAAATGGAGAAACCTTGGTTTTCTTATTACACGATATTACGCTTATGAAAGGATTTGGAGCCATATTTAAGTAAATGGGAGGACATCTTTCAGCTTACCTTTTGGAAAAAAAATCATTCGGGCGAAAGAAAGGGGAAGACAATATTGGTACGAGGGCACCCCACTTGTAAAAACGGTTGTTTCGTCTAGCAATCCCAACAACTTTCATGAAGGAACCAGATAGAACATATCAGCATGGGAAGAAGAACATAAACCATACCAGAGGAGGCGAGATCCAAAAGGGAATTGCTTCCCTTATATCCATCACAGACTCCTCCATTCCACCATCGATAACACCACCATTAGATAGACTCATATTTGTAAGACTAGGGTCATAAACTCCATTTAAACCTTTACTCCAAGACCATGATATAGATATTCATGCATATTGTGGTGGTGATCTATGTATTATCAATATGATTTCCTTTTAAATGAACTACATGTTTAGTTGTGACCCCTCTCTCATCTCTAAGTAATTGCCTATGGGCGTGGGGTATATAGGGGAGTGGTAAGGTGTAAATGTGCATAATGAATATTTATAATTATCTATGGTTACTTTGATGATTGATTGTAAAGTTGATTATCCATGGCGTACTCAATGCTTGTTGCCTAATTTAAAGGCACGTGCAACACGATCCAAAGACCTACATGGGCAAGCACTTGTTGTCTACAATTGTACAACCTCCATGTGACATGTATTGGTATCCATGCCGAGAGAAATCAATATGAGTAGCATAAGAAGCCTTGTCACCTAAAGCATTGGTCCGATCTAAGAATCTTAATTCTTGAGCCAACCTTTGATGATGGTAATGAAAAGCAGTATAATGGAGTCAAACATTCGTGACAGGCGGAGTTTGGCTATTCTAGAGTGACTCGCCTACCAAACACTAGATACGAAGGCTAAGACCACACTACCACTGCAAAACGCACTTTCACTATTTAACACGAACGAAAGTGCTCCGTGCCTAACCTCTTCATTGCAAGAAACATGGTTACTTTACGTTTTTTAATTGTAGTACTTTATTCTCTTATTGTCTTATTATCCTTTGCAACCCACTATTTCTTCAATGACCATCTCAAGTCTTGTAGATACCAGACTAGTCAATTCACTCGAGACTCATCGAACCTTGGGTGTTTGGCCAAAGCACTCACCATAATACTCGCATATGCTCTTCGTTGGCACGATATAAATGGGGAAAATACTCTTCGAAAGTGTTCTTAAACTAGCACCATGCACTTGCAGGACATCAGAAACTACCTAAAAGTGTGGGGCTACTTGGTGAAAATTATGCCATACAAAGCAAGAAAGAAAGAGCAATAAGGTTTTAATATGTCCAATCTTTTAACATGGCCATGTTAGCAAGACAATGATATCATCTACACATAAACCAAATTTACTTTGTGCTTGGGTCCAAGGAATAAATGTGAGTCGCAAAGCAATATTAATATGGAAAGAAGGTACCATCACTAACCTATCAGAGTATCATTGCAGGAATTCATACCTTCAAGAGAAGATATATATAGGCTTGATATGGGTGATCCTAAGATATGATACATGAAGTTTCATAGCAGTGTCAAGCCTAATTTTACCAAACATAGTGAGTGCTACAAATTTAGGCGGAATGAGATTTTACAGATTTTGTAGAAGTGTGTGTTGGCCAACGGATAGTATGGAAGGCAACCGGGAACATCGATTAAAAGAATTGTGCTAAAGGGCGAAATAAAGCAGCTCACAAGGTAACTAAGGATTGCATCATGTGCAAAACTATATTTACTTGGGTTGAGTGACCCATGTAATTTACTTTGGTTACTTTCATCAACAAAGTAGATATTATTAAAGCATATCCTGATGGGCTTTACTACAAGGAACATAAGTACTAGTATGACGCACATATACATATGCAACTTTATTCTTGTAGACTCGTGTTGGGCCTCCAAGCGTAGAGTTTTGTAGGACAGTAGCAATTTTGCCTCAAGTGGATGACCTAAGGTTTGTCAATCCGTGGGAGGTGTAGGATGAAGATGGTCTCTCTCAAACAACCCTGCAACCAAATAACAAAGAGCCTCTTGTGTCCCCCAACACACCAAATACAATGGTAAATTGTATAGGTGCACTAGTTTGGTGAAGAGATGGTGATACAAGTGTAATATGGACAGTAGATATAGATTTTTGTAACAAGAACAATAAAAAACAGCAAGGTAACAAGTAACAAAAGTGAGCACAAAGGGTATTGCAATTCTTGAAAATAAGGCCTAGGGTTCATACTTTCACTAGTGCAACTTAACAATGTAATATAGTTGAATCATATAACAATCCCTCAATGTGCGACAAAGAATCACTCCAAAGTTCTTATCTAGCGGAGAACATAAGATGAAATTGTTTGTAGGGTACGAAACCACCTCAAAGCTATTCTTTCTGATCAATCCATTGAGCTACTCCTATAAGTGTCACAAATAGCCCTAGAGTTCGTACTAAAATAACACCATATGATTCACATCAACCAACTCTCTAATGTCACCTAGATACTCCAATGTCACCACAAGTATTCGTGATTTGATTATACGATATGCATCAAACAACTTCAGATTCATAATCAATCCAACACAAAGAACTTCAAAGAGTGCCCCAAGATTTCTACCAAAGAAAGTAGGACGAAAATGTGCATCAAACCCTATGCATAGATTACCCCAATGTCACCTCGGGAATCCGCGAGTTGAGTGCCAAAACATACATCAAGTGGATCAATATAATACCCCATTGTCACCACGGGTATTCATATGCAAGACATACATCAAGTGTTTGTCAAATCCAACAAAGTATTCAATCCAATAAAAGTGAAACCTCAAAGGTAAAAACTCAATTCATCACAACAAGATAGAGGGGGATAAACACCATATGATTCAACTATATTAACAAAGCTCATGGTACATCAAGATCATGCCAAATCAAGAACACAAGAGAGAGGGAGAGGGAGAGAGAGAGACCAAACACATAGCTACTAGTACAAACCCTTAGCCCCGAGGGTGGATGTGGCACTCCGATCTGCATGGAGCAAGGGGCTTCGCACGTCAGCCCAGGATAACACCTGACGCATGATAGGTCCATGATACATCATTCCAGGTACAAGAATGTTCATCAAATACATGTATATAAGATTACATCATTGATGAATACAATCATCTGGCATAGCTCTAAGTCTATCTAAATGGCGGCGGAAGTCTTGGTTTGGCAGCATATCGACTCTGGCTGGGCTCCACAACTCACAGGACTGCCAAGGTTACGGCCTCGCACGACGGAACAAGCGTACAATTCGGGCACTACAAAACTGGCATGACACGACAGGTCAGTACATTGAATGTACTTGCAAGACAACCAAATACATAGCATCCAAACAAACAGATGACAAAGCAAGAACCAAGTGTCTGTAACAACCTATCTCATAGCAGAAACTAAGCATGGCATGATATTAACAAGAGACATAGATCAAAATAAGCATGCATCCTAGCATCTACTAGCATGGCAATAAATTGGCATATCAAAGTTTACGTCTAACATGGCAACAGCAAAACATGGCATATCATAGCATTTCAAAGCATGGCATGGCATCATGAAACTATGCTGAAAATAAACTACCATTTACCTCCCATGCAGACATATCGTATTAACTTTATGCAACAATCTCTTACCCTACCACGGCTCCTCGGAGCAAACTCATGACTCACCGAGATCTCGTCTCATGATCATATCAAAACATCACCGTGACTTCTCACGACTATCTCATAGTCCAAGTCACCATATTCTTTATCACACTTTAGTTATCACAATAGTTATTTCTGGTTTATCCTCCATTTTGACCAAGACCCGATAGTGTGACCTACTACAAACTATGCCCATGACTGAGGACGTGGATATCAATAGATTAAACACACACTCTGTAGAGGTAGCGCACTTTACCCACATCACGGAACCCATGGCCTCGCACTCCCATTCGGGTAGACCAACAGCGTTCCGACAAAACCGATCTATTGCCCATGACACTCTCCTGGCCACTCCGACCAACTCCCCTCTGGGATAGGTCCTGGGTGGCCTCGTGCCTAGCAAAGCCATCAACGACCACTGTCGTGGCAAAACAAAAACGGTCCCAAACGGGGACATGAGCTCAAAAACCAAACATGGGAACATAAGGCTTATGTCCGCCTACCTAATCAGCGTAGCGCGCGCCCATAACCTTCCCTTGTTGGAGGCACCGGCGAGAGGCATGACAACAGACCCAGCTAGGGCCTTCCCATAAAAGGCAAATGTGTCTGCACTTGAGAAAGCTCGATTTGGTGGCACTATGACTCGATCCCATCGATGACAAAGGAGGTTTGTTATTATTAAGTCATATTATTATCTTCTCCACCATCATCAACATTATGAGAATATTTAACAAGTATGTAACAATGAGCATGCAGCATACAAATGCATTAACAAATACCAAGCTTCTCAAGTGAACGGCTATAGCATATGGAACATGACAATACAGGTACTAGCATATTGACAAGGTAACAGAATCATCGTGGCATCAAGTCTACTGACATGAATCAAAACAGAGGCATGATATTACTAACAACAACATGCAACTAGCATGTCCAAAGATATCCTGAAAGCACAAGCATGCAAGGCACACAACACCAATATAAAGCACGACTGAAATAACGGCAGACGAAACAGGCAAGAAACTACTGCAAAGTCAACATGCAAGTTCGGGGCTCATGATAAGAGGTTGGCTTGCCTGGGGGTTGAGGAATACTCCGGGAAGAAGTGCGATCACTTTGCGGAAAAATTTGTCGGAGAGGGGTTCGCTCTCAAAGGGGCTGGATTAGAGCAAGGTCAAAATGGGTATTTACAGAATGTGCAAACATAAAGAAAATAGTCCCATCAAAAAGACCTCAATGAATAGAGAACGTGATCGTTGGAATCACCTCAATCGGGGTCACGGTTGAAAAGTTATGGACGTTCGTTCGATAAGCAAAAAAACAAACAGGATCTGTCCATTTTTGCTACTAACGGGTGAACGTTCACAATATAACCCGTTCAGCCGGCGGGCTAGGCAGAAAGCGCATTCTCCAGAGTACGCCTTCGTGATGAGAAAGCGTATTCCAGCCTGAGGCACAGTAGAATACGCCTTCGCCCAGGGAAAGCGTAAACAACTGAATCCGTCTCCACTTATCCGACGTGGCCATCTGGGCCACGCCCTTCTCTCACTGACGAGCAGGCCACACGTCTCCTTCTCTCTCCTCCTTCTCCTCTTCTTCCTTCTTCTCTCCTGGTCCCGACTCGGCGGCGAGGGAGTCCGGCCCCGGCGCGGTCCTGGCGCTCCGGCGAGAAGCTTGACCAGGAGATGGCGCGGGTGAGGTCACCGGCGAGCACCGCCTCCATCTGTGGTGGTCCGGGCAGTGAGGGTGGCTGGAAAGCGCAACATCAAGCTGAACTAGAGGGCGGCGGAGTCGAGCGATTTGATGGCTCCAGTGGGGGAAATGGATGGGCGGCGGGTCCGGGAGGACCGCCGGAGGTGTGGTGGTTCGCTGGTGGTGGAAGCATAGAGGGGGAGGCGCTCTGTGGTTCCGACCTCAACGGGAACCGAGGCGGCGGCCATGGCGATGGCGGGGGTCCGGGAGAGCTGCTCTAGCTTGCTGGAGTGGTTTGGGAGGGTTGAGGACTGCGAGGGAGCTCAGGGGCTTGCTTAAATAGCCGCATGGAAGGCTCGAGAAGGGGGGCCAGGTGGCACGTGGCCCGGCTACGTGTCCGTGCTCCGGCGACGGGCACGCGCGGCCAAGGGTCACGGGGCGGGAAGGCGATGAGGGGTAAGCAGACGAGTGGCAGAAGCTCACGGAGATGAGCGGCGCTCGGGTACAAGGGGAGGAAGAGGACACCGAGGAGGAAGATGACGATGCCCATAGGAGCGCACTATTCGGTGATGGCGACGGCACGACGAGGAAGAAAACGAAGGGGAAAGGAGTCCAGGGGGAAGACGATGCCGAAGCCGAGCTATTGGACACGCTGGGACGAGCCAGAACCAGCCAGAGTTGCTCTACCGACGCCAACAGTGGCTAGACCACCGTTTTGGCCGGCATCCCCTCATGATCACCACGGACATGGCGCACTCTGGCCTTCTACTTCGTGCCAAACCATGTCAGCAGTGGAGGCCTTCCAAGATTCACTAAAACTGAAGTGATGGCACGGGCAGAGACACAGAGAGTAGAGTAAAACAAGCTCCACAAGTTTGTCGTAGCAAACTTGACCGCATCTTGATGATCAAACTAGGGAGGTTTAGGAGTAAACTTGATGTCTGGGAGGATTAGGTTAGCAAGGACCACGGTATTCCTAAGTTAGAGGTGATTTGGACCAGTATTTAACATAGTTGCAGTTCAACTGCTAAATCTGGTCCAGAAGCTAAATGTGGAAGAAGCACTCACTAGGAGTGTTTGATGGGGCTATGACTTGGCAAATCTTGATGATTTGGACATATGTAGATGCTGTAAAAAGATCATACCAAATGGACTTGCCAAAATGGTACTTGTTTCACAAACATCTCCTCTGTCCAGAAGCTTGGGAAAATTCTAGGAAAATATTGGCTAAATTAAATGAGCCAAACTCTTGTGGAGGTGGATCATATGGATAGGAGAAGGCTTAAGAATATTTTCAGCCATAATGGAGCAAGATAAAATATACTTGCTTCACAAACTGAAAATTCGGATAGAAACCAATAATTGCTCCTGTGCTCACATAGTTCACTGGAATGAGCTTAATTTTGGTGGAGTCTAATGACTTGGTATATTTGAGAAGCTGGAAAAGTTTTATCCCATTTGGAAACTCTATGAAGGTACTTCCTTCACAAAGTTGCATTCCGGTCAGAAACTTTAAAAAATTGCACAGGGAGATGGAATGAAGGTATTGAGTTGATTTATGGTATTCATGGGTGATTTATTAATGTTAATCACCCTGCCAAATTTCAGCTCAATTGGGATTAGGAATAAAGCACTCCCTTTGCAAAATTTCAAAGAAGGCAAAAACTTGCATTGGATCATGTGCCCAATTTTTGAACTGTAGAACATGAGATTAGGATGGAACTAGTGATTATATAGCTGGGAAAAGCTCCATAATTTATGTGGGAATTTTCTCTGCTATAGAAATGGTAGTTCCTTTAGAAAGTGGCAGAAATGGAATGTTGGCATTAAATAGGAAAATGCAATTTTTCTTATTTAATTATGACCAATATTTTTGCCAAAGCTTGAATTAGGCATAAATATCAACTACTCCACAAATTCTCATGAATTTAGGAGATGGATAGCTATGCCGTTCGATTTTATTCCTCAGAAAGACAAGGAAGGGAATAAATCACAAGTGAAAAATATTGCATAGGACTTAGCAATATTTTTTCATATCCAAGGTTTAGAAAGGTAGGAGTGTAACGCCCTAAGACCGACGCTCCAGCCGCCTTCCATGTTTTGCGTGACCGCTGTGTGTTTTATTTGTTTGTTGCATTTCATCACCGCATCATTCGCATTGCATTCACATGTTTTCATTAAACTTGCATCCGTTTCTAGTTCCGGCTTCTCCTCAATGCCTTTGTTGTTGCCTCTTTCGAGACCATCCATTCTTTTGTTGTCCGACTGTTTGAGCCTCTCTGCACAACCACCGACCACCTTCGCAACCTAGTCCGAAAACTTCTCCCGGACCCAAACCGGGCAGTCGTGACCGATGGGTCCGGTTCATCCTCAAACAACCCTTAAACATCTTCATTTATTTGTTGGACTCCTCCAACCTATTAATCTCCGATCGTCCAATTTTAATCGGATGGTCCAAAATCCCCCTTCTATTTACATCCTAGTATATATAGTAGTCCACTCCCTAGTCCAACCCTAAAATCTAGGACATTTGTCCCTCGCCCCGCCGCCACCGCATCTTCCTTGGGATCCCCATCGCCCAACCCAGCGCCTCCACTGTTTTCTCCGATCCAATCCCCTCCGCCTCCACTCTCTGCCTCCACTAGACCAATCCATCCCAGCCATCCTGATCCCCACGAAGGTCCTCCTCGCCACTGCACGCAGCCTCCCCTCCTTGCTACGCCAGCTGCACGAGCGCGGCAGCCGCTCGGGCACCAGGCCCCGCTCCCGTCTGGATCGAGACCACCGGCAAGTCTCGCAACACCCGCGCGTTCTCTGTCTCACCGTCGTCTTCGCGTGCCACGCCGGAGTTCCACCTCGCCGGAGCGGAGCTCCTCCTGCCGATGCCCTCTGCTACCCAGGCGAGCCCCCCTTCGCGCCCTCTCCTTCCCTTCCTCCTTTCCTGTTCTTCTCTCTCTCATATGGAGCTCTCTGTCTCCCAGAAACCATCCACGACCGACGACCTTGAGTTGCCATGGATGGGTGCCGCCACATTCAGCCACAAACGCCGGGAATCGCTCCGCCACGACCTCCTCCGCCGTTGCCAAGACCCTCCCCGTCGCGCACCTGCTTCCTCCGCTTCGAGGACGAGGCCAGCGCCAAGTCCTCCTCGAGTCCCCTGCCTCGGATCCATGCTCGCCGCGCCAAGTTCTGCAGCTGTACAAAGCCACCAGGGAGTCGTCGCCCCGCCAAGTCCCTCGCCGGAGTGAGCTCGTCCCCAAGTCCCACTGTCGCCGTCTTCTACATCGCCATGGGTGTGTTGCTGTTTCTGTTCTTCAGAAACGAGCAGAGCAACTCACCCGACCCCTCGCTCGCCCGTTGACCGATCCGGCTGGGTCACAGCCACCCCAGGCCCAGCGCCCCTTCCGGCCTCACCTCCTCCACCGACTGGGCCATGGCCCATGGTGAGCAGCGCCCAGCCCCTCTTCTGTGCATGTTGGGCCAGCTAGTTTCGGCCCATGTATTTTTTCCATGCGCTGCGAATTTTGTCATTTAACCAGAGACTGCCTGTTTTACAGAAAAACCCCTAAGCATCATCCATATAATAACTCATTAACCGTGCATCGGATTAAAATGATTTAAACATGTAAGATGCTTAGAATTTTGTGTAGATTAATTATATGCCATTTTCATCCATGTTTAAAATGTTTAAAATGCTGTTTGCTTTAATTTGCTTAAATGCCATGTTAAAATGATTTATTTCATAACTAAATAACCGTAGCTCGATTTTAAATAAACTTTATATGTAAATGGGGTGGAAAAATGCCTAGTTTAACATGATCCACTTTATTTTCCTGTTTAACAACAATAAAATATGTTTTAGGGCAGAACAGTACCAAATTCGAAATATGCACATGGGGATTTTCCGGAATTATTGTTTGTTGTTCCGGCCTCGTTTAAACTTGCCTAGATAGGTAGTTTTATTTTGCTTCACCTCTTGCCATGTTTAACAACATTTAATATTGTTTGGTAGCTTATACGAGATTAAACTAAATATGTCAATGTGGTGTTTTGTCAATATGCAACTCGTGGCATATTGAGCTCCACTTAACTTGTAGTATTGTTTGTTGCACTTTGCCATGCCATGCCTCATTAAACCGGACATGCATCATGCTTGTCTGTGCATCATGCCATGATTATGCTCGTGTGTTTACCATGTTGTTTGTTTCTTTCCGGTGTTACTTCTTAGTTCCGGTAACGTTGCAATTGTGAGGATTTGTTCGACTACGCCCGTTCGTCTTCTTCATGGACTCGTTCTTCTTCCTAGCGGGATTTCAGGCAAGATGACCGCTACCCTAGATCTCATTACTATCATTGCTATGCTAGTTGCTTCGTTCTATCGCTTTGCTGTGCTACCTATCAATTGCTCTTCAAGCCTCCCAAATCGCCATGTCAGCCTCTAACCTTTTCACCCTTCCTAGCAAACCGTTGCTTGGCTATGTTACCGCTTTGCTCAGCCCCTCTTATAGCGTTGTTAGTTGCAGGTGAAGTTGAAGATTGCTCCATGCTGGACAGGATTATGTTGGGATATCACAATATCTCTTATTTAATTTAATGCATCTATATACTTGGTAAAGGGTGGAAGACTCGGCCTTATGCCTGGTGTTTTGTTCCACTCTTGCCGCCCTAATTTCCGTCATACCGATGTTATGTTCTCGGATTTTGCGTTCCTTACGCGGTTGTGTGATTTATGGGACCCCCTTGACAGTTCGCTTTGAATAAAACTCCTCCAGCAAGGCCCAACCTTGGTTTTACCATTTGCCTCACCTACCCCTTTTTCCCCTTGGGTTTCCGGAGCCTGAGGGTCATCTTTATTTTAGCCCCCCCGGGCCAGTGCTTGTCTAAGTGTTGGTCCGAACCGAGCCGCCTGCGGGGCCCCCTCGGGGAAACTCGAGGTCTGGTTTTACTCGTAGCCTGTCTCATCCGGTGTTGCCCTGAGAACGAGATATGTGCAGCTCCTATCGGGATTGTCGGCGCATCGGGTGGTCTTGCTGGTCTTGTTTTACCATTGTCGAAATGTCTTGTAAACCGGGATTCCGAGATTGATCGGGTCTTCCTGGGAGAAGGAATATCCTTCGTTGATCGCGAGAGCTTATCATGGGCTAAGTTGGGACACCCCTGCAGGGTATAAACTTTCGAGAGCCGTGCCCGCAGTTATGTGGCAGATGGGAATTTGTTAATGTCCGGTTGTAGACAACTTGACACCAGATCCGAATTAAAACGCATCAACCGCGTATGTAGCCGTGATGGTCTCTTTTCGGTGGAGTCTGGGAAGTGAACACGGTTTTGGGTTATGTTTGACGTAAGTAGGAGTTCAGGATCACCTCTTTATCATTTCTAGCTTCATGACCGTTCCGCTTGCTCTCTTCTCGCTCTCATTTGCGTATGTTAGCCACCATATATGCTTAGTCGCTGTTGCAACCTCACCACTTTACCCCTTCCTTACCCTTTAAGCTTTGCTAGTCTTGATACCCATGGTAATGGGATTGCTGAGTCCTCGTGGCTCACAGATTACTACAACAACAGTTGCAGGTATAGGTTACGCGATGATCATGACGCGAGAGTGATGTTTGCTTGTTTGGAGTTCTTCTTCTGCTTCTTCTTCGATCAGGGGATAGGTTCCAGGTCGGCAGCCTGGGCTAGCAGGGTGGATGTCGTTTGAGTTTCTGTTTGTGTTCATCCGTAGTCGGATGGTGATCTTATGTAAGATGATGTTGTATTCGTGTGGCATTGTATGCCTTTTGTATGTATCCCCATCTATTATGTAATGTTGATGTAATGATATCCACCTTGCAAAAGCGTTTCAATATGCGGGTCTATCCTTGGTGGGACCTTCCAGTTCCTCTTGGATAGGGTCGCATATTGGGCATGACAAGGAGGGTCTCTGGGAACAATTGGGATGATCAACAGATCAAGGAAAATGATGGCTCCTTTGTATTCACAAAGAGCGTATTCAAATTCCAAAAATTTGGAATTAGGGTTTGAATGGGTTTGAGAGGATGCAAATGAGGTCTTGCCCACTGACAAAGACATGAGCAAGGTTTTGAAAGGTTGGAAAGACAAGAATTCTCAAAGTCATCAAACTCAGGAGAAAGATTTTGAAAACGATTGCCAGGAAGGAATAACAGCACAAAAATTGATAACCCAATTTTGGGGTTGTTACAGTGGACTACTCCCTCCTCATCATGGTGGCCGCCGAGATGATGAAGATGGCCTTCGGTAATGATTTACCCCTTCAGTAGAGTGCCGGAAAAGGGCTCTAGATTGGAGCATGGAGGTACAGAGGCTTGCAGCGGCGGAGTCGAAGTTCTAGGGTTATTTCTAGGGGGTTCTCTATTTATAGGATTTTTGGTGTCGGTCTCATAGATGGACCACGAGGTACCCACTACCCACCAGCCCACCACTTTGGCCCTTGGTGCGCCCTGATAGGTAGTGGCCACCTCGTGTCTCTTCTGGCCCTCCCACGAAGCTTCGGGGGTCTCTTTTGTTCTAAAAAAATCGTCAAAAAGTTTTGCTGCGTTTGGACTTCATTTGATATGGATTTTCTGGAAAACCAAAAAACAAACAGAAAACAGCAAATGGCACTGGGCACTAGATCAATATGTTTGTCCATAAAAATCGTATAAAATCCATATAAAAGTGCATCAAAATCATACAAAACTATAATAAACATGGCATGAATACTTCATAAGTTATAGATATGTTGGAGACATATCAAGGCGCCATAGGCTGAAAGTAACTCCCTCGCCTTCTATTAGCATCTTATATATTTAATGGTCAGATATAGACTATATTGCTCTCAATGGAGGATTGGGATGTAATTAATGCAATACCAAGGTATACAAAATAAATTTGGTGCACAATTAATAACCTAAAGAAAAGGATAACCATTGGTTATGCGATTAAATAAAATTCTATTGTATGTGGATGCCTCGCGTAAAAACACAATAGTGGTTCCAATTTAGCATGTCCTCGCATATGTTATGTTTTAGCAAATAATAATGGAAACCATAAGTTAGCAAGTTTGTTCACTACATATCTTGGTGCCCATTGAAGACTTGAACACTTTTACTCATTCAAATAACAAACGGGTAAGTTTGGATCTTAATTAATGTGAGTAATTGGATAAGGAGTGAGCTAAACAATATTTTTTACAACCCTTTTCGTATATATAAAGGGAGTTCATCTCCTCATATCTCACAATCACCCATAGTTAGCCAACAACACTCGTAAGCATCTACCTATTGGTACATCCTTGTAGCTTACCTTTTCTAGTAATAAGTCCTCGAGTTTTCTAACTTAATATGCCGAGGAGAGAGAAGAGGGAGGGTATTTGTTTCATTGAGGACAAAAAGGAACGTGGCATCACCTTCTCCAAGAGGCGTGATGGCTTGTACAAGATGGCATGTGACCTCTCTGTCCTCACGGGCGTGAGGGTTGCTGTCGTCCTAGAGATGGAGTCCGGAATAATGCACTCATTTGGGACGCCATCAGCGGCACCCATAGTTGACTCTTTCTTTTCAGGAGGTCCACTTGTGGAGCCGTTGGCTGATGAGGCAACGAATGCTAGCATTAAAATGCTGCAGAGGGAGGTGGCTCGGTTGGACATGGAAAGTGTGACATATGAGAAGAGAGCAAAACTCTCCCTCGAGCGTATCAAAAATATACGAGACGAGAACCCAGGTATTGTAACAAATTTAATCTTCTCCAGGGAAGAAGATCTGAGTCTTGAAGATCTCAACAAGCTCTTCGATGAACTTTTACGGGTCCGGGAGGACATTAGACGTTGTATGCCTCCACTTCATCCTGGCAGTGAACCCAAGACTGGTGGTCCAAGCATACCAAGGAACGAGTTGACGCTAAGAGGCCCATCATTGGATTACTTGAAGACTCGTTTTTCGTCCCAACAACCATCATCATCTCATTGTATTCCCACTCAAGTGTTGTCGTCGGTTCCACTGCCATCAAAACCACAAGACACGATGGAACCACATTTTCCTATGCAAGTATCGCTCCGGTCTACACCACCAGCTTTGGCACCTCATTTAACGTCCAACCTACAACCAATTGTTCATCAGGTATAAGATTTACCACCACAACTTCAGCTACATGATTAGAACTATACACATGTCCTTACCGTAAATCATACTACCTTTTCATGTGCAGGTGCCAAAAATATTTCAGTCAGCACCACCATCTTTGGGTTCCCATTGGACATCCCTTGCACAACCCATTCCTAATCTGGTACAAGATTTACCTCCACACCTTCAGAACTATCCAAATTCTTACAGCGCAATGGAGCCACCACTGAAAAACACAATCACTAACTCAACCATTGGGAGCATCGTGGAGGCCCATCCACAGTTGTTCTACTCCAATGGCAATGAATTTTCTATCGGCAAATCCTCTAGCAATGGTACTTTGGCCTACGCTTCGTCGAACCAACCACACTACAATGGGAACCTAGGGATGGAGGCTTATTTGGGATATAATGGCAATAATGTAGGCCAATATAACATGGACTATGATGAGTTTGTCAATGCACCACTGCAGTCTTCCAATGGGAATGATGATTATGTTCATTCATGGTTTGAAGGACTTCTTTAGAAGCGAGTTAATGTTTCCCTTTGAATGCTACATCAAAATAATAAAATGTTACATTTCCATTAGGTGCAATTGTCGATTGTATATTTTGTTAAGCACATCAGGAAAACATTAAACATTTCATGTTTAGGGTATTGGTTCATGAAGTTTGTTTCAATATTACAATAAATCTTTCTAATGTTTCTCATTTTGATTGAGTAGTTAGTGTTTTTATTGAATAACAAACATGTCATTTTGCACCCTCTATTGGTGAACCGGGGGAATATGAATTTTCAAATTATGTTGCACTTTATTAACACAAAGAAGACCTTGTTATTTCAACGAGAACATGGGGTACGCCCGTCAAACAACTGAATCCTAGCACAAGTCCAAATTTAGCTCAATAGACAAACTTTTATTAATACATTTAGACTTGACTACCAACAAATGACAACAACCGAATAATATATTCATGTGAGTTAATAGTAAGATGAGAATCCACAACCACATGTAATTAAATGAATGCATATATGCACTTGCACGTGAATACACAACCAAACCATTAATACCATATACGCGTTGTTACTAACATACAAATATGTCACGTGAACGTAAATCTCCTCAAATGCATTGCAAACCAACTTCTTATTAACATATGGCATTAGCTCTCCTCCTTAATGACAAAATAGACAAATATCCAAAGATGTACTAGTTAGCGTATGCCATATTAGCTAACATACACAAACACCATGTTTCTTGGACTCAAGTAAACACACGTGTATACCCAATTCATCTTTATGGTAGTGTGGTTTTTAGTCATTGCCTGAAGTAAGAATAGTCAATATCTCGCCGCTACATCATGTAATCACTAGAGGAATGCCACATACACCAAGGGAAAGGGAGAAAAAATAAGCCCACCTAGCACTTTGAGGAGGGCAGGCTGCTGCCGGTAGCAACGATCGAAGCATAGCTACCAATGAGGAGTGGAGATTGCAATGGCGAAAGCTAGGGTTGGGGAGATGGGTCATCCCCGGCCCGCCTGCTCGGAATGACACTTTTTTTCCTCATGCATTAATCTCTTCCCATGGCGAACGCTGTCATGTTAGACCTGAAAGATTAATGGATAGTATGGTGTTGCGGGAGCTGAATCAAAAAGCATGATCTCATGACGAGAAAGATGCGTGTTTTATAGACACACTTGGGGTATATGACACGGCCGTACTTAAATCAATAATGACATGCACTTTATTCTTTAGGAATATTATAGGTGAGGCCAGGGTGCACAGCTGGTAATGAGGAACTCGATCACCAATTAATAGTTTGCCTAGAAATTGAATTGCGGTATACACTTTAGTCCTTGACTAATCAATGCAACATAGGGCAATCTTGGCCTCTGCAATCTCCTGCAACATGATTGATCACATAAGTCGGCTCAACCCCGTACGTATGCGGATGGCGTCCCACTACCTACATGGAGTCATTCATACATACAAAGTACATTTTTTTCGAACCAGGTCATTCCCCTTTCCATTTCATAGCGGAAATACAGAGTTCTTACACATTGTAGGAGACGAAGAAAGAGAGAAAAGTGAGTTTGATGCACTATTAGGAAAGCCACTGGTAGGTACCCCGCACTCAAAACGCCTACTACGACACAAAACCCTAATAGTACAAGCACGACTATAAGTTCAGCGTAGGAACCATGCACACAACAGAACATCTGCTCCATTCCAGCAAGATGAAGATTTGCTACTCCAGCCTGAATGTGCGCCAGCTCCAAAGCTTTATGCATGAACCGTGAAGTACCCAGCTTCAGCATCTTTTGATCCTACCCTTTCCGGAGACCTCTCCAAGAAGTTAGCAGCGAGCATTTACAGAGGAGAATGCATGGTATGTTCATCAAAGGTGGCTCTATTCGTTGTAATACATATAGGCCAACATATAGCAGCAATCCCCACCGAGGAGGAAAGCATAAAACCATGAGAAAGCTTTCCAAAGAGAAGAGGGGCAATGGTGAGTGTTAAGAACCACAAAAAGAGCTCGTCCACAGGACAACCGATGAGCAAATGACACACGGTTTCAACATCATTACAGAATCAAGGAAGAGCTGCCACATACAAAGACTTCAATCTTTAAAGGAATTCCTGCACACCAAATCTATCTATTGTGAGCGCCAGCAATATATTTTTGCATCCACTGGTATAAGGGTTTAATAGTATAAAGGCTCCTTTACTATGAAGAGACCAGGAAACCTCATCAGGTCCAGGTTCCTAAGAACTACATTGCATGTTATTAACAATATTGTTCCACTGTTCTGATTGCAAGATATACATACACAATACATGCACACATAACATTGTCCTGGCTCCCAGCACGTGGCGCCCATTACACGGTATGAACGGCCCAGGCGGAGCTAAGGCACTCGGCCGTTTCCGCGCGTCGTGACCGGTCGGCCATAGTGACTTTCATCTTTCCTTCCTCCTTCGCCCCGATAGGCAGGCCCCTGCAAAGGAAGCGGTTGGTATGATCCGGCTCCTGGTCATCGAGGGACAACCACTCTAATGCTTCCATGTCCAACTTGAAGAACCTGAAAACACAACATGTCATTATCGCGGGAGCACACGATACAATCACAACTTCCCCACTGGACGCAATAAGGTAGTGAGCTTTTCGTATGCTGCACTGATCTGGGCAAGAGTCCCTTCTCTAGGTCATTTATTTGACGTCGAAGATCAAGGTTTGCCCAAAGAATTCGGTGCAAATAGCCTGTGTCCTGATCAGAGATTACTGGTATGCTTGTGACGCACAGTATGTGCCCCTGGGACAAGCGACATAGACCGTTGATGATCAACATAGAAAGCAAAATAACCTTTGTTCAAGAGTGAAAATCTGCTCTCCAAAATAAAATAGATCGAGTCAAGCCATGAGAAGCCAGCCATAACTCCAAATTCAACAAAAGCATCTGGAAACAACATGGTGGTTGTTCTGCGGACATTTCCACTCAAAACTTCGAGCGTCATCTGTTTCTTGATGTGCATTCCATAACAAACAAAGGCCAATGGCACCCTCACCTCTTTGTAACCACTATTCTCGTTGACAACATTTACTTCCATTGCTCAAGGATATCTGGCAGAAGCAATGTGGACAGATTAGAACACCAGTGGAGTATGTGGTTTACAAGATGATAGTAACCCTATACTAGAGTAGAGTGTTGTGATTTAGCAAACTCTTCCTATCAATGTGATAAACCTGCAAACCTCTAATGTGTGAATAATTGTTTACTAACATCATTCTACAAAGAAGAAATAATCAAGTTCTGTCGGGGACCAAACTAGGTGTAGATGTAGTGCCCTTCCCATACCGTGAGTACATATGTGGCATCTGCCACTTATAATGGATTTATGATCCAACTTAGTTTGCTAGCCCAAACTTAACAGAAACCAACACTGAAAGATACCACTTCACGTGTGTTTTGAATATTTGTCAAAAGGTCATAAGGAACATAAAAGGTGCCAATTAACTGGTAAAATTTCTTTCCAACTTGTCATACGGCAAGCAGGATTAAACTTAACAACCAACTAATTTGGCATGAAAAAATTGTGAAATAAACTAACTACATTGTGCCAATGATAACTAAGACATCAACATCAAATACATAATTCAAGTATTTATAATGATGCATATTGTCCACACATATCAGTGGTGAACATCACGCTATGAAAAACAAACCTGCCACATCCTAATACTCTAATCATGCTCACCCCTTGAAATATCATGTCTTACACATTTCATCAAAACTTATGTAATCTTAGGAACAATGAAGGCTCCACGGATCATAATTTATTTTATCTAGTTTGAGAAGGATGTGCCAATGTGAAAAATGGAGATGATCTTTGGCATTCAAAAGAATAATCTTTCTATGAATAACCAATGTTTGCAAGCACAAAGATTATAACTAGTCTGATTACTAATTTTATAATTCGATCCCTAATATTCCTAATGCTCTGTTTGGATGTCTGTATTGGTGGCCTTTGAATTTGTTTCAATACCGATTCAGTGCGGAAACTGTAATAGACATGAATACGAATTCATTTGTTTGGATGCTGATGGAATTGGTTGATGGAATCTCGGTAAGGTTCCAATACCAAATCTTGTTTGGATGGCAAACTATTGAATTGTTTTTTTCTATATGCATCATATCAAAATTTGTACAATGTGCAACTATAATCAATTGGTTGTATAGCAATAAAAAATAAAAAATATTTGAGAAAGGCATGACCGACACGTGTATCATCTCTCTCTGAAGTCTAACAGTATCCTAAATAATGCCCATCTCCCTCTGAATAAAATACAGCAGCAACAAAAATCCACAATCCCCAAAGCATCTCTTTCTCTCTAAATAACTAGTAGACTGTCCGTGCGTTGCCACGGGCCGAAAATGAGTATGTAAACAATGCTCATTTTATATCTGCAATCATCTTCCGTTGTAACCATTCTTGAGGGCCTCGTTGTAAGCTTTTCTTCTTGTTCCTCCATTTTCTAGGTGCAATCATCTTTTATTCCTAGACATGCTTCCAATCCTATGTTTTGGATACCTCCGGATCGAACTCATCCCAATTCTTTCTATCCTTGTTTTTCTTCTCATCGAGGCAACATCTTCTTAACCATCAGTGAAAAACAAAGTGGCCTATTTCTTGTCGTCCCTCCTCCCCATACACCTATATCTCTTTTTTTTTGAAACGAGGCAAAAGAGAGCGCGAATTGCCTAGTTAATTGACGGAAAACCAGGCTAAAACCGATATAATCCAACCCACATAACGTGGGTACATCAGTCAACCTGGCTATCGACATAGAACATAGAGCTACAAATAGGAAAAGACATCTGCCGAGTAGTCGCAAGCGTCACGTCATCAATGGTTACCTTAGAACGGGCAACTCCGACTTCACCATAAACCTTCATCATCGAGCCAACCCGCAAACAGTTGCACAGAAACCATGACGACACATGCCAACAGAAGGCCACACGTGCAAACAACCGACAACTCCGACTCTGATGACGAGCATCACAAGGGAAATGTGTAGGACTTGCGACGCTACAACTTTGACTTCAAAGCAACCAAGCAACAGACGAAAGAGCACCTCGGACACGTCGAGAAGATCCAAGTACCGAAGCCCGAGCCACGAACGAAGCTCCTCTTGACTCCACCATCATTGCCAAACAGACACCATCGCCCCTGAAATGGCCACCTTAACAAACTACACGGCGAAGATGCCGCAAAGCATGCAACGAAGATGCCGCCATCCACCAGTCTCTAGGTTGTGGCTAGCTCTGAGACGATGCCCCCAAGAAGGAAGAAGACATGAAGGCGCCTTCATCTCCCGATCCTGAGGATCTGAGCTTTCCCTCTGGAGCCAAGGCCGCGGGGACGGGGATGAGCACCACACAACAACAACGCTTCCAGGAAAGAGCACGAGACCCACGGGCATCGTCGTTGCCTGATCCGGCAAAGGCCGAGCATAGAATTTCTCCCGGAGATACTCAACCATCAACTGCTCGCACTGGCACAGGCAAGAAACCCCATCCTACCGAGGGCGACAACGAACTGGTCATGGGGTCCCACGACCCACCATGTCTAGACACACGCACCACCCCCCAGCCAAAGGCGCTAGAACCAAATTTGGGGCCACCGCTCCAATAGCCTCCACCATGCCACAACCACGTCAGGCTAGCAAGATGGCCAGATTCGTCGCACCAAGCCTGGAGGGGGCCGCCACACCCCGCCCCATCCTGCCGAGCAGAGTTGCTGGGTAGAAGCCTGAGCAGCCCACAGCAACCGCAGCACCACCGGTGGAGTGAGTGGCAAGCAGCCAAGAGCCACCAGCCGCATCACTACCCGCCGGATCCACACGCGAGAAGCCGATGGAGCGCCGCCAACCGCCAAGCCGTCCCTTCCGGATCTCGTCGAGGCGCCCCAAGGCCGCTTCCCAAGCCACATGAAGAAGGACACACATCTCCCGGCTACCTTGTCACTGCCCACGCAGCCGAAGGGGACTACCGCATCTGCAGCCGCACCGACCAGACTGGCGTCACGACTAACCTTGGGGTCGCCGCCGTGAGCTCCCAGCACCGCTGTCAGAACAACGTATGGTGCCCCGCCGGCACCGCGCGAGTGCCAGCAGCAGTGGCGGCGGGTTGCTTGATTTGGCCCATCCTCTGGCATCTAGGTTTGGCGCACTGGTGCGTCCAAGAGCGGCACTCGAGAAAGGACATACCATTCTGTACAAAAATTTGGACAACCTTTGTGTAGGTAATGTTCATACTAATGTGCGAACAAAAATGTTAACAACTTTCAACATGATAACTGACATGGCGTACTGACCGGGAACTATTAATATGCGACTTTTGGCATTTAATGAAGAAGAAACAAAATGTATTCACAATCAGAGAGGTATGTTCCGGTTCTTATACGATTATGGGTTATAATTTGACCGTTCTTATCATGGGTTATAAAACTGAAAATATTATTAATTATATGCATAAAATAAATAAATGAATGTGAAACTTCATTGTAAATTCATCTTTGCCACTCCATGTAATCGAAAAAAAAAATATTAACACGTTGATGCATAAGACAAGCGATGGTCTTGAGGCAGGAGGGTCAGAGGAGGGCGACGAGACCTAGTCTCCACGGTGGTCTTCTCGTATGGTCCTATGGCGATACGACGTAAATCCAATGGTGAAAAGTAATCAAAGTGGGTTCTCCCTAAATCCAATGGTCCAAATCAGAATATCTAACAAATTTAATTACAAAGTTCTATAGATTAAAGATAACTGACAGACAATAGTACAAGAGCATACATGTTGGTTGACGGCAACTATAATCTGAAATCCAAAAGCTTAAATAATCTCAAAGTTGAAATACCGCATCCTTGCAGCTATATCTCCACTGACAAATTGACTTCTTGCTAATAGAGAAGCCCAATGATTAGTGGTAAGCAACAAAAATGCCCGCACTATCGTTACCGCACCGAGACATTCGTACATGAACACACTGGTAGTATCCACTTCATCTGCAAATAGCAGCAATAAAATTTAGCACGAAAGAGCATAATTTATATATGACAAACTGTTTCGGTTGTACAATCTTTTATTTTGAGGCAAACATTATACAGTCTGTACTATGTACTACTTGCCAATTCACAAGATATACAGTGCAGTAGCAGCAATCGATCATCATTCTCTGCTCACCCTCTTTCTCTGGACCAGAGCAAGCATACCACGGGTCAATCAACCTTATATAAGGCCCTAATGAAAAGTGAAAACTGGGAAGAAAGAGCATCACCTACAATAGTTAGTAATCTGATCATCTGATGTAAACTTGGGTACGAACCGCGGTAGTAGAATTTTCAATGTCAACGTGGACAATAGCCCAACTGAAGCAGCATGACTAATCAATATATTTATTGGGTGTCATGCGACTTAGAATCATTTTAAAGTACTTCTCATGTTTTTGTCACAACCCAATTGAACCAGCATGAGTAATCAATATATTTATTGGATCTAGCAAAGTGGTGCATATATATCTTACACCTGCTATTTTTCACAATTGATGATCATGTCTTGTTACTATTATGTCTTGTTACTGTTAATTAAACGATGTTCTCTCCCTCATTATCATGGAGACTACGTCAGTGCGATCTCAAGGAATTCGAGGATCGTGCAGAAATGCTCATCCACTTCTAGCTTGCGTGCCTGGTGTAAAATATAGCGCAAGGTCTGCAGGTAAGCGATTATAGAAATCCGGCAGATATAAACCTTGGTCACCCACAAACGTGAAGTACATCAGTACTCTATTCTATGTCCGTTGGACGATCTAATAAGCTGGTCTAATTGAGAAAAGTTTATTAGAATTTACAAAGACTGACCTCGGCAGAGCTAATGCTCGTCTATGATCCAGGAGGAGCATGCCAACACAGCGGAAGTGGCATCCATGTCGGTTCGTACGAATGGCGGCGACATCGCCCACCTCCTTACCGAATAAGGCGGCTCTCACCTCGTGGCAGCCGCCGTGTGTCCTCAACATTGAGTCCAACTCCTGTGTCCTTGCCAGAGGAGGTCCTCAGATGCGGCAGATACATGGGGAATCAATGCGCCATAGTGATAGAGAGGCCACCATCGACGGCGGTCTACACGATCTGCGCGGCCATGGCCACAGAGATGCCCGATGTGTCGGAGGCAAAGGTGACCAGGACTCTTAATCGAACAACGTCGGATCAGACCGGGATCTTGGAACCCTTGATACCTAGCGAAGGTGCCGACAACACGATGCCTAGGAGGATGGTGGCAGCCTGCGGGGAGCGGCCGAGCAGCCCATCCCATGCATGAGCATGCACGAGAGACAGCGAGGGGGGAGAGGGAGGAATCCGGGATGGGGTAGGGCACGAGGCTACATGGTGGCGGCGGCACTCGGACTCTTCGAGTGGTAGGGCAGGACGGCAGAAGTGAGATGAGGCATCCGCTTTTTTCTTGTTGGTGCCATTGAATAATCAAACTAAGTAGGTACATAAATTAAGTAGCTGGAGAATCACAGAGCCCTCAATCAAAAAGCTAAATGTCAGTGAAACATATTATGTGGACTGAAGGCATCACGTACACCATGAGACATATAGCTTGATAATCATAGATGATTGATGTCTACCACTGAGCTGCAGCCAATGTGTGCACTGGCTTCGGTATAATAATAATGTTAATTGTTACAACAATGAGTCTGCACCGGACCAACCCTTCATGCTTGTACCGACTGACTTACTTCTGCAGACAAGCTATGGCAGTGAGACGGGGAGCGGCGGCGGTGTCCTCTTGAATCTTGAGGAGGATGAAGATGGCGACGCGGTTGGTGCAGAAGTCGGGGTGCCACTGCGCCTGCTCCACGCACCCGATCTCGAACTCCCCCATGGCTGCCTCCAAGAAGCACTCCACCACGGCACCACCACGTCCGGTCCTTCATTCACACTTCATCATTACTTTAGCAATCAGCAGCAAGGCATTCAACATCGGATTGGACGGGATTGGATCGCTCACTGTTGCGGAGCTCGCCGGCGAGCAGCACGCTGGTGCCCGGCCCGGCCAGCCGAGTGAGCGTGGCCAGCAGGTCGCCGACGGCTTCTACACCACGTCCGACCCCAGCACAAGCTCCAACGGCGGGTCCAGCAGCTCGGGGTCGAGCTCGTACTCATCGCCCACACCAGCTCCGCCCCCGTTGCCGACCCGCCCCCCACATCCCCACCACCCCCGACGTTCTCCTCGAGGTTCTTCCGGAGCAGCCGGACGCGGTCGGGCAGGTCGGTGGCCACGACGCGCGCGCCGAGCAGTGCCGCCACGACGGCCACGAGCCCGCACCCAGCACCGAGGTCCATCGCGCGCGCGCCACACACCGACAGCAGGCCGCTGTCGGCCGCGTGCCGGAGGAACTTGGCGAGCATGACGCCGCTGTCTCACACCACGGCGCCCGTGACCCTCGACGTGTCCGTGAAGGACGACAACTGCTGGTGGAGCGTCAGGCGGCGGCCGCACGCGTCGATGGGGAAGGTGACCAGCGCCCCACCTCGCCTTCGTCCAGACAATCTATGAGAGAAAGCATTTCTCGCACCTGATTCTTGCGCCTGATTTTTTTCTCAATGCTTGATTGTGTTTCCGTTTATTAGGGGCGAACGAAGGCGAGGGATCACTCGTTGATGGAAGGTTGGACATGATCGTTGATGGATTGGTGTGAGAAATAGGGAGGTGATCTGTTTGTATGGTATTATTTTTAAATTCTTAATTATCAAATATTTACATGATTGAATTGAATCGGCACCTCCGAAGAAAGCATGAATAAATGGAAGGAGTATCAGACGCGATTCGGTTTTACGTGCGAAGAAGAAAAAAATTAACGTGAGAGGTGAGACAAAATAAACTGGACGAAAATAAACCAGACGAAAATAAATCGTGAAGACTATTCACCAACTCAGACATTAGGAGTAGAGATATCCTCACGTGCCTCATGTTGTTGCAGCTAGCTAGCCTCTCTCTCGTTTCTTTCGTCGCTCGAACACATGAGATAACAACCACAAGATAAATTGGTGATGCGTACGTGCAACGAGATGCATCATTTTCTTCTCTGTTTATTTGTAGGCGGTTACAACAACCAAACATCCTAGTCTACCGGCCATGATTTGAGCTAAAGGTCGTGCCATCAAGGCATCAACGGCCACTCTCACGCACCACCACGTCCGCCATGATCTCGCGCCATCCCATGGGGACGAACAACGCGGCATGCACTTGTTATTCTCTGATGAAACCGAAGAAAACTAACACTGACCTAACTGAAACAAGCAGCATGATTAATGCAGCTAACACCTCATCCTTGCGCACACACGCGTGGGCACGGGCCTGCAGACATCGACACAGAAGGAGGGGGTTCAGTGGGAGGCACGGCGATGCACGAGAAGAGGAGGAGCGGCGGCGAAACGGGGAGGGCCAGGCCATGGAGATAGACATGAAAGCAACATAACTTAGCAGAGACAATATCATGTGAAAACCACATCTTCAGTGGAAGCTTGGAAACCTAAGTGCAGGCCGTTGGATCCTATATATATGGACTAGATCCATACAGAACTGCTACGTGCTATTTGCATTAAAACGCCCGCTGGCTACGTGCTATTACAAAGCCATGGCTGACCCACACGACCAATTCACATCACAGCCGCAACTCTGGAAGGAATCCTCTCTCAATCATAGCTCACAGCCTCACACTAAAAGGGGTCTGTGGAGGCACATGAGCAGGGTGGGTTTACACCATTCACGTAGATATTCTCGACACCTTTCTCCTCCTTGTTGAGAACAGCATGGCATGAAAAGAAATGCCACATCCTAATACTCTAATCATGCTCAGCCCTTGAAGCATTCTGTCTTCCACGTTTTTGAGAACTTAAGAATTCTAAGGGCAACGTAGGCTGCAAGGATCGTGGTTTACTTTATCCAGTTTGAGATGTGCCGATGATAAAAAAATACAGATGGTTGTCGACAACCTAAAGAAAAACTTTTTATGAGTAACCAGTGTTTGCAAGCATAAAGATTTGCTTGTAACTGCTCTAGTTAAACATATACTTCAATTCTCAATATTCCTAGGTAGAAATGTTAAGCAAAGGAGCTAGGCATGAAAGCAGCAGAACTTTGGCATGTCTATACATTTCATGCAAGACACTAGACAAAGACAACAAACTATTTAGCTTCGGATCATGCTAACAATATCTGTCGCAAAGCCATGTCTAACCCATCACAACCACAACTCTAGCAGGAAACACCCTTCTCCTCTTTGTTGAGGACCTAAAACCCAAATTTCTCGCCCCCCCTCCCCCTCCTGCAGCTGTCCTGGGAAGCATCGACAAATCTTCCTCCCGCATTTGCCCCTTCGTCGTCGTGGGAAAAGAACATCGATGATTCTTTCATGACATCGGACCTCCTCCTCCCCCTCTGTGATCGCCACTAGTCCGATCTCCTCCACTGTCTAGCAGGGCAAGAAGCAGCATCCCGTCGAGCTGCGCCCTGGCGGTACGGCGAAAGGCCCGGGATGAGGAAGGACGGCATGTGCCTCTCGGGGGAAGGAATGGGGCACCGCCAGCAGAGGTGGAGGAGCTCCGGTGGACGACATGGGTTTTGGAAGATGAGAGGTGGGAGGAGAGCTCGGGGTTGGAGTAAACAACTCGGTGCTACTGATGCGATATGCTCGGCATTACTGGGCTCAAATAGATGCGGCCCAACGTGCGGCTTGTAATCGGAAGGTGGCCTCACTCATTAGCACAAGCCTTATAGCAGAATCCTGTTGCGTCGGAAGGGCCGATCCTGAGATTTTGGGGGCTCGGGGCGAACCTAAAATTTGGAGCCCTTGATATAAAAAACATGACTATAATCTTCAATGTGCATATCTCTATATATATGAAAATGTTATCAGTATACATTTAGGATCTGTGTCACTGTGATCTCGCAGGTAGACGGAGGTATATATTATGACCAATGGAGAAAATAGACAAAGAGTGCGTATGCACTCCCTCCGTCTTAAAATAAATGTCTCAAGTTTAGTACAACTTTGTAGTAAAGTTGGTATAAAGTTGAGACATTTATTTTGGACGGAGGGAGTATAACATAATTCACAATACATCCTTAGAAATACAAACTATGTTTGATGTCACGGGTACTAAAACTATAAGAGAACATTGTATGTTTGAGGTACAAAAGGTTTTGAGGTAGAAGAGACCGGTTCAGATTTGCTAACTTGCCGTGGCAAAGGTAGCGACGCTACAGTACCGCTACCTTTGGCCAGTCTCATCCGTCGGATTGAAAAGCGGCGGACCAGATCGGGTGCTATAGTGTGGTCAACAGTGATTTGCGTAACAGTGGTTTATGTGAATAGTGTTTGTGAACAGTGATTTGGCGAATCTCAGCCTTCGATTCTTGATCCTACGACAAAGTCAGCGGAGACTTGATGTGGCTAAGTCAGCGAATCTGGATCCAGAAGAGACTATGTATAGTCCTATAAGAATTTAATCCAAAATGCAGAGTATTTCTTGGGCGAACTAATAGTAAAATTATTAGTTTGAATAGCAGTATATCTGAGAAATTAAGATAAATAAGCAAGTGGATACGATTGAAACACGAAATATTCTTTCAGATTTTCAGAGATAGTGCAAAGTTGCTCTTACGAGTTGTGCAAACGACTAAATCAAGAGGCAACAACCCCATTTATGCGTCATCGCACAGTTCACGCAAAAGCTACTCGCCAAGATTAGCATACAGAACATCACTTTATTCTTAATCTATTTAAGATCTATTCCCTCCGTCTCATAATATAAAAGTGTTTTTATATTAGTGAAACGTAATACGTATGGGTAGGAAAACGTCGATCGGTAGCCGGCGTAAAATCCATAGACCACACGCAGCCGTTGGTGCACCATCGGCTCCGGCGCCGAGCCGTGTCCCATCGAATCTGGGTCTCCTCTTCTAACAGGCTTTTCTAGTTTTTCTGTCACGATCTCTAGTTTTCTGTCACGATCTCTAATACTCTGTTTGAATGTTGATATTTAGCGTCATGGAATTGGATTGGGCTCAATATCAAATCTCCGTGACTTTGGTATTGAACCCGAATTGTCTTGTTCGCATGTGCACAGTATTCAGACTTGGAATTCGCATGACATGCTCAATTCGAAAGCTTGTTTGGATGGTCATTCTCTACAATGGAATTGCCCATTTGTCATAGGATGAACATTGTACTTTGATGCAATTTTTAAACTAAATCAAGCATGGAAGGACCAAAAGCAAATTGTATATCAACATCACATGGCTAA
>NC_041393.1:606453429-606499760 GCF_002162155.2 Triticum dicoccoides | reverse complement strand
GCGCAAAAAAAAAATACTTCGGGTCTGGCTGTTGGGCATCTATGCTCAAATCTATTGACCTGCAAAGGGAAAAACATCTCAGCATACAAGCACATACGAGAAGGAATTAAAGGAGCTTAGGCAATTAGGTGGGTTTTTGCGCAGGGTTAGGGCGGGGGCTAGGGAATAGTGGCCATGGGGCTAGAGGAAGAAGCAGCCATGCCATGCCATCGACCATGGGAGGCGGGCGCGGGGTTGTTCAGACTGACGGCGGCCAGGGGAGGTGAGCGCGCGCGGAGATGGGCGCACGTGAGGAGCTCCGCCTCGCGCCTCGTGCGCATGATACTTGGTTCCTAGATCCTAGATCTGGCCGGTGTGTGTAGGCGAACCCTATTTGGCGATGCATGCGCTGGTTATTACTGTTTCAAACCGGCGCTTGCAGCTGCGTTAGCTGGGCTCGGCCCATATACCGTATTTTTAATCCACAAGAAACATCGCCAATTTCATGTAACGAACCCGCGACCTCCGACGCAGAGGTACGCTCGTCTAACCACCCCGCCACAAAGCGGGATCTGCTAAGTAGCAACTTTTTCCTTCTTTTATTCCTTCATTTTCCTTTTTCCTTTTTCTTTTTTCCTTTTTCCGTTTCAGTTTTTTTCTTCATCCTGGTTCGATGAATTGCTTTTGTATATACGTGAACCTTTTCTTCAAAACGATAAACTTTTTTAAAATTTGATGAACTTCTTTTCAAATCGTTGAGCTACTTTTAAATATCGATGAACTTTTCTTCAATTTTGATGACCTTTTTTCCTAAACCGAGGAACTTTTTTTACAATGTGATGAACTTTTTCCAAAATAGATGACATTTGTTACAATTCGATGACCTTTTTCAAATTCTACGAAAAAGATTCGAAATTGATGGACTTTTTCAAATTAGATGAGCTTTTTACCAAATTCGATGAACTTTTTTGAAACTCGATGAACATTTTTCCGAATTAGATGAACTTTTTTCAAAATCTTTGATTTTTTTTCTTTAAATCGATGAACTTTTTCATTTTTGATGAACTTTTTTTTGAAAATCGATGAAATTTTTTCAGTTCAACTAATTTGAAAATCGATGAACTTTTTTTAAAATTTGATCAACTTTTAAAAAAATTGATGACCTATTTTCAAATTCAACAATTTATTTAAAAAATCATGATTTTTTCCAAATTTGATGATTTTTGCCAAGTTTGTCAATGTTTTGAAGTTTGTGAACATTTTTCAAAATCTATGTATATTTTTAAATTCACGATTTTTTATTTCTTCTGGATTTTTTTCAAAAAATGTCAACAATTGACCACTCAACGGTTGACCGGTGAACCTCAACCGTGACTGAAGAAGGAACGAGCGAACCATCGAGCGACCTACCGACCGAGCGAACCATCAGGAAGCTCCTATTGGGCGTTGTAGGCTCCCGTCGGAGAAGTGGCGCCTATGGTGACCATCAGCGGGCCATGGCTCATTAAAAAATGGTTCCCTCGCTCGCTTTAGGTTCACCTTTGGTCGCCTCGCTGGCTTTTTTGTTCGCCTGTGCCGCGTTGCTCGTTCAGAAAAAAGACCGGCCTCCGTTTTTACAATTTTGTATATATCCATGAAAAAAAAGGTTCATCGATTTATTAAAAAATGAAAAAAAAGGTTCATCGATTTTGAAGAAAAAGTTCATCGGATTTGAAAAAAGGTTCACCGAATTGAAAAAAGTTCATCGGACTTGAAAAAAGTACATCCATTTTGAAAAAGTGTTCATCGGATTTGAAAAAAATCACCAAATTTAGAAAAGTTCATCGGATTTAAAAGAAATTCATCGAATTGAAAAAGTTCATCGGATTTAAAAAGAAACTCATTGTTTTTTTTTAATCACCAAAAATGTTTAAAAAGTTCATTCATTTCGGAAAAAGGTAACTGAATTTAAAAAAAGTTCATTGAAATTGAAAAAAATCATCTATTTAAAAATGGTTCACGAATTAAAAAAACATAGTAAAGAAAACAAAAAGGATAAAAAGAAAAAAAAACGAAGTGAAGAACAAACAAAAAAACGAGGTACCTGTGGTGTTGGTCTGGTGGTTGGAGTTGACCGCTCGTAACGAAGGGGTCAGGGGTCCGAATCCTTGTGCACGCACATTTTTGCTGTTTCTAATAATGGTAAGAAGAATAGAATGGGCCGGCCCAACTGTAACTGCTTCAGGTGCCCGTTTGAGAATTGCACTGTAACGGACTCCTAAAGCGCCAAATAGGATTTTCCAAACCATCGAGGGACCTGCTGATATTACTACTTGGGCTAGGTTGGACGAACGTATTATTTACTCCAGCTGATGCAAGCCCAACTACCCCCGTCGGTTAACATGAATTAGTTTGAAATTACTAATTGAGAAGTCCTCCTTTCAAAAATCACTTTCACATCCCCAGGTTGTGACAGGTGGCTAGGCTGCATGTGTTCCACTTGTCGCAAGCGGAAGATTCTCTTTTTTCATAGATCCGTTTATTCTAAATGTTTTATCTCTTAAATCGTGCGTTCAAATCTCAAACCGTTTTCGCAGTTGGATTACTCGCGTTGAGATCTTCAAAACTACTCCCTCCATCCCATAATTTAAGACGTTATGGGACGAAGGGAGTAGATCCCATATTGATAGGTTTTAACAGAACCGGACAAAAAAACCCGTACTGAGAGCATTTTTTTCCTTTTCCGAAAGAGGCACGACCATGCCTCTCGTGAAAGCAAATCCCTGTCTCTCAGTGAAGGAAAAAATGCGTTTTTCGTTTCTGAGAGGCAGGGCCGTGGCTCTCGCGGAAGCAAATCCGTCCCTCTCGCGGAATCAACCCCTGCCTCTCGCGGAAGGAAAAAAATATGTTTTGTCGTTTTCGTGAGACACGCTCGTGCCTCTTGCGGAAGAAAAACGTGTCTCTTGTGGAAGCAAACCCGTACCTCTCGTGGAAGAAAAAAAAGGATTATTTCCGTTTCCGAGAGGCACGGTCGTGCCTCTCGTGGAAGAGAAAAAAATAAAAAAAGTATTTTTTTTTCATTTCTGAGAGGTACGTTTGTGCCTCTCGCGGAAGCAAAGCCCTGCCTCTTGAGGAAGCAAATCCATACCTCTCGGGAAAGCAAAAAAACGCGTTTCTTTGCACAAAAAAATTGAATTTTTCCGTTGTTTAAATGTTATGAAAGACCAGTGAAAAACCGAAAAGCCGAAAAAACCATCGAAAAAACAATCTAAAAAGTCGAAAACGCATGTGAAAAAAACAAAAACAAAAATCGGAGTGAGTGCCTAGAGCACGACACATGGCGTTGGCTGAGAGCGCGCGTGACCTTTGAGGAGGCTTCCGAACGAGCGCTCCTTAATTAGTTGCTCCCTCACTTGAATCCCTATTTGCCGCGCTCTGCGGCAAATTGTTGCCGCATAGCACAGGGAAGCGCACTAGCGAACTGACTGGGTTGGCCCACTTCACAAGTTCATTTGTTCCAGTTTGGAACATCCCCCACCCCTCCGATTTTAGTTTTTCTTTTTTTCCTATTTCCTTTTTCTTCTGTTTTATTTTCATTTCCTTTTTTCTGTTTTCAGTTTTTTTACTATTTAAAAAATACATGGAAATTTCAAATATTATTTGCAATTCAAAAGTTTGTTCCAATTTTTCAATTATGTTCAAAATTTTGTACAAATGTTTGCTAATTTTATGAAATGTTTGGAATTTCAGAATAACTTGCGCTTTCCGATTTTTTTTTTGTTTGAGATTCACACAAAAGTTTCAAAAATGTTTCCATTTTCAAAATTTGTTCACAAATTTAAAAACTCTTCCCATTCTCAATTTTTTTACAAATTCACAAAGTGTTCACATTTTTTGAAAACTTGCTCCTAGTTTTCTTAAATTGTTTGTAATTTAAAAAAATGTTTCGTTGTGCAACTGTTCACAAATGTTAAAAAGTTCGTGTTTTCCAAAATTTGTACACAAATTCACAAATTATTCCCATTTTTTTCAAAACTTGTTTGTGATTGTCCAAAATTATTCAGAATTTTAAAAAATGTTCCCATGTTTCAAGATTTGTTCAAAAATTTGAAAAATTTCCTGTTTTCAAAATTTATTCAGAAACTGAAATTTTGGTCACATATTTTAAAAACATGTTCGTGTTTATCAAAAATGGTCGGAATTTTAAAATGTTCATTTAAAAAAATTGTTCACAACTTCAAAATTGTCGCCGCTTTTAAAATTTGGTTAAAAATTAAAACATTGTCAAATAATATTCAAAACTTATGCGTGTTTGTCAAAATGGTTCAGATTTTTTTTTGAAAAATTATTCAGAATTTTCAAAAAATGATTAAGAAAATGAAAAATAATCCAATCTGCGGTTGTAACTAGTTCTAAAGTAATCGCGCCACATATTCATCATGAACTCTAATCGGCCACAGTGGCTAGCTACCTCTGTCTACGACGGCGCAACCGTGAGCTTGAATGCTATCTGACGCTTAGTACTTTTTTTACACCGCTCGCAGCTCCCGCGTGGCCTGCCCAGTCGAAGGACAGCCTTGTGCGAGGCCACGACATTCTGCCGCAGAATGCGGCTGGTATAAGATCCCTAATAATTGAGAGGTACCCTGCAAAGATCACTCCCACCTTTCCAGCTTGCAACAAATGGCGCACATACAGTATGCCACTCCCGCCTTCTTTTAAGCATGCGTCCAAATCGCAAACTGTTTTCACCATTGAATATCTTGCCTCGCGATCTTTGAAACTAGATCCATGTTAATAGGTTTTGATAAACTTTTTTTTTCACAAAAAACCCGGGAAAAACAGAGCCTCCACGAGAAGCAAATATGTGCCTCTCGCAGAAGGAAAAACGTGTTTTTTCTCACTTTCAGATATACACAGTTGTGCCTTTCGCAGAAGCAAACATGCGGCTCCACGAGAAGCAAATATTCTCAAAGTACGACCTTTGGCCTATCAAGAGTTTTACATATATTTTCGAACAGAGGTAATACTTTTTAGAGTTCAATTTTTTCAGCCAGATTATAACTTAGTACGCGACAATCACAACAAAAGTTCAGCCCTGGCTTCTCCAATTTTAGCACACGATCTTCTCAAATGGTGTACCCAATTCTGATTTTCCATACACTCATCATACTCTTGTGATATGTAAAAGAAACACGACCCCCTCTAAATTTCTAGTAGAAGCCTGTAATTAGCACACAGCTATGTTATTTGCCTTCAGTGGGTCAAGTTTCAGTTGTACCTCAACTTCCATGAGATGAGTACATTGCATTTGTAATCTTGGAATCTAAAAACCCAAATTATGGTACGTAGTAACTACTTGTAACTTATATTTTGAGAAGCAAATGAAAAGACATTCCCAAACAGAATCAACAGCAACAAAACAAGCATGTCGCCTTTGTAGTAGAGGTCTCCATGTGAAACATTGACCATTACTACACTGATCCATACCAAAGTTGCCACACGCAAATAGCAGGCAGATATACATGTCTTCAGAATCCCGTAGTAAAAAGGGTTCCCGACATTTCTTAGAGTAGAAACCAAACAGCAAAAATAGGTAATCTTGGGGCCAATTCTTGTGGATTACAAAACAGCGGTATAGAGAGAGTAAGAAATTAAGCAACAAGAATTACAGTACACGAGTTGTGCCTACTATAAAAGTTTCATACAGAAAAATTATAGCAGTGAAGGTAGAAGCAATAGAAAGTCCAGAGAAGTGAATCTACGTCTGATAATGCACAGCCTTGTCCAATGATGCACACTGAACAAGCTAATGGCTTCAGCAGCAAATTCATACTGAAAATTTTGGAGACCACTTCATCAATACATAAGGTAATCTGGAAACTTGCTGGAGTAGTGAACTGACTTGGCAACACCCTGCGCAGCTTGCAGAGAGATCTCACCACAATACTCAATGACCAAAGACTCTAACTTATGTGCACTTCCCAGTTCAGCTAATCCAACATCAGTAACCTTATGACACACCCGAAGTGTGAGATGACTCAAGCATGGGGTGTGCGCAAGGAAGCGCATCCCAGCATCAGTTACTGCAAAACACGCTATAAGCTCGAGTGTCTCCAGATGTGGTGAGGATGAGAGGGCCTTCATCCCCTCGTCATCAAAGAAGTTGGCGGTGTTTAGCACGAGAACACGAATTGGGCAGGACTGAATGAGTGCCAGAAAACCCTGCTGTGTGAATCCAATTTCTGATGGCCAGTCAGGGGAACATGGTGTAAAGCTGAGGTCTACGACCTGAAGCATGGGACAGTTGAGGGCTAGAGCGTAAAGGCTGTTATCAGTAAATGACGTCCTGGTTTCCCAATCGCTGACATCAATAGAGTAGCGCTGCAGGTTGAGCCAAAGTTTGATGCTTTTAAGGTTGCTGCAGCTCCGAGATAATGCAATCATGTCATTGTCATTTAGGGCATGAACATACTCAAGGCAAAGCTTCTCCAATGCTTTACACTTCCCTAGGACAACACGAAGTCCTAATTCTGGCCAAGTTCTAATATGCGCCAACCTTAAAACCTTCAAACTCTCACAGCAGAAATCATATATATCCATGCTGTGAGCATCGTACGAGGAGTCATAGACCACATCACCTGGAAGACGATCATGTCTTTCCATTTCAAACTCAAACTTCTGGAGCTTCATCCATCCTGAACCAAACTTTAGGAAGTCATGATGATTGATTCCTCTGCAATTCTTCATTACAAGCTCTTCCAACGATCCATCCCTACCAAGGTATTCCAGCCATTCTACACTAGCGATTTTTTCGCAATCAATAAGGTGGAGAGCAGATAGACTTGTACAACCAACTGCAACCGAGAAAAGCCCACTTGAAGTTATTTTTGGTATGGAGTTCAGCCTGAGAGACACCAATGTCTTGCAATAAGTTAAACAACCAAGCCCAGAGTCATCAATGCATGAGCAGGAGCTTAAAGTGAGGTCAATCAGCGAGGAACAGTGAGATGAAAACACAAAAAGGCCTTTGTTGTCCAACTGCTTTCCATGTCCAGGTATACAACCAGAGTAATCGATTTCCACTTTCTGCAAATTTGGGAACCGGGCGCACAATGACGTCAGTGCTTTTGTAGCAGTGCAAAGACCAGCACCAACATGGATAGCACCCCTTTGATTCCCCTCTATCTTGTAGAGCTGCTTTGACACAAGGGAAAGAGAATTCAGATCACTTGTCCTGGTGATCCTCTTGAGAATCTCTGTCAGCAGAGCCTCCGGTAGGTCCTCCATCGAACAAATTCAGCTGTACAAATCAGGTAATGTATATATGAAGGTTCAGAAAACAACCGAAGAGCTGGACTCAAACTTATGATATATCAAAATAATGCATGTGAAGTTAGATGGAGATCACACCGGCGACACTCATTGCTACGAAGAAAATACTGATGAAGTTTGAGCATTTTCTGTATCCATCCAAAACTTGTGTGTTCTTCATATGCAAGGAGATTTATTAAAGTAGCTAGCACCTTATCTGTCTCTAGGTTGTTGGAAAGAAAAAATGACGCTACAGGCAGGTCACATCATTGAATTAAACTAGAACCATAATTAAGTACCAGAGCCTGAACAATGAACTAGCTAAGAGAATACAACGAAACGAGCTAGAATTGACGCAAGCAATTCCGCAAGAAGACCCACGTGCTTAATCTGAACCAACTTTTTTAATTTTTTTGAGAACTTATTCGGAGGCACCTAACAATTAATAACATCAAAACCAGAGCATATATGCAAATTAGTTAGTACTTGTAGCTCTTGCTTGGGCAATAAAGAAAGTAGGGAAATCATTTTGCCACAGCCGATGAGTTCACAGGGTGCAGTTATTATTACTAATAGATAACGACAGTCTAATGTCTGTTCAACTAGAAATATACGGAGTAGAGTAGTATTTGCTGCAACCCTAGGCTAGTCCTCAGCTGCAAAAAGCTACTTTCTAATTCTACCTAGAAGAATGGCTTTATACACCATTAAATCTATGGATGATACTACCGGTTTGGTTTCCCCTATCAATCAAGAGAGCGAATCGAAAAATCAACCGTGTACATGTAGAATCGGGGAACCAACGCAACGAACAGGGGCCAGGAGAAGCGAAAAACGGCGGTACCTTGAGCACGACCGGGAGATAGAAACAGCGGCGAAGACCGTAGGAGAGGAGGGTATCTCCGCCGCCGCTCGACCTCGGCCCGAAGCGGAGAATGCCGCCGCTTCTTTGATTCGGAGGAGAGGAGAGGAGAGTGTAAGCCCTAGCCTCTTTTCCAGCGGAAGCGGAGGAAGATGTGGGGCGCATTGCGAGCTGCAGCGGTGGTGCCGCGCTCACATGGGCCACACCAGAATGCCTGCGGGCCGACGCGCGCTATTTTTGGCCTTCTAGACCCTTTTTTTCAAAAACACGGAAATATTTAAAGTAACATAAGAAAATATAGGAACAAAATATAAAATGTTCATATAATAGTTTCAGTAAATAACTAAAATGTTAAGGCGTTGTAAAAAAAAATCCATGGCCACGAAAACAAAATTTCATGTATGTACCTATTAAAATGTCTAGCGATTTTTAAAAACGTTCCTGTATGCAAAAGGAAATGTTCATGTGTGACAAAAAAATGTTCACAGGCATCAAAATAAATGTTTGCATTTATCAAAAGTGGACATGTATTTTCATAAATGTTCTTGCATGTAGAAATAAATGTACATGTACATCACTAAGAATTACGTCATATTTAATTATCAAAAAAAGAATTATCTCCTACTTTTTCGGAAGGATTCTTGCATGTGAAGGAAATGTTCATATACCTTAAAGAGATGTTCATGTTTTGAAAAAACAAACATGTGTTCAAAAAGAAGTGCTCATGTATCTCATACCGATAGTCATTATTTACCTAGGACAATAATAACAATAAAACTAGACATAAAATATAAATGATGAAAAATAGGTGTGGCACAATATAGAATTAGAATAAGAAAAAAATATAAGATGGACAACGTTATAGTGCCACGACCCATGCGGAAGGGTGCATGGTGAAATGACCATGTCGCATAGATAAGCAAAATAGGTGTTATAAAACAATTAAGGATTTGGTTTCAAGAAATGTATAAATAAACTACTCGTTTAGTTCTCAAACACAAATACTCAACTAAGGAGTACTAAATATGTTGAGGCTCAACTAAGTGTACCAACAACTTCAATTAAATGAGTTGAGCACAAGATATATAATAATACAAGTGATAAAGAACCTATAAGAAGATAAATAACTTGAAGCGACAAGACTATCAAATATAAAGCATAAGTAAATAAACTCGGGTATAAGGATAATCGAGACACGAGGAGATGAAGATTTATCTCGGTGTTCGCTTCTTGATAATTAAGGAATCTAATCACAGTTAGAGTGGTGCAGGTAACCATGAAGTTCCTCGAACGCCACTGAAGGCTCGCATTTTTTTCTCCTTTAGCCTCCACCACAAGTTGGTTCTCAATCCTTATGGCTAGCTTCTTCCTCCACTTCGGAGATGGCAAGTTTCACAATGAAATTGCATGGTGCTGGCATGTGTGGTTGTGGTAATTAAGGACAATCCATATGGACTAGTGTTTGTGTTGAGTTATACTTGAAAGTTTATCCATAGGCAAATACTTGGAGACCGTATGTTGGATTCAAGGTTGAAAGAAGAGGAAAGTGAAAGAAGATGGAGTTCTTGTGTGCGACTCAAATGTTGTCTTACTCTAGCTTATGAGTTAAGCGATGGAGGATCAAGATCTTGAAAATGATTACAAGAGAAGAGTTCGAGTGAAGAATTTATTATGTATCTCAAGAGATTGAGATAGAAAAAGAAGAAGATTAAATGATGACCAAAGTGATATGCAAGGCGTGGTCCAAAGAATGCTCATGAGAGTGTTGGGCCTATAGCAAGTGTCGGTGTCCCGGTTTAGGGGGCCTCTCACCATGACGGTTCCCTGTCCGGTGGGTCCGGACGAGGACCCCTAAGTCGGTTCGGCCCTCGGCCGCGTTGGGAGGCCCATGGCGAGATACGTGAAGATTCCATAAGACTTGGAGTGGAATCCAAGTATATGGTAGATGTGGAGGACTCTACCTTCGCCGACGTAGCCTGGTGAGTTATATAACCCTAGGACCCCTAGTGTGTTATATAAACCGGGGGCCAGGCTCATTGTTAGGACACACTAGATCATCGATGGCGCGCGTTGCTGCGCCCATATTTTTGTAATATTGAATGTTAGGGTTTGATGCAATTATGTGGAGCATTTTATCTAAAAGCTAAAGCAATAATAGTATCATATATAATTTTGTGTAATTTTCATTTACCTGAAAATTAAAGCAGTAGTAGTATTGTATATAATTATGTCTAATTTCATTTTACCTGAAAGTTAATGTGGTGGTAGTATTATCAACAAGGTAAGAGAGAGAATTCTGGACATGCAGCATTAACACCAAAATTCTGCAGTCCCTCTCATACTATCTTTTTTTTTGCGGTTGGAGTCCCTCTCATACTAACGGAAGCAAGAATGACACAATCAATTTCTTATGCAAGGATTCAGTTTGCTATTCCATGCATGTGGAATTTCCCAGCAGCTGTTGAACAATATCACAACTGTTCTTTTTAAGACCCTCTTTCTCATGACCAAGATAGGGTTTTGGGATAGCTGATTACACACCTTCTTTCCGGGACTTATTATGATTTTGGATCAAAGCTATGCATGATCTAAAAATAAGCATGAATCTCATAAAAGAATATCTACTAAAACTGAATCAACACAAATCTTGGTATTTTAACTTGTTAGGTGCAACGTCATGAACCTATGGAATACTTGCTCGGCTATCTTGGCACCAGTTTATGTAGTGCTTCCTCAAGACGGGGAAAGGGTACTAAAAGATATTGATCTAATTTTAAAAAAATATTGAAAAAGGCATAGCACGTAAAAATTTGCCAATATTGTGGATTCTTTTGATATGATTGAGTTAAACTAATTCAGATCTATATGAGAATTCCACTGCATAGCAATTGCTACAGAAAAATTGGCTCCCGCCGGAGCGTGGAATATACTCCCTCCGTTCCATATTACTTGTCGACAAGTAATATGGAACGGAGGGAGTAGCAACTACCGTCATGCGTAGGTGAAATCACTCCCAAATCCTTGCTTACAAATACCAGGAAACAAGAAAGCATCACAACATCTAGAAATTGAATAATTACAAGCTAAAGAGGACTCGTCTTATTTCGCCAATAATATCACTTAAGTATCTTAAGTATTTTGACTGGTTACGCAAAAATAATAATCTCTAGAGGACAAAGAAAGCTTCTATAGCCGCAAAGGTAAGGTAACAAAACTGGCAGATAGATGACTCGCAGTCAGTGTTTAGCATTAAAATGGAAACTCTCTGGCGCCATTTCATCATCCCTGAGGACCAGGGCCATATCCAACTGATCCCTCAACCTATCCTTCTCAGCAGCAACATTCATAGGACGTCTCACAACTGATATCTTCTCTCACAGCATTTGCTTTACAGTAGACACTGAATACAAAAGGTTGCAGGTCTTTATAATGGCTTCTTTCTTCTCCTGCACTTCTTGCCGGGTTGGTATGCACACACCATTCTTTTCAGCCTCTTGAAGCCACTCCTTGAACTCTTCAAGGGCTGGAGAGTTAAGAGACCTGAGTCATCTGCCATTGAGCAGCATTAGCTTCATTATCCCATAAAACATTGAGATACCTGCATGTTTTGTAACTCTCCAGCTTGTACGGCCGCTTTGGGTCACCGGCATCCATGTTTCTAACTATACACAGCATGTACTTGGGGGTGCCTGATTTTATCTTGCCAACCCTAAGTCGCACAAAGCAACCAGATACGTGGTCCTCAAAAATGGGGTTCGATGAACCATTTCACCAGCTTGTACCTCTGAAGGGTTATGCTGTTCACATCATCAAACATGAGAGGATCAAGTATACTTGGTGATTCGTCAAACTCATCATTCCGATTATCATCAGCGATCCAAACATGGTCATTCATGCCCCCATCATTGCTACGGTCGCTCGGGGGGCTTCCAGCCTTGCATCTATTAGGCGAGCAGCCGCCCTTGGCGACCAGATCCTTGAACCTGTTATGGTACCCATCCAGATCCTGTTTTCCTCATCCTCTTGGCCCATAGCTTGTCAAGTGTGCTCTTAGTGGTGGACCTGACCATCATGGTGGAGGCCTGCAGCATAACAAGTTGCATTCATCTGCACACTAGAAGTCCACTAAGGCAAAAAGGTAGTTTAAATACGCACATTGAAGTTTGATCATGATAAATTCAGAGAGACCGAGCACATAACCATCAGCTAGATGGATGAACTGAAACCACTAATTTATGGCCAACTACTGACAGTGTGATGAGCATATAAAGATCCATGATTTCAATTGCATCAAATCAACTGTAAAAGTGTTACTCTGATTTATATATAGGCCTGCAGAGGACCTTCAGTCCATCAATTCAAGCATCCCCACCAGTTCAGTTTCTTATCATGTCTTCTTTAGAGCCACTGAGACCAAGATGGATGCCATTTATTCTTCTATTATAAAAGAGGCAAAGTTTAGTCTGATCAGTGAGTATTAACATGGTCATAATTTTCACGAGGAAGAAATTACCTTATAAGAACTGACATGAATTTGCACATCACCATGGTTGGAATTTCATCAAATAACCATAGCCCAGATCCCCAGGGGTCAAACCGCCATCTCCGATACAAGGAAATGAAGGTTATAGTTGAAGTTGCCATGTCTAATTCGCGTCCTGAACAAAGCGAATGTCAGTCAGCTGTGTAGCAAGTGGAGGTGAACCGGGAGGTTGCCATCAATCACGCCTACGGGAGTGCAGTGATGAGGAGGACAGGGTGCAAGGAGCTGCACGCCGGCCGCCTTTGCAGCAAGGAAGGACGGCATTCGCGTGACTCTACCACCGCCCCAACCACCCCTTCCTCCCTCACGGCGGCCCTCGCCATCGGCGACTCCGGCTTCAACTCCCTTCCCACGCCGCCAGGAGCGCCTCGCCTTATTCGCCTTTCTCTCGGACGATACCCAACTGAGAAGCACCTATGTTTCACCCTAGACTGGGATAGGAGAGGTGGGCGTGGGAGGCGGCGGCGACCTACCCAGGGTTCTCGATGGAGAGAGACGAGAGGTTGGGGATCGGGAGCGGAGCGCCGCCGCCAGGCCAGCTGACGAGTCGCAAGGAGAGATCAGAGATTCGTCTCGGTATACTAAGGTCCAATCAACCTCAGTTCGGCCCAATCAACCACAGGCCTCCAATTCTGCTACCGGAGTAGCGTCCCTATAGGACAGTTGGCCCATTTGCTGAGAAACGTGAGAGACGGTACACTAATGGTAATCTGACGGCTAGAAACTCTCAGATCGTGAAAACGGACGGCCAAAAATCCAAATCGCTGTGAGGGCTCGCTTTAGGTGCGGTTATACTGTCCTTAATTACAATCCCTTGGTACATTGTACTTTCTATACACTCCAACGCAGTAAAACCAAGAGCAAGGCATAGGGTATTATCTCCTCCTTAAGAGCCCAAACCTAGGTAAACCCTTGTCCATGTTACCCTCATGCCAAGTCACCTAGCTAGGATAACCTAGCGAGGGATCTGACAGATTTAGCTCCGACAGTGGTGGTCCTGCTAGGTGAATGTCGCGGCTCGATGGAAGTTTGGATCAACCATTAGATCGATTTCGACATGACCTTTCTACCGGGACAATTGTTCGTCTTCGACTGCGTCACCCCATCACCACTCGACTGGCCACCTTGACTAGGTCGAGACCTTCTCTCCAGGTCGAGTCGTAAGATTCAACGACCGCGGACTACCGCGGAGAGTTGATCTTCACGGGTTTGGCATCTCGCCATATCCAAAGCAGCAAACGTCGGTTCTCCCGATCTTGATGTCACATCGGATCTTGAAACTACCGGAAGAAGTCAATTTTTCGACCCACCCACCACCCATATCGTCTCCAACGTCGAAGATCTCACAAACATCCTCGAAGGAGCCTCCAAGGAGGAAGAAGACACAGAAGAGGAAGTCGGTGATTTTGCAGACTGCTGACGAGCAGCCATGGTGCCCTTGGGTAAGTGGCAGGCGACCTCGACCTATGAGTTCTACATGGTGGACACAACCAACGGCGACGGTGTTGGCAACTATAACAACCCTGAGGACGACCCCGATTATGACCTCGAGAGGGAGAGTCCACCACGTGCTAAAACATGTGGCAAAGAGGGGGAACCTCGGTCGCTAAGTGAGTCGGCCCCTACGACGAGGAAATACTGAACGAATCATTGGGTAACTCTCACCACGATGAAGCTCGGCTGAGGCTACTCAAGTCACCAAGGACGGTAACCAAAAATAATAATGAGCTGCTCAGGCAGATTCAAGATGTTGAGGATCGCTGGCAGCAGATCCTCCAATACGAGGAGAACCTGAAGGATGATCACAATCCGAAGGCACCGGGCGGGGCATGGCCAAAACCTGATCAAGGACTTGGATGCCGCAACGGACAACAATGTGATCTTCAAAAGCACGTGGGCGAAAACCTGAACCCGGTGCGGGAGATCCCCCCCCCCCCCCGGGGTCCGCCATGACAAGCGGCGAACTGATACCGGCAAACACACTCATGAAGCGGGGAGACATCGCATGACCACGCCAAAGCATATCGCGGAGAAGTCGAGTTCCCACCCCAAAGAGCAAGGTCAGACCCCATCTCGAGGAGGAGGCTCCTTGGATGATCTACCAGGGCAAGAATGATGCACACCATCCCACGTCACTACGAGGCTGCTATCGAGCGAGCGGCTCAACATCGCCACCAAAACTAGATCCCAGTTAAATATGTTTTGCCGACAACCCAGGATTCAACCTAGAGAGATAGTGATAATACTTGGGGTGGCACCACCCTATTGATGAGCCGAGCGGATGCCCTGGCCCCTAGGTCTCTAGAGGTAGCTCTAGTACACCCTGACCTACCCCAGTCACATTATATGGAGATTTCTCATGATAACAGAGGGAAAAGGACCCCCTGTCTTATTCTTATAGAATAGAAGATGAGTCCTCGAACCTGGGTCAGCGACAGCTCACCTTGGAGCTTTCTACCACTAGACCAAAGGAGAGTTCTCAGCTTTTCCTTTTACAAACATTCAAACTATGCTTGCTATCAATTGTTTATAAATGATACAACCAAATTTACAAGAAGATTTCTTAACAATAATAAAGATTAGTCCCTAATCATCATTTGTTGAGGAGTACAAAGCTGCTTCAGCTAAAAGAAGGAAGATGCTCTCTAAAGAGTGAGAAAAAAAAGCAAAAGTAAACCAACTTCATGGAGACCTTTTTTTTGCATGGAACTTCATGGAGACCTTGTACTCACAAATATTTATGCAATATATTGATTTATTTTGGAGTAGCGAATGTACTAGGCCGAACCCAGCAGCTCACTTCCGTGACGATCGACGCTGGTATAACCGTTTCGACAGTCCCAGCAACTAAATCATATGCATAAATATTTGTGATGGTCTTCAATGTGGCAGGCCCTGATGTTATTGTCCATCCATCCGAGCTCTCTGTCTCTAAGTTACCACGTCCTCTTGGATGGAAAGTGTAGACTTTATTCCTGTCTTCCTCCTTCACACGGATGGACTGGCCCTGGGAAAGAAACCAGCTGGTGTCCTCAAGCTCCTGGTCATCGAGGGGCGACCATGCCAGCGCTTCCATGTCCAGCTGTAAGAACTTGAAAGCACTCGCACGGGGACACGATACAATCACAACTTTCCCAACGGACGCAACAAGGTAGTGGGCGTCTTGTATGCTCCACTCTGGACAAGAGGCCGCTCTCCAGGTCATTTCCGTGATGTCGAAGATCAGGATCTGCCCGAGAAACTCGGCGCAGACAGCCCGTGTCCCGACCAGTGCCATGTCCATGACCGAAAGTGTGGAAGGATCTGCACATTGCTTCCGACAGGTGCAGTTGACAGGTATGCTTGTGGACGCACCAGTACACGTCTCCAGGGCACGCGACATGGACAGTCGGAACGACGCTCATGATCTGGATGCACGCAACAACCAGGGGAGCTCCACTTCCACACGAGGATCAGCGTAGAAAACGAAGTAGCACTTGTCGGGGGAGCGAAGCACCGGCATGTCGATCCGCCTGCCGGTGCTAGGGTGGACTAGGAAGACGACCTGCTCCTGGAAGTGGAATGGCTTGTGCCGGACCATGAGAAGCCAGCCGCAGCTCTCGAATTCGACAAATGCATCTGGAAACAGCGCGCTGGTTATCCCGCGGATGTTTCCGCTGGAAACATCGAACAGCAGCCGCTTCTTGCTGTTGTGTTCCACGGCAAAACAGGGCCAGTGGCAGCACCCTCGCCTCTTCAGAAGCGTTGTCTCTGTCGACAGCATGTGATTCCATTACCCAAGGATATCTGGCAGAAGCAATGTGGACTTATTAGAACATCAGCGGAGTACTGTATGGTGGTAAACATTGCCAACATTTGATCTGTGAACAATTTTTTACTAACATCGTTCTACCAAAATGAAAATCAAGTTTTGCCAGGCACCAAACTGGGTGTAGACGCATTTTCCACTTATAGCTGATTAAGATAAGAAATAACATAGTTTTGCTAAAAAATTCCTGCCAGAAACCAATGCTCGTACTGAATATATACAGTTAAACTTATAGCCCTAGGCCTTTGGTCTTGAACTCTAAACCTTCTATCTTAATCATTGAAAATGACAAATCTTTTGCCTAGTTTAAAAAAAAACAGGCCTCCACCTCCCAAAGGCTTTAGTTAACAAGGCTACTCTGAGTGCAACCAACTGTTAATCAAGCAGCTCTAATTCTTTTACCCAGATTATACTGGCAACTTCACAAGGAGGTGCAAGAAGAATCCAATCTGGCTGCAAGGGAGCAAGCAGCTCTAATTCCAATGATCGATGAAGCAACGCCGAACACAGAAGGTGGATGCTGAGCACAATCCTGTACCTGAAATCGGGCGGAGAGAGACGCCGGCGGAAGACGGTGCACCGTGTAGGCGTGTAGTACGTATGGACGGTGCGGTTCGTATATAAATTGGCAAAGGGCTTGTCAGGCATCAGCTGTTCTGAACCCAAACCAAGTGTCATCTTCAGTTAACGTCTTAACGACCTCCATCGAGCTGGTATCGCTTCGAGCCCCATCGGACGGTCGCCATCGAGCAGCTCAAGTTACTTACGCTGTCGACCGTCGGATGCATCTATTGTTTTACTTTTCACCTTATGTTGTCGCTACAGTGAACTATAACTTTCTCGCCTATAAGTGAGCCGGGCTGTGGCTGACTAGGTAGCGTGATTGATCCTATTCTTGCCTTTAAGCAGAAGAAATACCCTATAAACATATATCTTACAGTATCCATACAAATTCTGGATCTCAGATCCCCTTCCTCTAGTTCGATCTCTCTAGAATTCGCTTAGTTGACACCCGGGATCTGACAAATTGGTATCATGAGCATCGGTTTCTCGGCAACGACTTCCGATTCCCAGTAGAAAATCGAGAGGAGAGCCAATTCCCACCCTAATCCCTCCCTTTTCTGCGTGGATGGTGATGAGATCGGCGGTGGCCTGAGGGGGCGGAGTCTCTTCTCCAACATGGCGGCGGCGCGGCGATTTGGCGGCACAGGCAACAGTGATTATTCGGGTACAGACCAGCAGAGAGGAATGGTTGCGTGGGAACCCTTCTCACGCGGTAAAATCCCACGTCTATCGCTGATCTGTGTACCATCGGTATCGGGGGGATGAACCCCGGGCAGGCAATGGAACCCGGATCCTCTTCCAAAATAGTAGGGCCCCCATCACCCCTCAAACCGGCACGCGCCCGGCCGGGTCGCTCGACTCGGCAAGGCCCGCAGCCCGGCCAAACCCTCTGACCCGGCAAGGTACGTCGACCCGGCCTCAGCAACTGGCGTAAGGCAGCCGAACCCGGCATGACCAAGGCTTCCCCAACAAGCCGACCCCACCCGTGGCGTGCGCCGCAATCCAGCCACGGGTCAAGCTCCCGTCCCATCCAGGCCGTACGATGGGACGAGACCTCAATCACCGATGACCAAGACAACAGTGTTTCCGCCCATGCCTATGGTCAGCCGGAGCGTGGCGACAGTGCCCCTTACCTACCCGCTGACCGGGGCTGGCGTGGCAACAGTGCTCCCGCCCTCACCAGTGACGACAGCAAGCGGCAACCTGACGGAGAGCACTGTACACGACTCGACTCGGCCACGCCCTGACGATCGACAGGACGGCACACAGTCCCCCTAAGCACGCGAGGCCCGCACCTAGGGGAACCCGGCGAACCACAAGCCCTCAAGCGGGACCCAGCCCGGTATCCCGGGCACTGACAATATGGACCCACCGACTCGGCATATTACCATTGTAACCCTAGGTGGGTTGATCTATAAAACCCCCCAGGAACCCAGCCTACAGAGAGAGAGAGGTGTGTGAGATATACGAGAGGAAAACGAGCAAGCATAGGACTAGCCACCAAACCGCAACACCGGAGAGAAGGAGCAGCCCAAGCCTTGGTCAGCTTCCTTCCTCCTCATACAGCTCCAGGAGCAACATTGTACTATCGATCATCCAACTACACTCGGCAGGACTAGGGGTATTATCTCTCCGAAGAGCCCCGAACCTGGGTATGTCCGGCGTCCCACGCCCGCTCATGCCAACCTCGCCTCTGGAGCCCACCAGCGCCCTTGAGCCTCCTCCTCTCTTTAGCCATCCCTTGGTATCTGCCGTGCGCCCATCACGACAGTTGGCGCCCACCGTGGGGCAGCTCGAGGAGATGGCCGGGAGCATGCTTCAGATGGGGCCCTTCTCCTACACCAACGAGTCCGTCACGCTGGCGGACGACGTCGTCGGCGCGCTTGCCGCCTCCTTCGCCGCGCTGCGCATCTCCGATGCGTTCGCGGCCGACGAGTACCCCAGCGAGGTGCTCAACTACTCCGACTCTCCGCTTTCCCTCGGCGGTGGCATTGTCGCCAGGGCGATGGACGTCCACGTGGAGGTCTTCGTCACTGGCGACTACGCCTCCTCCTCGTCGAGCAAGACGAGGAAGGCCGCGGAAGCCAGGGCCGCTGCGGAACGGACCGAGTCGTCCGATCCGCTGCGCGCCGCGGTGCAGAGCCTCCGCATCCCCATTGGCACCAACGTCGACGCCACCAACGTCGTCGAGGCCCGATCTCAACTCGAAGAAAGGCACCAGCAGATGCTGGACCTGTCCGAGACGCTCGCTGCCACCAAGCTTCGCCTGGAGGCCGCTCAGATGGAGCATGATGCCGCCCACGGATTCGCGCCCGCCGCGGCCGAGCCAAGCTGGGTCGCCGATGTGCGCACCCGGGAAGGAGCGATCGGCCGAGCCCTCGGCGCCGTCTGAACCGTCTACGAGACCCCACTGAAGAACATGCCCGCTGCAGAGGCAGTCGCGGTCGGCCTCGACCAGCTCACGGATGAGGAGCTAAAAGAGCGCATCGAGCGGATGCGCGAGCTCCTCCACGCCACCAACGCCCAGCAGGATCGCCTCCACCAGCTCGCCAAGCCGGCGGGGTCCAGCTCCGCCCGCCTTGGCGGACCCGGCGAACTTCTGCACATGGCTTCCTCGCCACCCGGCGAGGCGCACTCCGGCCAAGCCCAGACTCGGCGCAACCCGGCCGCCACAGCCGCCGACGTCCTGGGCAACGAGCCCGCAGTGGAGACTCAGCGCGGACCCGACCAGCATGGCCGGCGTCCGGCTCTCACTGACCCAGCCCCTCGGGGCCTGGCCGCCAGTCGACTCGGCCCGCGCGCCATCGACGACGCCGACGCTCGTCACTGCCTCGATCATCTCGCTCGCTCCTTGGAGGTGGAGGAGAGCGGCGCTATCGGGCCGGCCTGCTTCGGCCCACGCATCCGGGAGGAGCCCTTCCCCAAAGGGTTCATGCTTCCCCGCGACACCCCTAAGTACAACGGGACCGTGAAGCCAAAAGACTGGCTCACCGACTACACCACGACCATCGGCATCACCGGTGCCAATCATCGTCTCGCTGTGCGTTACGCACCGCTCATGCTCCAGGGGTCGGCCCGCACGTGGTTGAACAGTCTGCCGATGGGCAACACCAACGCGTGGGTCGACTTCGAGGAGGCCTTTGTCTGCAACTTCACGGGGACCTACAAGCGACCTGGTCGCCCTAGCCAGCTCGCCATGTGCGTGCAGGGGCCGACGGAGACGGGTCGCGAGTACCTCGCACGCTGGACCGAGCTCCGAAACAGCTGCAAGGGCGTCCATGAAGTCCAGGCGATCCAGTACTTCGTCAGCGGGTGCCGAGACGGCACCCTCCTCAAGCACAAGCTCTTACGCTCCGAGCCAGCCACCATGGCCGCACTCATGGTGACGGCGGACAAGTACGCCAACGCCGACTCTGCCATGAAGATCCAGGTGGCGCTGGATGAAGCTGGCAAGGCGAAGCCGGTTCCTCCCCCGAAGCCGGCCGGCGAAAGCAGCCGGCACCAGCATCACCAGAACAACAAGCGCAAGGCCGACCAGCCGACGCAGCATCACGACAACCGACTCATCGTGGCCGCAGAGCCCGCGGCAGATCTGGCGGCGAAGCGCCGGCAGACCGGCAAGATAGCATGGCAACCCCCCGTGAGTTTCGAAGAGATGCTCGACGCCCCATGCAAGCACCACAGCGGCGCAAGACCCTCCATGCACACACTTCGGCAGTGCACCATCACCAAGCGCATCATGAGGGGAGACGTCCCGCCTCCTCTGGCTCCGGCTCCAGCTCCAGGCGCAGGACAGCCACCTCCGCCTCCACCACCGCCCCCTGCTGGCGGTGCGATGCGGAACGACGCCTACCCGGACCAGAACGCGGCCTACGTCGTCTTCACCAGCCTCGGCAACGACAAGCGCAGCGAGCAACTTCTTCGGCAGGAGGTGAACATCGTCGTCCCGGCCAAGCCGGATTTCATGCACTGGTTGGATCGCCCGATCACCTGGACCCGGGAGGATCACCTGGCAGTCATGCCGAGTCCGGGTGGTTACACCCTCGTCCTCAACCCCACCATCGTCGCGCGGCGTGATGACCCACAAGTATAGGGGATCTATCGTAGTCCTTTCGATAAGTAAGAGTGTCGAACCCAACGAGGAGTAGAAGGAAATGATAAGCGGTTTTCAGTAAGGTTTTCTCTGCAAGCACTGAAATAGTAGGTGATAGATAGTTTTGTGATAAGATAAATAGTAACGAGCAAAAAGTAAATAAAGTAAATAAAGTGCAGCAAGGTGGCCCAATCCTTTATGTATCAAAGGATAAGCCTGGACAAATTCTAATAATGAAGAAGGAGCTCCCAAGGACACATTGGGAATTATCAGTTTTCATCACATTCATAAGATTCGTGTTCGGTACTTTGATAATTTGATATCTGGGTGGACCGGCACTTGGGTACTGCCCTAACATGGACAAGCATCCCACTTATGATTAACCCCTATTGCAAGCATCCGCAACTACAAAAAGGAGTATTAAGGTAAACCTAACCACAGCATTAAACATATGGGTCCATATCAACCCCTAACGAAGCAACGCATAAACTAGGGTTTAAGCTTCTGTCACTCTAGCAACCCATCATCTACTTATTACTTCCCCATGTCTTCCTCTAGGCCCAAATAATGGTGAAGTGTCATGTAGTCGACGTTCACATAACACCACTAGAGGAGAGACAACATACATCTCATCAAAATATCGAACGAATTAGCAAGACTTTACCCATGTCCTCAGGAACAAACGTAACTACTCACAAATCATATTCATGCTCATAATTAGAGGGGTAATAATATGCATGAAGGATCTGAACATATGATCTTCCACCAAGTAAACCAAATAGCATCAACTACAAGGAGTAATCAACACTACTAGCAACCCACAGGTACCAATTTGTGGTTTTGATACAAGATTGGATACAAGAGATGAACTAGGATTTTGAGATGAGATGGTGCTGGTGAAGATGTTGATGGAGATTGACCCCCTCCCGATGAGAGGATCGTTGGTGATGACGTTGGTGATGATTTCCCCCTCCCGGAGGGAAGTGTCCCCGGCAGAACAGCTCCGCTAGAGCCCTAGATTGATTCCGCCAAGGTTCCGCCTCGTGGCGGCGGAGTTTCGTCCCGTAAGCTTGCCCACGATTTTTTCCATGAGAAAACCCTTCATATAGCAGAAGAAGGACGCCAGAAGCCCACCAGGGGGCCCAGGAGATAGGGGCGCGCCTAGGGGGGCGCCCCCCTGTCTCCTGGACAGGGTGTGGGCCCCCTGGCCTATTTCTTTTGTCCAAAAATTCTTATTAAGTCTAAAAAGTTGTTTCGTGGACTCTCAGGTCTTTTGGAGTTGTGCAGAATAGGTTTCCAACGTTTGCTCCTTTTCCAGCCAGAATTCCAGCTGCCGGCATCCCCCCTCTTCATGGTAAACCTTGTAAAATAAGAGAGAATAGCCATAAGTATTGAGATATAATGTGTAATAATAGCCCATAATGCAATAAATATTGATATAAAAGCATGATGCAAAATGGACGTATCAACTCCCCCAAGCTTAGACCTCGCTTGTCCTCAAGCGGAAGCCGAAATCGAAAAATATGTCCACATGTTTAGAGATAGAGGTGTCAATAAAAATAAAATACGGACATGAGGGCATCATGATCATTCTAATAACAGCAACATATATGGATTTTTTCATATGATTTCCTATGTTCAAGTAATAAGCAATTCACAATGTCAAGTATGGTTCAAAAACTTCATTGGGAACTAACAAACTATAATCTCAGTCATTGAAGCAATTGCAATTTATCGTAACATCCGAAAGAGCCAATAATAGAGCTTTTCAGCAAGCTCACATACTCAACCATCTCGTAGTCCCCTATAATTGTTAACACTCACGCAATACTTGTGGTTATAAAGTTTCAGCCGGACACTGAGAAAGATAGGGGCTTATTGTGTTGCCTCCCAACATATTCACCTTTAGGTGATGTCAACAATAATAGCCTATGCCAACTTACATCCAATTGGATATATGTATCATGATCTTTAAAACACGAGGAGCTTGCCAAAGGATAAAAATAAATAAAAAAAGGAAAGGTGAGTATCACCTTGACTCAAGCAATAAAGTAAAAACATAAAGTAAAAGGTAGGCCCTTCGTAGAGGGAAGCAGAGGTTGTCATGTGCGTTTAGGGTTGATGCATGAAATCTTAATGCAAAAGAACGTCACTTTATATTGCCCCTTGTATGTGGACCTTTATTATGCAGTCCGTCGCTTTAATTACTTCCACGACAAGTTCGTACAAATTTTATTTTCTCTGCACTAATAAGTCATACATATTTAGAGAGCAATTTTTATTGCTTGCACCGATGACAACTTACTTGAAGGATCTTACTCAATCCATAGGCAGGTATGGTGGACTCTCATGGCAAAACTGGGTTTAAAGATATTTGGAAGCACAAGTAGTATCTCTACTTGGTGCAAGGAATTTGGCTAGCATGAGGGGGAAAGGCAAGCTCAACATGTTTGGAAGGTCAATGACAATATACTTTAACTGAGATGTTGGAAAACATAAACCATTACGTTGTCTTCCTTGTCCAACGTCAACTCTTTTAGCATGTCATACTTAATGAGTGCTTCACAATCATAAAAGATGTCCAAGATAATATATTTATATGTGAACCCCTCTTTCCTTATTACTTCCTATTAATTGCAACGATGACCAAGGCTACGTTCATCAACTCTCAACAATTTTTATGCCTCATACTTTCTATGTGTGAAGTTATCACTATCCATAAGATCAATATGAACTCTTTTGTTCTTTCTACTTTCTCAAGATCATAGCAACATAGCAAAGCCCTTGACTCAACACTAATCTTTATTATAGATAGCACACAGACTCGCTTACATAAAGAGATCACAACGAAAAACTCAAAACTACTTGATATCAAAACTTCAAACTAATAGATCAAGATACTACTAAAAGGATCGAACTAAATAAAGCGGTAAAGATAGGAGTGTGATGGTGATACGATACCGGAGAACCTCCCCCAAGCTTGGAAGTTGCCAAGGGGAGTGCCCATACCCATGTGATTATTTCTTTGGAGGTGGTGAAGTAGGAGTTGTTGATGAAGTAGGCTTGCCGTCCATCTTCCAAGGCATAGGCTCTCCATCATAAAAGGATGATCAAGTCTCCGGGATCCTTAAATCTACATCCAAACTCATTCGCTTGAATCTATATTCATACTCACAGTTCTGGTTTTGCAGGTCATAAATCTGGGCTTGGAGGTGCTCGATTTTCTCTTGAAGCTTGAAGATGGTCTCCCCAATGACTTTGGTATCCAGCCTGTGATTGTTGGTGAACTCCGTGATCATCATCTGGTTGGCGTTGAGTCCACGCTCCACCATCCCTTGACACTTGAAAACTTCTTGTTCCATGGCTTCGAGCTTTGTCTCCACGCTCCCGGTACGCCTTGGTCCTTCCACATCGTGGATGTGCAACACCCCCTCACGCATCTCAATGGTTTGAGGGTGATGCGGCACCTCCGCAAGATAGGGGTTGATAACCCTCTCGAAAAACTTGTCCTTGGGAGCGCTTGAAGACGACATGATGCTCTAGATCTGAAACAGAAACAGCTCGAAACAAAAACAGAGGATATTTGCGTGATACGGTGGTCAAAACCTTCGGGAGTATAAGTAATGAATTTTTACCGACCAAAATACATAACATACAAGAAAACAGAGTCCGGGAGGCACACGAGGTGCCCACGAGACAGGGGGCGCGCCCTACAGGAGGGGGCGCGCCCTCCTCTCTCGTGGGAGCCTCGTGTCCCTTTCGGACTACTTCTTTCTTCCTAAAATCCTTAAATAATCCAAAACTGATGAAAATTGCCATTAGAGTTGTTTTGGAGTCGGTTTACTTATCATACCATGTACCTATGCCTTTTCGGAGTCTAGAACGTACTGGAAAGTGTCTCTTATGTATTCCTCAGGGGTTATGGTTTCAATAATATTAGTTTCAATATTGATAGGATTACCTGAAATATAATGTTTAATTCTTTGACCGTTTACCACCCTAGGATTTGTGCCTTCAAAGTTGTTGATTTTTATAGCACCAGAATGATAGACCTCCTCGATAACGTAGGGACCTTCCCATTTTGAGAGAAGTTTTCCTGCAAAAAATATTAAACGAGAGTTGAACAATAACACATAATCTCCTACGTTAAACTCACGCTTTTGTATCCTCTTATCATGCCAGCGTTTGACTTTTTCTTTGAAAAGCTTAGCATTCTCATATGCTTGGGTTTTCCATTCATCAAGTGCGCTAATATCAAATAACCTTTTCTCACCGGCAAGTTTGAAGTCATAATTAAGCTCTTTAATAGCCCAATATGCTTTATGTTCAAGTTCAATAGGTAAATGACATGCTTTTCCATAAACCATCTTCTATGGAGACATACCCATAGGATTTTTGTATGCAGTTCTATAGGCCCATAATGCATCATCAAGTTTTTTTGACCAATTCTTTCTATATCTATTCACAGTCTTTTGCAAAATTAATTTGATCTCTCTATTGCTCAACTCTACTTGACCACTAGACTGCGGGTGATAAGGAGATGCAATTCTATGATTGACATCATACTTAGCAAGCATCTTACGGAAAGCACCATGAATAAAGTGTGAACCACCATCAGTCATAAGATATCTAGGGACTCCAAACCTTGGAAAAATAACTTCTTTAAGCATTTTAATAGAAGTGTTATGATCATCACTACTAGTTGGAATAGCTTCTACCCACTTAGTAACGTAATCAACAACAACTAAAATATGTGTATAATCATTGGAGGCAGGAAAAGGTCCCATATAATCAAAGTCCCAAACATCAAATGGTTCAATAACAAGAGAACAATTCATAGGCATTTCTTGACGTCTACTGATGTTACCTATTCTTTGACATTCATCACAAGATACGACAAACTTACGAGCATCTTTGAAAAGAGTAGGCCAATAAAAACCAGATTGTAGTACCTTGTGTGCAGTTCTATCTCCAGCGTGGTGTCCTCCATAGGATTCAGAGTGACACTTGCGTAGGATTTGTTCCTGTTCATGCTCAGGCACACAACGTCTAATAATACCATCTACTCCTTCTTTATAAAGGTGTGGATCATCTCAGAAGTAATGTCTTAAATCATAAAAAAAACTTTTTCTTTTGCTGGTATGTGAAACTAGGCGGTATATATTTAGCAACAATGTAATTAGCATAGTCAGCATACCAAGGAGCAGTACAAGAAGCATTGATGACTGCTAATTGTTCATCAGGAAAGCTATCATTAATAGGCAGTGGGTCATCAAGAACATTTTCTAGCCTAGACAAGTTGTCTGCAACAGGGTTCTTAGCTCCTTTTCTATCAACAATATGCAAGTCAAATTCTTGGAGCAAGAGAACCCATCTAATGAGTCTAGGCTTAGCATCTTTCTTTTCCATAAGGTATTTAATAGCAGCATGATCAGTGTGAATAGTAACTTTGGAATCAACAATATAGGGACTAAACTTATCACATGCAAACACAACTGCTAAGAATTCTTTTTCAATGGTAGCATAATTTCTCTGGGCAGTATCAAGAGTCTTGCTAGCATAATGGATAACATTCAATTTCTTATCGACTCTTTGCCCTAAAACAGCCCCTACAGCATAATCACTAGCATCACACATAATTTCAAAAGGTAAATTCCAATCAGGTGGCTGAACAATAGGTGCAGTGATCAAAGCTTTCTTAAGTGTTTCAAATGCTTCTACACAATCATCATCAAAGACAAAAGGAATATCTTTTTGCAATAAGTTAGTAAGAGGCCTAGAGATTTTAGAAAATTCCTTAATGAACCTCCTATAAAAACCGGCATGACCAAGGAAACTTCTTATACCTTTTATGTCCTTGGGACATGGAATCTTTTCAATAGCATCAACTTTGGCTTTATCAACTTCAATACCTCTCTTGGAGATCTTGTGCCCCAAGACAATGCCTTCATTAACCATAAAGTGACACTTTTCCCAATTCAGGACGAGACTAGTGTCTTTGCATCTCTGCAAAACTCGATCAAGGTTGCTCAAACAATCATCAAAAGAGGATCCATAGACGGAGAAGTCATCCATGAATACCTCACACATCTTTTCACAAAAATTAGAAAATATAGCCATCATGCATCTTTGAAAGGTAGCAGGTGCATTACATAAACCAAAAGGCATACGTCTATAAGCAAAAGTACCAAAAGGGCAAGTAAAAGTAGTTTTAGATTGATCCCCCATTGATACAGGTATCTGAGAGAAGCCAGAATAACCATCTAGAAAGCAAAAATATGTGTGTTTGGATAGCCTTTCTAGCATTTGATCAATAAAAGGTAAAGGGTAATGATCTTTCTTAGTAGCTTTATTTAACTTACGGAAATCAATCACCATCCTATAGCCTGTAATAATTCTATGCGGGATCAATTCATCTTTATCATTAGGAACAACGGTAATACCTCCCTTTTTAGGGACACAATGGACAGGGCTTACCCATTCACTATCAGCAACGGGATAAATAATACCTGCCTCAAGGAGTTTTAGTATCTCCTTTCTTACCACTTCCTTCATTTTGGCATTTAATCGTCTTTGAGGATCTCTAACTGGTTTGGCATCTTTCTCCACTGAAATTTTGTGTTGACATAATGTGAGACTAATGCCCTTAAGATCATCCAGGGTATATCCAATAGCAGCTCGGTGCTTCTTCAAGGTTTTCAATAATCTTTCTTCTTCTTTCTCTGAAAGGTTAGCACTAATAATAACATGATATATTTCTTTTTCATCAAGATAAGCATACTTAAGATTATCAGGTAATGGTTTGAGTTCAAACACGGGATCACCCTTGGGTGGAGGGGGATTCCCAAGAATTTCAATGGGAAGATTATGTTTCAGCATAGGTTCTTGTTTAAGGAACACTTCATCTATTTCTTCCCTTTCCTTCATAAACATATCGTTTTCATGGTCTAGCAAATATTGTTCTAACGGATCAGTTGGAGGAACAATAATGGAAGTAAGACCAATAATTTCATCCTTACTAGATGGTTCCTTTTCACGATGTTGTCTACTAAACTTGGCAAAATTAAACTCATGAGATGTACCGTCTATGCCAACAGTGAGAACCTTCCTATTACAATCAATCTTAGCACCAGCAGTATTCAAGAAGGGTCTACCAAAAATAATGGGACAAAAATCATCTTGTGGGGAACCAAGAACAAGAAAATCAGCAGGGTATTTAATCTTCCCACACAAGACTTCAACATCTCTAACAATCCCAATAGGTTTAATGGTGTCCCTATTGGCAAGCTTAATAGTAACATCAATGTCTTCTAATTCAACAGGTGCAATATCGTGCATAATTTCTTTATAAAGATCATAAGGTATCGCATTAGCACTAGCACCCATATCACATAAACCATGATAACAATGATCTCCTATTTTAACAGAAATAACATGCGTGCCTACAACAGGTCTATGTGTCTTAGTATCGGGTCTAGCAATATTAGCAGTTTCACCCAAGAAAGAGATAGCATGCCCATCTAAATCCTCATCCAAAAGATCTTTAATCATGGCAATACCAGGTTCAACATTAATTTGCTCAGGAGGTGTATAAGTCCTAGTATTACTCTTACGAACAACAGTCGAAGCTTTAACATGATCTTTTATCCTAACAGGAAAAGGAGGTTTTTCAACATAAGCAGTAGGAATAATAGGATCACTATATGTAATAGTCTTCTCTTCGACTGTAATAGGTGTAACTACTTTCACTTCAACAGGAGGATTATATTTAAACCACTTCTCTTTAGGGAGATCAACGTGAGTAGCAAAAGTTTCACAAAAAGTAGCTACTATCTCAGAGTCAAGTCCATACTTAGAGCTAAATCCACGGAAAGCATCGGTATCCATAAAAGATTTAACACAATCAAACTTAGGTGTCATACCTGACTCCTTACCATCGTCGGAACCCCAATCTTCAGAGTTGTGTTTAATTCTTTCCAATAAGTCCCATTTGAAATCAATAGTCTTTAGCATATATGAACCAACACAGGAAGTATCGAGCAAGTTGCGATTATCAAGAGAAAGTCGAGCATAAAAATTCTGAATAATCATTTCCCGAGAGAGCTCATGATTGGGGCATGAATACAACATTGACTTAAGCCTCCCCCAAGCTTGAGCGATGCTTTCTCCTTCGCGAGGCCAGAAATTATATATGTAATTACGATCACGATGAATAAGATGCATAGGATAGAACTTCTGGTGAAATTCCAACTTCAATCGCTTATAATTCCAAGATCTCGTATCATCACATAGCCTATACCATGTCATTGCATCTCCCTTCAAAGATAAAGGGAAGACATTCCTTTTGATAACATCATCGGGAATACCTGCAAGCTTAAATAATCCACAAACTTCAACCACAAAGATAAGGTGTAAGTCGGGATGCAATGTTCCGTCTCCTGCAAAAGGATTAGCTAGCAGTTTTTCTATCATACCCGAAGGAATCTCAAAGTGAATATTTTCATATGGTTCAGTAGGTTGAGGAGCATCTCTTTGCTCTTCTGGTTGGGGTGAAGATACCCCAAACAAGCCCCTCAAAGGATTAGTTTCCATAGTGACAAGTAACAGAAAATTTCAGCACACTATATAAATGTTTCCTTACCAAGTTCCACTCACCAAGAGCGATACGCTCCACGACAACGGCGCCAGAAAAGAGTCTTGATGACCCAAAAGTATAGGGGATCTATTGTAGTCCTTTTGATAAGTAAGAGTGTCAAACCCAACGAGGAGTAGAAGGAAATGATAAGCGGTTTTCAGTAAGGTTTTCTCTGCAAGCACTGAAATAGTAGGTGATAGATAGTTTTGTGATAAGATAAATAGTAACGAGCAAAAAGTAAATAAAGTGCAGCAAGGTGGCCCAGTCCTTTATGTAGCAAAGGATAAGCCTGGACAAATTCTAATAATGAAGAAGGAGCTCCCGAGGACACATTGGGAATTATCAGTTTTCATCACGTTCATAAGATTTGTGTTCGGTACTTTGATAATTTGATATGTGGGTGGACCGGCACTTGGGTACTGCCCTAACATGGACAAGCATCCCACTTATGATTAACCCCTATTGCAAGCATCCGCAACTACAAAAAGGAGTATTAAGGTAAACCTAACCACAACATTAAACATATGGGTCCATATCAACCCCTAACGAAGCAACACATAAACTAGGGTTTAAGCTTCTGTCACTCTAGCAACCCATCATCTACTTATTACTTCCCTATGTCTTCCTCTAGGCCCAAATAATGGTGAAATGTCATGTAGTCGACGTTCACATAACACCACTAGAGGAGAGACAACATACATCTCATCAAAATATCAAACGAATACCAAATTCACATGACTACTAATAGCAAGACTTCACCCATGTCCTCAGGAACAAACGTAACTACTCACAAAGCATATTCATGTTCATAATCAGAGGGGTAATAATATGCATGAAGGATCTGAACATATGATCTTCCACCAAGTAAACCAAATAGCATCAACTACAAGGAATAATCAACACTACTAGCAACCCACAGGTACCAATTTGTGGTTTTGATACAAGATTGGATACAAGAGATGAACTAGGGTATTGAGATGAGATGGTGCTGGTGAAGATGTTGATGGAGATTGACCCCCTCCCGATGAGAGGATCGTTGGTGATGATTTCCCCCTCCCGGAGGGAAGTGTCCCCGGCAGAACAGCTCCGCCAGAGCCCTAGATTGATTCCGCCAAGGTTCCGCCTCATGGCGGCGGAGTTTCGTCCCGTAAGCTTGCCCACGATTTTTTCCACGAGAAAACCCTTCATATAGCAGAAGATGGACGCCAGAAGCCCACCAGGGGGCCCAGGAGATAGGGGGCCGCGCCCTAGGGGGGGCGCCCCCTGTCTCCTGGATAGGGTGTGGGCCCCCTAGCCTATTTCTTTTGTCCAAAATTTCTTATTAAATCTAAAAAGTTGTTTCGTGGAGTCTCAGGTCTTTTGGAGTTGTGCAGAATAGGTTTCCAACGTTTGCTCCTTTTCAAGCCAGAATTCCAGCTGCCGGCATCCCCCCTCTTCATGGTAAACCTTGTAAAATAAGAGAGAATAGCCATAAGTATTGAGATATAATGTGTAATAACAGCCATAATGCAATAAATATTGATATAAAAGCATAATGCAAAGTGGACGTATCACGACGCACATGCAAGTTCTCCCGAGTCCTCATCGACGGCGGCAGCAGCATCAACATCCTCTACCGCGACACGATGACCAAGCTCGGCCTCAAGGCCGAGGACCTGGAGCCGACCCGGACAATCTTCCACGGCATCGTGCCCGGCCTCTCCTGCTCTCCCATTGGTCGAGTCCGGCTCGATGTCCTATTCGGCGACATCAGCCACTTCCGGTGCGTGCCGATCTGGTTCAAGGATGTGGACCTGTCCAGCGTGTATCACGCGTTGCTGGGCCGGCCCGCGCTCGCCAAGTTCATGGTGGTTCCCCACTACGCGTACCTGAAGATGAAGATGTCGGGTCCCAAGGGCCTGATCACGATCACCGGCGATTACCGCAAGTCCCTGGAGTCCGCCCGAGACGGAGCCAAGTTGGCCGAGTCGCTGGTCATTGCCGAGGAGCGGCGCCATCTCGACCGGATCATTGCCCTGGCAGGCGAGGCCTCCGCTGCATCGATCCCGACCCCGGACCCGGCCGACGAGGCTGCCTTCAAGCCCTCCAAGGAGACCAAGAAAGTGAAGCTCAACTCGGAAGACCCCAGCTGCAGCAAGTACGTTGTCGTAGGCACCCGCCTCGACAGCAAATAGGAAGGCGAGCTCGTTGACTTCCTCCATGAGAATCGGGATATCTTCCATGGACCCCCAAGGACATGCCGGGTATCCCGAGGAAGTACGCTGAGCACAAACTCCACGTCTGCAAGGACGCCAAGCCTGTCTGTCAACCCCTACGATGATTTTCCGAAGATAAGAGAAGAACCATTGGTGAAGAGGTCGGCAAGCTTTTGGCGGCCGGCTTCGTAATGGAAGTGTTTCACCCCGAGTGGCTGGCCAATCCAGTCCTCGCCCTGAAGAAGAACAAGACCTGGCGCATGTATATCGACTACACCAGCCTCAACAAGGCCTGTCCCAAGGATCCGTTCGCTCTCCCACGGATCGACCAAGTCATCGACTTGACCGCCGGGTGCGAGCTCCTGTACTTCCTGGACGCTTACTCCGGCTACCAGCAGATCAAGCTAGACCCGGCCGATGCCCTGAAGACGTCCTTCATCATGCCCTTTGGGGCGTATTGATACATCACCATGTCGTTCGGCTTGAAGAACACCGGCGCCACCTTCCAACGCTGCATGCAGAAATGCCTGCTGCCGCAACTCGGCCGCAATATCCACGTGTACGTGGACGACATCGTGGTGAAGACCAAGCAGCACCTCACACTCCTCGACAATTTGAAGGAAACATTCACCAACCTCCGCGAATACAAGGTCAAGCTTAACCCGGAAAAATGCGTCTTCAGCGTCCCGGCCAGAAAGCTACTCGGCTTCCTCGTCTCGGAACGCAGCATTGAGGCGAACCCGGAGAAGATCAAGGCCATCGAGCGCATGCGCAAGCCGGCTCGGTTGCGCGATGTCCAGAAGTTCACCGGGTGCTTGGCCTCGGTCAGCCGGTTTCTAAGCCGGTTGGGCGAGAGGGCGCTACCCCTGTACCAGCTGATGAAGAAGACAAGCCCGTTCGAATGGAACGGCAAGGCAGACGAGGCCTTCCAAGACCTCAAGCGCATGCTCTCCACCGCACCAGTCCTGGTCACGCAGACCGACAAGGAGCCGATGTTGCTCTACATAGCCGCGACCTCTCGGGCAGTCAGCATGATGCTGGTGGTCGAGTGACCAGAGAAGGGCAAGATCCAAGCCATCCAGCGCCCAGTCTACTACCTGAGCGAAGTGCTCTCCATCTCCAAGCAGAACTACCCGCACTACCAGAAGATGTGTTACGGCGTGTACCTCACCGCCAAGAAGCTGAAGCAGTACTTCCAAGAGCACGTCGTCGCCGTCATCAGCACGGCGCCTATCAGAGAAATCATCGGGTGCCGGGACGCCTCTGGCCAGGTCGCCAAGTGGGCGATCCAACTAGCCGGCCACACCATCATCTACGAGCCCCGCACCACAATCAAGTCTCAAGCCCTGGCCGACCGAGACACAGTACCTGCCGCCGCCTCCCGACTCGACGCATTGGCGCATGCACTTCGACGGGTCCAAGATGCGACTCGGCTTAGGGGCCGGCATCATACTGTCATCCCCGAAGGCGACCGACTCCGCTACGTGCTGCAGATCCACTTTGCCGCCTCCAACAATGTCGTCGAGTATGAAGCCCTTGTGCACGGCCTCCGGCTTGCCAAGGAACTCGGCATCCGGCGCATCCTGTGCTACGGCGACTTGGACCTGGTGGTGCAGCAGTGCTCCGGCGAGTGGGACGCCCGTGACTCAAACATGGCAAGCTACCTCTTCCCCGTCCAGAAGCTGTCCGGATCCTTCGAGGGTTGCGAGTTTCTCCATGTCCCGCGCGCGGAGAATGAAGCAGCCAACACGCTCGCCAAGATCGCCTCATCACGACAAGCCATCCCGTCTGACGTCTCCCTCGAGCACCTGCGCAACCCGTCCGTCAAGCCATCGTCGGATTCCGAGTCCATCCACGTTCCAGATGACCCGGGCACACCTCAACCCGGCCCGGGGCCTGCTGAACCCGGCCCGGGGGCTGCTCAGCTCAACCCGGCCACCATCGACCCGGACCTGACCGTCGCCATCCCCGACCCGGGGGCTGCTCAACCCGGCTCGGGGGCTGTCGACTCGGAACCCACCCTGGTGGCCATCTTCGCCGTGGTTACAGCTCCATCTTGGGCCCTCCCAATATCAGAATTTCTAGAGAACGGGGTTCTTCCCATGGACGAGATCAAAGCTCGGCAAATACAGCACCGGGCGTCCGCCTACAGCATCATCAACAACGAGATCGTCAAGCGCAGCTCCACCGGCGTGTTCCAGCGCTGCGTCGAGCAGGAAAAGGGCATCGACATCCTCCTCGACATCCACCAGGGCGAGTGCGGGCACCATGCCGCATCGCGATCCCTGGTGGCCAAGGCGTTCCGCCACGGTTTCTACTGGCCCACGGCCCTCGAAAACGCCGAGTCGCTCGTTCTCAAGTGTGAAGGGTGTCAGCGCTTCAGCAAACGCAGCCACCAGTCGGCGTTAGCACTCCGCACCATACCGATCGCCTGGCCCTTCGCGGTCTGGGGACTCGACATGGTGGGACCCATCAAAATCGCTCGAGGCGGCATGACGCACCTGCTGGTGGCAGTGGACAAATTCACCAAGTGGATCTAGGCAAGACCAATCAAGAAACTGGACGGGGCAACAGCCGTCCGGTTCATCAAGGACATAGCGGTGTGCTACGGCATGCAGAGCATCATCACTGACAACGACACCAACTTTGCCAAGGGCGCGCTCGAGCAATACTGCTCCGTCTCCGGCATCCGCCTCGACCTGGCCTCCATTGCGCATCCGCAGTCCAACGGGCAGGTCGAGCGGGCCAACGGACTCATCCTGTCTGGCATCAAGTCGCGACTCGTCGAGCCACTCATCCACTCACCCGGCAGCTGGCTCGACGAGTTGCCGGCCGTTCTCTAGAGTCTTCACACCACGCCGAATTGGTCGACCGGGTTCACCCCGTTCTTCCTCGTCTACGGAGCCGAAGCCATCATCCCGACCGACGTCGAGTTCGACTCGCCGCGCGTTGCGATGTACACCAAAGCCGAAGCCAGAGAAGCCCGCGAAGATGGCATCGACCTGCTCGAAGAAGCATGCCTCCTGGCGCTTAGTCGCTCAGCCATCTACTAGCAAGGCCTGAGGCACTACCACAACAAGAAGATCAAGCCCCTCGCGTTCCGCAAGGGCGACCTCGTCCTCCGACTCGTCCAAGAGCAGGCAGGCCAGCACAAGCTATCCCCTCCTTGGGAGGCCCCATTCATCGTGAGCAGGGCCTTGCGCGACCGCAATGCCTACTACCTCATCTATGCGCGCAAGTCAAAGAAGCGCAAGAAGGACACCGCCGGTGAAGAAATGACATGGTCGTGGAATGCGGAACTCCTCCGCCCTTTACAGTTAGTCGCACGAGTGTATGTATCATCGCCTTTTGTAAATGCATGAAACTATGGGGTCCCCGAACGAGACTCGGGGGCTGCCTTTTGCCGACCAATTTATTGTGTCCCTATTTTTTTTGCATCACTATACCACTGAACCCGGCCACCGGTCCGACTCACTCGACCCGGGGGCTCGGGGGCTGTCCGGCTCGATCGCCACCCCGCCGCCTTACTTGGTGATTCCAAATAAAAGTTAGGATGCCGCGGTCCCTTAGTTCGCCCTAAAGCACAGATCCAGCTTTGGCTGTCGGCTGGCAAGCACAACGGGCCAAAGCTCCTTTTTGCTTCATACACTAAGTCAAAGGCTGCCGGGTCGATCAACCCGGCTCGCATTCATCAAGTGAACAGCCGCACAACCGGCTGCTCGCCAACTGGCATCGCCGGATTGCCGCCAGCCGGCCCAGTGGGTGTTTCACTTGCGCTCAACATTTCAAAGGACCCAAGTCCTGCGCGCTCCTTTCAAAGAATCGAACTCCTTGTCACGGTCTGGAGCCTCGGCCGTCTGACTCGCGGAAGGGAGGTTTGAGAAAGGGACAACGCATGAAATCGGTCCGAAAAACAAAAGGCAAAAAGCAAAGGCACTCACGACATTTACACACAAATATTTAAGAAAAGGCCCACGGCCCGAGTTCATTACACCCTAAAATCCCCAATGGGTGGGTGGACCTGCTACTTAACAAATTTTACAAAGTGTCTCGGGCATCTCCAGCGCCGCGTCGCGACGTCGACAACTCTCCCCTGGCGGCCTCCGGGTCCGGCGAGTCGCCGATGTCCTCCTCAGCATCCGCGTCACCGTAGACACCCGTCTCCTCCAAGCTCCCCTCCGGATCATGGAGAAGCAAACCGTAGTCGTCACCATCAACAGCCCTGCCGTCTTCCGTCCGCTCAGGATGGAACTCACCATGGAAGGCGAACTCGGCGATGTAGCTGGGCCGGGAGGCAATCCGGCCGGCCTGCTCCTGTAGTAACTGCTCCGAGCCGGCCCGCTGGCCCATCAGCGCGTCCAGCTGAAGATCCGGATGCCAAGACAACGCAAACCGGAGTGCCATCTCGGCACCGGCACGGGCGGCGGAGACGCGCTGTCAGGACCCCGACTCGATGTCACATCGATCTAGCTGGTAACACCTCATATCACTTTGCGGCCTCACGCACGGTATCCCCACGGGTGTCGTCTTACCTTTTCCCGGGACCGTTTGCGCCTTTTGGCTCACGTATATGATAGTGTCGCTAGCATCCATATGATAAAGAGCCCGGGCTGACATGACTAGTCGTAAACCCAAAGTGGCACAGACTTACAGGGACAGGCATCCATGACCCAGCTTCGAACGTGTCGGTCATCAGCAAGTGGGTCCGGGCTGTAGCACTGGGCTAACAGGACTCCGGTAAACCGGGCTGTAGCGGGCTAACAGGACTCCGGTACTCAAAGCGTGACATTTCCCCGAAGGGACAGACACAGGAACGAAGAAGGACACATGCCGGCCAGCCTAAGTGTTCCAAAGCAGTAGCAAGCTACCATGGCTCAGCGGTAACACTAGGAGACATTTCCCGGTAAGAGAGGCTACTAAAGATAAACAACTAGATAGTCAGATCCCACACATACCAAGCATTTCAATCATACACACAATATGCTCGATATGTGCAGATACAACGAAGCATCACAACATGACTCTATGACACAAGTACTTTATTTAAGGCTCAGTGAGCCATACATAACATACACAAAGGTACGGGTTTCACGACCCAACATACAAGTCATACAGTCATACAAACCAGCAGCGGAAGTAACTTGTCTGAGTACAGACAACTAGTAAAAATAAAAGAGGCTTGGAAAGCCTAGCTATACTACGTGGTCCTTCACAAGCTCAGGGTCACCACCTGGGTCTTTAGCCTACTCGTTGATGTCAACGTCTACATAGAACCCATCAGAAGGGGTTGCAGCGTCTTCTGTAAAAATGTAGATTATAGCAACATGAGTACAAAAGTACTCAGCAAGACTTACATCAGATCCTACATACATGCTTAGTATCAAGAAGGGTTGGTGGGGTTATTGCAGCAAGCCAGCTTTGACTCTTGGCTAAACTATCCTACGATACTCCAACTTGAAATGGTTTTGCGCACACGAGTCCACTACTCACCACTTCAATACACTACCGAGGATCCACCTCCGTCTTCCTACGGAAGAGCCATCCTCGGCACTCACACTTATCTTGAGGCTTTTAACAGTTTCCATTTGCTTGTCTATGAACTGTATAGGCAACCAAGTAGTCCTTTACCGCGGACGCGGCTATTCGAATAGATTATGATAACCCTGCAGGGGTGTACTTCTTCATACATGTTTCCACCACTTAGCGTCTGCACACGACATGTGCTCGGCAGACTTCAAGCGAAAGCCGACGTGGGTGTAGACCACGACCTACCTAAACACTTAAGCCTCTAGTCCAGGTTTATCGCCTATTCAGGTTCCATTCGCAGGGAGTCCGGCCGAGGTTTCCCATACGGCCCCGAACGATGTGAACAGGGTTCCCGAGATACCTAACGGGTATTCGGTACACCCGGCCACGTACCTACCGCATCACAGCCCACCCCTACGGTCAGCGCTGTCCACGGCCTCCAGTAGGCTACAAACACCAGAAACTACTTGCAACTCCTGGACAGAGAGCTAGGGTGAATAAGAAGTCGAGCGGGGTCATATTTCAGGGCCCAATGCATGGCAGTAGCTGTATCTTAAATCACACATACAGATCTCAGTGCTTAAGGTCGGCTTCAATGAAACAACCCACCATGTACTCCTACATGGCCTCTCATCGATACCTTTACCAAATCGTGTTCACCACACCACTCTCATTACCGACATAATCATTTCACTCTAGCCCATCACCCAGATGAACCAGACCTGACACGACTCTAAGCATAGCAGGCATAGCAAGGTAGGAACAACACATACATATGGCTCAATCAACTCCTACACATGCTAGTGAGTTTCATCTAGTTACTGTGGCAATGACAGGTCATGCAGAGGAAATGGGTTCAACTACCGTAACACACAGCAGTTTGAAACGCGTTGTCTTAATGCAGTAAAAGAGAGCAGGAGCGAGAACATGGGATTGTATCGATATGATCAAATGATTGGTTGCTTGCCTGATGGTTCGATGCACTGATACGGTTCTTCGCTAGGGTAATCAGGGTACTCTTCGGGGACAGAACCTGCCGCAGAGAGCACCGATACACAAACATTACCAAACAGTATGCAATAATATGATGCATGCATGAGACATGGCAAAATGAGTGTATTGGGCTAATGCAACTAAAACCAGAAGGGTTTGAACAAATTTGAATCAAGGATTCAAATTTCAGATTCAAATATGGCCTTTTAAAGTGCTTTTCCTTGTTCTGCTTGAAACATCAATTTAACTTGTTTTATCATGCATGAAAATAGTACAGATGGATAGATTGGATTTTTCTGATCATTTTTCATATATAATTTGTCCAATTTGGAGTTACAGAATAAAAGTTATGAATTTTTGAAGTTTAAATAATATTCTGGAATTTCCTGATTTAATTTAAATCCAGAAAATCAATTACCGCGTCAGCCTGACGTCAGTGTGACGTCAGCAGGTCAACGGAACTGGTCCAGGTCAAACCTGACAGTGGGTCCCGCATGTCAGGGTGATTATTTTAACTAAAACTTAATTAAAACTAATCCTGTTTAATTAACAGGGCTGGGCCCCACCTGTCATTGACTCAGGGGAGTCAACCAGGGCCCACCCGTGGTCAAACCCGAGTCGGCTGCACCGGCATTTAGCCGCCGGCGAGCCCGACGCGGCGGCGGAAGTGGTTTTGGTCATTTCGGCCACCAAACGGACCGCGGAGACCACCGGAGTGGAGCTGAGGCCAACCCGCAGCTCTTGGCGGAGCCCGTTGGGGTCGGGGTGGCTGGAGTCGACGGCGGCGAGCTCGGCTGCGGCCGCCGGGGTTCGGTCGTGCACGGGAACGGTGCTGGAGCTCGAAGTCGAGCAAAGCGAGGCGCTAGGGATGCTCTACGGGGTCTTGCGAACTCGTTGGACTCGCCGGGGTGACCAAATGGTCACCGGAGCTGCGTCGACGGCGAGCTCGGCGACGGCGGAGGTTCGGCCGTGGTGGGGAGGTGGCTACGGTGAGGGAACGAGGGGAAGGAGAGGGGGAAACGGTGGCGTAGCTCACCGCGGTTGCAGTGGGCGTCGAAGCGGGCTCGGGGACGCGCTGGAGACGGCGAATCGACGGCGACGGTGGTCGGAGCCCGAAGAGGGGAACGGCGACGTGGCGGCGATGCAGGGCTTCCGGGGAGCTGTGGAGCGGTGGGGAGGAAGAGGGAGTCGAGGCGAAGCTCCTGAGCTAGTCGGGGGAGCGAGGGGTGGCCGGAGACGGTGGCTATGGCGAACGGCGGCGACGGTGGTGTTCGGCCGTGTGAGAGGGGAAGCGAGAGAGAGGAGAGGAGAGCCGGGGGAGAGGCGTGGCGTCGTCCAGGGCGTCGAGCGAGGAGGGGAGGCCAGGCAAGCAGGCGAGCAGGTGGCGTGGCGCGGTGGCGCGCGCGCGCGCCGGCCACACTCCCCTCCCTCTGTCGGGACGAAGACGACAGAGGAGGGAGGTGGGCTGGGCCGGCTGCCGGCTGGGCCAGCCAGCTGGCTGGGCCGCACAGTGGAGGAGCCCAGGTAAGCTCCTCCTGTTATATATTTTCTGTTTTTTAATTTTTGACATTTGTTTTGATTTAAAAAATATATTAAATCATTTATTTAACTTATGCCAATTTTTGCAGGAGCTATTTATATTATTCCAGAGCTCTTTTATAATTGGCATAATATTTGGGCATATATTAATATATATAATTAATATATTTCCAATGCAAATATTTATGCATTAATTCCAAATGCCCAAAATAAATGTCCATGAGCCACTAAAAATATTGGTTTGATTTTTATCTCTGTCCAATATTTTCAGAGAGCAACATGAGCATTTTCTTGGACCCTTTTGGAGAAATTTTTATTTGGGTCATTTTCAAAATGGTTCTGAGGGTTTCACAGATCCCCATTTCAAGTTTCTGATGAAAGAGTAAACATGATGCAACACTCTAATGCATGACTAGCTAGGGTGTGACAACTCACCCCCACTCAAAAGAATCTCGTCCCGAGATTTGGGTTCCTCCGGGAAGAAGGCGGGATACTCGAGTCGAAGACGATCCTCCCTTTCCCAGGTTGCTTCATCCTCAGAATGGTGCGACCATTGAACTTTGAGAAACTTGATATTATGACGCCGGGTGGTACGTTCGGCTTGATCGAGGATACGAATGGGGTACTCTCGATATGTAAGATCATCTTGGAGATCAAGCGTTTCGTGGTCCACTTCACGGATAGGATCCGAGAAGCAACGCCTGAGTTGAGAAACGTGGAAGACATCGTGAACTCTGGAGAGGTGCGGAGGTAGTTCCAACTGGTAGGCAACTTCTCCTCGTTTGGCAAGAATGCGAAAAGGTCCAATGTAACGAGGAGCCAATTTGCCTTTGATACCGAAACGATGGGTTCCCTTCAGAGGGGTGACCCGAAGATAAGCCTTCTCGTCAACCTCGAAAGTCATAGCCTTATGTTTTCGGTCATATTGACTCTTTTGACGGGATTGGGCTGTTTTCAACTTTTCACGAACGATACGAACTTGTTCTTCTGCTTCCTGAATCATATCCGGGCCAAAGAATTGTCTTTCCCCAGTCTCTGACCAGTTAAGGGGTGTTCGACATCGTCGTCCATAGAGAACTTCAAAAGGGGCTTTACCCAAGCTAGATTGATAGCTGTTGTTGTAAGCGAATTCGGCAAATGGAAGGCACTTCTCCTAGTCCATTCCGAACGAGATAACAGAGGCTCGGAGCATGTCTTCTAGAATTTGGTTGACGCGTTCCACTTGTCCACTCGACTGAGGGTGGAAAGCGGTGCTAAAGGAGAGACGAGTTCCCATAGCATTTTGGAAACTTTCCCAAAATCGAGAGGTGAAAAGACTTCCTCGATCCGAGTTAATTTCCAAAGGAACACCATGAAGGGACACTATTCGGGAGATGTATAAGTCTGCCAGTTGACTAGCGGTTATACTCTCACGAACAGGTAAGAAATGGGCTACTTTGGAAAGACGATCGACCACGACGAAAATAGCATTATTCCCTCTCTTGGTCCTGGGAAAACCGGTAATGAAATCCATACCAATTTTATCCCATTTCCATTCAGGAATAGCTAGGGGTTGAAGGGTGCCAGCAGGCCGTTGATGCTCTGCTTTTACACGACGACAGACGTCGCAATTAGCAATATACTGAGCAATTTCTCTCTTCATCCTAGTCCACCAGAACCTCTGGCGTAGATCCTGATACATCTTAGTACTACCGGGATGAATAGTGAGAGGAGATTCATGAGCCTCCTTAAGGATCAACTGCCGTAGATGCTGGTTCTTGGGAACCACTAGACGGTTCTCAAAGTACACAACACCATGATCATTTGTGGAGAAACAACTAGCACCTCCGCTAGCAATGTTCTCCTTGATCTTAGCTATTCCCTTATCTCGCTTCTGGGCAGCAATGATTTGATCCGTAAGAGTAGGTTTCGCCACCAAGGTGGAAAGAAATCCTTGAGGAACAATGTGAAGGTTAAGCTTCCGAAATTCCTCATGGAGAAGCGGTTGACTTTGTTGTAACATCAGATTGTTACAATAAGATTTACGACTTAGCGCATCAGCCATGACGTTGGCTTTCCCTGGGGTATAGGTTATTCCTAAGTCGAAGTCGGTGATCAATTCAACCCAACGTCTCTACCTGAGATTCAAATCCGGTTGGGTGAAAATATACTTCAGACTTTGGTGATCAGTGAATATTTCGCAACGATTACCGAGGAGGTAATGTCGCCAGGTCTTAAGTGCATAGACTACGGCTGCAAGCTCTAGATCATGAGTAGGATAATTCTCCTCATGTGGGTGCAATTGCCGTGAAGCGTAGGCAATTACGTGTCGATCTTGCATGAGAATGCAACCTAATCCTTGTCGCGAAGCGTCGCAGTAGATAACAAAGTCCTTGGAGAAGTCTGGCGGTACCAGTACGGGAGCAGAAGTCAGGCGTCTTTTCAGTTCCTGAAAGCTGTGCTCACATTGTGGAGTCCACTCGAACTTCTTATCTTTCTTGAGGAGTTCGGTTAGAGGTTTGGCAACTTTGGAGAAGTTCTCGACAAAGCGACGACAATAGCTCGCTAAGCCTAGAAAGCTCCGAACTTGCTTGACCGATTCAGGTGGAGTCCAATTAAGGACGGCTTGAACTCGCTCAGGGTTAACAGCAATACCTTTACCAGATATTACATGACCCAGATAGGTCACTTCTGACAACCAGAATTCACATTTAGAAAATTTGGCATAAAGGCGATGCTCTCGAAGTTTCTGCAACACTAGCCTTAGATGTTCGGCATGTTCTTCCTCGTTCTTGGAGTAGATGAGTATATCATCGAGGTAAACCACGACGAATTTATCCAAATACTCCATGAAGATTGAGTTCATTAACCGAGAAAAGGTGGCTGGAGCGTTGGTTAGTCCGAAAGACATGACGGTGTACTCGTATTGGCCATAACGAGTAACAAAGGCCGTTTTAGGAATGTCCCCGTTTCTGATTTTGATTTGATGGTAGCCCAACCTCAAATCCATTTTGGAGAAGACTGAGGATCCAGCGAGCTGATCGTACAGGTCGTTGATCCTGGGAAGTGGATATTTGTTCTTGATTGTGACCAAATTAACAGGTCGGTAATCTACAACCATCCGGTCCGTACCATCCTTCTTCTTGACGAATAGGACGGGGCAAGCCCACGGAGAAGAGCTAGGTCGGATGAAACCCTTTTTCAAGGACTCATCGAGTTGTTTCTTAAGTTCGGCTAGTTCTAGGGGTGCCATCTTATAAGGTCTTCTAGCAATCGGAACGGTTCCTGGAATGAGGTCTATTACAAACTCAACATCCCTGTCAGGTGGAACACCTGGCAATTCCTCTGGAAAGACATCCGGGAAGTCACGGACTACCGGAACGTCCTCAAGGTCTGGCAAAGGGCTGGCGTTAAGAGAATATAATTGTCGCTTGACTATTCGGGTCAAGACATTGACTATCTTCCCCGAAGGATGGGTGAGTTGAACAGTCCTAGAGAAGCAATCAATTTGGGCATGATGAGCTGACATCCAGTCCATACCCAGAATGATATTAATATCTGAAGATTTAAGGGCTATCAAAGACGCAAGGAAAACAAGTCTGTCGACTTGGATCTCATTTCCATAACTTACCCTAGAGGTCTGCCATCTAGAACCAGGGGTAGAGATTTCCATAGTGGATGGCATGTCACAGAATGCAACGTTATGCAGACGAGCATAACTTTCGGATATAAAAGAATGAGAGGCTCCTGTATCGAAAAGAACAGATGCCGGGTGGCAATTAACAAGAAGCGTACCGAGAACGACGTTGGGATCCTCTTGAGCTTCTTCGGCAGAGATACAGTTGACATGGCCACGGGAAGCGGTGACCGGCTTGGCGTGGAATATTTTTCCTGTCGGCTTGCCACGGCCAGCAGCTTTAGCAGACTGGTTGGGGTTGGTCTGGGGACACTCACGCATATAGTGACCCGATTCCCCACACTTGAAACAAGTCACGGAACTGGTACGTGGAGGAACATTATTGGTTGGACCCCCATAGGGCTTGGCTGGAGCAGACTGTTGAACGGGGCGAGGCGCCTGGAAGGATGGCCTCGGTGTAAACCTGGGTGGCAGGGCGGTGTTGGGTACCCACACGCGGCGCTTCTGAGGACCAGCACCGGATGAGGAACCCATGTCACGGCCATGCTTGCGTGTTGCGTCATAGTCAGTCTGACCAGTTTCAGCACTGATGGCTTTGTTGACAAGTTTCGAAAAAGATGTGCACTCATGCAGACGGAGGTCGCGGCGAAGCTCAGGACTAAGGCCCTTACGAAACCTTGCTTGCTTCTTGGCGTCAGTAGACACTTCCTCAGTTGCATATCGGGCGAGATTACCAAACTCCCTGCTATAGGCATCCACAGAAAGTCGGCCTTGGGTGAAACTGCAAAATTCTTCACGTTTACGGTCCATGAGACCCTCCGGAATGTGATGTTCACGGAAAGCCTCGCTGAACTCAGCCCAAGTAGTGACATGGCCCGCTGGGCGCATAGCTCCATAATTCTCCCACCATAGACTGGCGGGGCCTTCAAGATGATATGCAGCAAAGGTGACCTTGTCAGCCTCCGCTACCAGCGCGGAACGCAGTTTGTGAGAGATACTGCGAAGCCAGTCATCAGCGTCGAGAGGCTCTACGGAGTGGTGGAACGTGGGTGGATGCAATTTGATAAAATCACTGAGTGACACCACGTTGGCCCTCTGATGGTGTGCTGTATTCTGTTCAATACGCTCCAACAAACGGTTTGTCTCCCGCTTGTTTCTCTCAGCTTCCATCATCACCTCGGCTAGTGAAGGAGGATGAGGCAGATTTACATCCCTGGCTTCACTGCCTTCGGCCTGCTCTTGAGAAGCAGGGTTAGCGCGCGTGTTGACCATCCTAGGTAAACAAGACAATGATTTAGTCAGGATGGTAAAATCCCGACATAGGATTCATAATGTAAGAATAACTCGGAATGCAAGATGATCATCCGTATGACATGGTAGATACAGAAACTGCTTCTTTTATTCCATCGTCATACACACCATACAGGGTTTGGTACAAGACCAAACAAAGTACTATTACGGTGAAAAGAGGATTACATCTCATCGGAGGCATTCCAAGCTCCTATACATTATTTTTCTACACCTCCGGAAGGAGTACAACTAAGTCATATCCCACGAGTCACGCGGGACGATAGACGACACAGCTAGTGCGAACTAGTGATACTACCACTAACTCAGACCGATCCGTAGTAGTCCTCGTAGAAGTCACCTCCATAGCCTGGGAGCTCAACATGATCATCTGGAAACAGACGGTCTCGCGGAGCTTGTGGACCATAGGGGCTAGGATGAGGCCTTGGACCAACAAACGGTGGCCTGCGGGGACCGCGAGGTGGGGTGATGCCTCCTACATCACGCCAAACCATCACGTCTGGCAGAGCAGATCTCACAGGATAGAGATCGCGCATATCTGAATATCCAGCCTGCACCGCCGGTGCGAACCGAGTCAAAGTGGCCCAGTGGTCAGCACGGGTGTTGAAGAGCTCTAGCCTTAAGGCTCGATTTTCACGGTCCTTATCCTCGAGCATCTCAGCAGTGGTGCGAGTCCGTGAATCCTCCTGAGTGGGGTCAGCATAGATAGCCTGGAGATACCCCTGTGCTCCCGGAAGTGATCCTGGCATATACCGGAAATCAGAGTCCCGAAATAACCCAGATCTGACTCGCATAATGGTCATCATAGAGTAGGCGGCGTCCTGCACAACCATCTCAATGGTAACCCCGAGTCCATAAGAGCAGTGAAGAGGCTCGGTGGATCCAGGTTAAGATGGAAATATCCTGACAGTGCAGAGATACTGGCTTTGATTAAAATCTCGGAATTGCTCTTCGACCGTGTACTCGGGATACCAGCGGTATCCAGCCTCAGTCATTACCCTGACCAACTTAGCAGTATGGCCGGGTACATCTAGGCATCGAGTCAGGCGAACCACTTGATTGAGGTCGCGAGTGGCCATCTGAAAGCACAATCATAATGCAAAGGCATTAGAATTTCTAGCAAAATTTCGGCAGCATGACAGCTGTAAATGCTCAAAAGGATTTGAGACATTTGACAAAGGATTTCGTACACACTCAACATCACCATATCAAAGTTCTGAAACCATTCTGGCAACATAATGTGGTAGTAGAACTGAACTAGGCTGGTAACCATCAAACTTATAAGGTACTACTGATTAGTAACTCGTGATCCTGATAGAGAGAACAGATCCTAATTCCTTAACCCCCGGTGGAAGAATGGACTGACTCAGATCAGAA
>NC_041393.1:606409830-606449703 GCF_002162155.2 Triticum dicoccoides | reverse complement strand
GAGCGGTGGGGAGGAAGAGGGAGTCGTGGCGGAGCTCCTGAGCTGGTCAGGGGAGCGAGGGGTGGTCGGAGACAACGGCTAAGGCGAACGGCGGCGACGGTGGTGTTTGGCCGGGCGAGAGAGAGAGCGAGGGAGAGGAGGGGAGAGCCGGGGGAGAGTGAGAGAGAGCAGGGGGGAGGGCGTGGCGTCGTCCAGGGACACCGAGGCGAGGAGGGGAGGGCAGGCAGGCAGGGAGAGAGGTGGCGTGGCGCGGTGGCCGTGCGCGCGCGCCGGCCACACTCCCCTCCCTCTGTCGGGGCGAAGACGACAGAGGAGGGAGGTGGGCTGGGCCGGCTGCTGGCTGGGCCGGCCAGCTGGCTGGGCTGCACAGGGAGGAGCCCAGGTAAGCTTCTCCCTTTTAGTTTTTTTTGTTTTCTAATTTCTGACATTTGTTTTGATTTAAATAATATATTAAATCATTTATTTAACTTATGCCAATTTTTGCAGGAGCTATATATATTATTCCAGAGCTCTTTTATAATTGGCATAATATTTGGGCATATATTAATATATATAATTAATATATTTCCAATGCAAATATTTATGCATTAATTCCAAATGCCCAAAATAAATGTCCATGATCCACTAAAAATATTGGTTTGATTTTTATCTCTGTCCAATATTTTCAGAGAGCAACATGAGCATTTTCTTGGACCCTTTTGGAGAAATTTTCATTTGGGTCATTTTCATAATGATTCTGAGGGTTTCACAGATCCCCATTTCAAGTTTCTGATGAAGAGTAAACATGATGCAACACTCTAATGCATGACTAGCTAGGGTGTGACAACGCGCCACTCGCCAAGACGGTCCGGGCCCGTCTCCAACCAGTGCGCCAGGCGCGTGAAGCTACTCGGCACGACGACACCCGGCCAAAGGGCCGCCGTCATCGCGGTGCCGGCCCAGGACAGCCGCTCCATATGCATTCCCAGAACCCGTAGACGGGCCTCAGCGGCGGCGATGATCTCCAGGAAGGTCCAGGCCGCCTGCGGATCCGTTCCGGACCCAACGACGCCGGTCGGGTCGCGCTGATAGCGGACGACTTCCTCTGCCAGCCGCTACGTCTCTGGGAAGGCCCCTGCCGCAAAAGAAGAAGCAAGTTAGAAGAACAACAAGGAAGAAAGGCCGGGTCCCGACCCGGCAAACTATAAGAAGCAGCACTTACTCGAGAAGGACTCTTCCAGGTGCTGCGCCTCAAGCAACGTACCACGCCGCTCCCGCTCCATGGCGCGCTCGCGCTCCTCCAGCGCCTTCTCCAAGTTGGCCGCCTTGGCAAGGGCCGCCTTCAGCTTGGCGTCCTTGTATTCGTCCTCACGGGCCCCCTCAGCCGTGGTGACCTGCCCCCGCAGGCGTTCCACCTTGGCCTGGAGCCGGCCCTTGTTGTCGGCCAGCTGTCGCGCTGCTGGTCCTCCTCCACCAGGGCCCGCTGCACCTCCGCGACCTTGGCGGCTTCCGCCTTGAGAAGCTCCACCTCGGCCTCAAGGCGGCTCTTATGACCCGCCAGCTACTCATGCAGCCGATTGGCCTCGTCAAGAGACCGTCGGGCCGCGGCCGCCTCCGCCCTCACCTGCGCCGCCTCGACGCCAAGCCGGCCGGTGTCAGCAACAAGCCGATCATAATGATGACCGGCCCGGAGCAGCCGAGTCCGCCAGGACAGCACCTCGGCTGTGAGAAAGAAGGATTCAGTAGAAGAAAAAAGCAAGACTTAAGATTTGGCCCAATTGTTACACAATTGGCCCGAATCTTGGGGGCTACACCCAGTGGGTGCGCTAGCGCGCCCCCACTAAAAAAGAGCACAAGAGTACCTGCGATGACGCGGAGCTCCTTCTCCTTGGCGGCGAGCTGCTCCACGAGCTCCCGGTGCTTGCCTAGGAGACGGTTGTAAGCGACAACCCAGAAGGCGTCAAGATGCTGAAGAAATCAGAAGAAGTCAAAAACAAGGCCAACGCTCTAAAGATTAAACCCAACTACTACATAGTTGGCCCGAATCTCGGGGGCTACACCCAGTGTGTGCGCTGGCGCGCCCCCACAAAGAAGAAATTACGAGGAAGCAAGAAGACTTACCGGCACGGCGTGCTCCAGTTTGCGCGTCCGCTCCACCTCGGCCTGGGCGAAGGCCTCAAGCCGCTCCGTCTGGCCTCGTAGGCGGCGGCTGACGGCGTCCAGCGCCACCTCCTCCTGGGTCTGGGGCCCGAGGACAGCGGTGCCCCTGCTCCGCGCCGGCTGCGGCACGGCAGCTCGGCGCCCTCCCTGCCGGGGCACCAAGGTGTGCCCCCCGCTGGCTGCTTGCGACACGGCCAGCACCTCCTCCGACGCCCCTCCCGGCGCCGACGATGACCCGAACATCGGGACACCCTGCATCGCCACCATCGGCCCAGCTGCTGGGGTGGCCTCCGGCACCATCGCCCGCGGTGCCTCCTCCATAGTCGGTGGCGCCTCTGGCGCCACAGCCCGCAGCGCCTCTTCCAAGATGACGCTGCCTCCACCACCATCAGCCCCCGCGCGCTCGACCACATTGGCTCGCGGCGGGGTATCGCCCCCACCTCCACGACCTCCTGGTCGAGGATCACCACCTCAGCCCGGCCTCCACGGCCGCGCCCCCTCACCGACGACGGCTCAAAGACCATCGCCGCCACCACCATGCCCTCCGGCATATCGCGCCAGGCCGGCTCCACGCCGGATCGCGCCCATGCCGCCGCCGCATCGATCCAAGCCTGAACCGACTCCGCCTTGGTCCAGTTCTTGTCCCGCCAAGCCAAGGCCTCGGCGTTGTTCGGGTCCAGGCCGAGGTCCGAGTCGTCCCGTCCCTCCACCTCGCCCTGTTCGGCGAGATCGGACCGACTCCTGCGGAACACAGCCCCTTCGGCGGTCGCGGCCTCCGCCGCCGCCCTTGCCAGCGCGATTGGCGACCTGAAGAAGAAGACAGAATGAGCAAAAAAGAAGCAAGACTAGCTCGAAAAATCCAGGCACAAAACAAGAAATGAAGCTTACCCCGTCAAGACCGGGACCGGGGTTGGCCTCCCGTGCCTGCTGCCGCGCTTCTTCTTGGCCGGCCTCCCGGCCCCGGCCGGGTCCACCATGCGCTTTGGGGCCCGGGGTCGCGGCGTGACGCTGTCTTTCCCATGCGGGCGGTAATGAAGTCATGTACCTAGGGTAGGGTCATGGACCTGTCCAAGGTACCCTCCCCGAGGACATCTACAGAAGAGACCGTCTCCCAGTCGACCAAGAGAGATTCCACTCGACGGACTGGAAGACACTCGACGAACTTGAAGACACTCGACCATGAAGACTCACTCGACCACCAGGAGTTCAAGATCTACTCTGTATCCAAACGGTCTGTAATTAAGTAGTCTTTATGGCCATGATGACACTTTATGTAAGGCGTTACCAGTAACGCCTGGCCTTAATGTACTTTAACCCTCCGCTACGTGGGCGGGCTGGGGTCCTGGCATCCTCTATATAAGCCACCCCTCTCCACTGGCAGAAGGGTTCGCACCCCTGTAACTCTCACACATATAATCCAGTCGACCTCCCCCGGGCTCCGAGACATAGGGATGTTACTTTCTCCGAGAAGGGCCTGAACTCGTAAAACACTTGTGTGCACAATTACTCCATAGCTAGGATCTTGCCTCTCCTTAGTACCCCCCTACACTACTGTCAGACTTAGAACCACGATAGTTGGCGCCCACCTTGGGGCAGGTGTCTTAGCGACTTATTGGAGAAGTTGCAATCTTTTTGATTCCCATCATCATGGTTTCCGGTGGAGTTTTGGTTGAGGGCCGCGAGATCCGTCTCGGCGCGCTCACATTCGTCGCCGACGACTCTGCCTGGCTACAGGAGGCTCTGCTCGACGTGGATGCGCTCCCGGTCCGCGGAGCTACGCACTTTCGAGCATGCGTCCGCGGCGTCCTTCTGCGGCAACCGTCGACCCAGTATCGGTCGGTTTTCGTGTCATCCTCCCTCCCCGCTTCCCGCTGGCGTAAGCGCTCCGGTCGGTCGAGGCTTCAGCGGTGGGTGAGACACGCGGTGGCTCGCCAGTTGACCACCGCCCAAGTTGCGGCAATCGAGCCCGACGAATCTCTCTACGGCCTGTTCGACCTGTCGACTGGCTCCGCAGAGACTGCATCCGAGTGCGACAACAGTGATCCAGCGGCGGAGGTCCTGATGGTCAATGGACCGCACGCTCCTCCCGGCTTTCCTGGCACCGAGGGAGGCAACGGCGGAGGCGATCCGTCGCACGACCACGAGGAATATCTCCCCGAGCCCCTCAATTCACAGCAGAGGGAAGAGCTTCGCCGTCGGAACATGGATGCGCTTCACACTCCGATCGTTGGAGAAACCCCTGAGGCTCACGCCTTAGAGGACGCGCGCTTGGCCAACCTGGCTGAGCGCACTCGACTGGAGAACCTTCAGCGGGCACTCGACGAGCGCGCGCGGCAACGGATCCCAGACTCCAGTCGACACCAACTCTTTAAACCTCCGACTCAGGTATATCGAACTCTGATTCAGAATTTAGCAGATGCAACCCGTATAGCAGAGTCGATTTAGCCTTCCCAGTCAGAGGCTGGCAGAGGCTTGATGCAGATCAGAGATTTGCTCTGGGCAGCAGGAGATCAGAATTCAGCTGTATCGCAGTCACGGAATAGGATTCACAGCAGATCTGTGGCGGCGAATACGGTCCAGTCGGCTCATAGCCCCAGATCGCCCCTGAGGCGTGAAGGGCGTGGTGACCGGCATGATCAGTACATGAACTATGAGCAGTATGATCACCGATTCGATCGCAACGATCGACGTCGAGTGCCCACTCCTCCCCCGAGGGGTGGATCATATGTGCCTCTACAGCAGGATGATAGACGCCAGCACAGTGGCAGGCGAAGGATTCCAGTCGACCCCAGGGAACCAGGCTTTGATGCGAGATCCATCATCGTTCAAGGTTTGGTCGACCGGAACAGAGCCCACAGAGAGGGTAATGACAGAGATGTACCCACCAGCAGCCGAGTGCATGTCTTCGGACCAGAGTGTTTCAGCAGAGCCATCAGAGCCACAGTGATTCCTCCCAACTTCAGGTTGGCGACTGGGGTCAGCAAGTTCAACGGTGAGTCCAAGCCTGATACTTGGCTTGAGGACTTCCGAGTGGCTGTTCAGATCGGCGGCGAGAATAACGAGGTGGCCATGAAGCATCTGCCTCTTATATTGGAGGGGTCAGCCAGAGCATGGCTGAATCAGTTGACACCCAACAGCATTTACACGTGGGAAGACCTCTCCCGAGTGTTTGTCAGGACGTTCGAAGGAACGTGCAAGCGACCAGTAGGACTGACAGAGCTGCAATCTTGTGTGCATAAGTCGAATGAGACTCTGAGGGATTACATCCAGAGATGGATCACACTGCATCACATGGTAGAGAATGTATCTGATCACCAGGCAGTTTGCGCCTTCAAGGAGGGTGTAAAGTACAGAGAGCTAAGCCTGAAATTCGGTCGAACCGGAGACATGTCTTTGAGTCAAATGATGGAAATAGCCACCAAATATGCCAATGGTGAGGAAGAGGATCGGCTCCGGAGCGGCAAGCACAAGTCAATCACCCAGGACACCGGAGGTGGAAATTCCAGTCGGAAGCAAAAGCGTAAAGCCGAGCCAGCCGCTCCTAGAGAAGCCTTGGCCCTGAATCAAGGAAAGTTCAAAGGGAATCCCAAGGGGCCTTGGAATCCCAAAAAGGTGAAAGATAAAGAAGGAAATGATTTGATGGATTTGCCGTGTCACATCCACACCAAGAAAGATGAAGAGGGTAATTTCATTTACCCGAAGCATACCACTCGACAGTGTCGACTCCTGATACAGCAGTTCCAAGGGAAGCAGTCCAAGGACAAAGAAAAAGAGTCGGACAAGGTTGATGACAAGGAGGACAGTGACGAGGAATATCCGCAGGTCAATTCCACCTTGATGATTTTTGCTGACGTTGAGAGCAAAAACCGACTGAAAGTTATAAACCGAGAAGTGAATATGGCTGCTCCGTCAACACCTAATTACCTGAAGTGGTCTCAGACTGCCATTACATTTGACCAATCTGATCACCCGACGCACATTGCCACCCCTGGAAGGCAAGCGTTGGTGGTCGACCCAGTCGTTGAGGGCACTCGACTGACCAAAGTGTTGATGGATGGCGGCAGCAGTTTGAATATATTGTACGCTGAGACGCTGAAAGGGATGGGCATTCCGATGTCTAGACTGAGCACAAGCAACATGAGTTTCTATGGAGTCATCCCTGGCAAGAAGGCCGCGTCACTCGGCCAGATTGCTCTTGATGTAGTTTTTGGTGATTCAAAGAATTTCCGCAAAGAGAAGCTGACATTTGAGGTTGTGGATTTACAGAGTGCCTACCATGCTATTTTGGGCAGGCCAGCTTATGCATGTTATATGGCCCGACCATGTTACGTGTACCTCAAACTAAAGATGCCTGGCCCTAAAGGCGTGATCACTGTCACTGGTAACCGCAAGAAGGCGGAAGAGTGCTTCCAGAAAGGCTCAAAGATCGTCGATGCTCAGATGGTGGTAGAAGAGTGGCAGGAACACCAGAGGAATGCAGACCCGAGTGATTTGTTGCGAGCCAAAAAGCCTGCTACGGAATCAGCGTTCCAGTCGTCTGGTGAGACAAAACCAGTTCACATCCACCCGACCGACCCCAACGCTGCTCCGACTCATATCTCCACAACACTCGACCCCAAATAGGAAGAAGCGCTCATCCAGTTCCTCCGTGAGAACTGGGACATCTTTGCATGGAAACCTTCTGACATGCCGGGTGTGCCCAGGGGACTGGCTGAGCATCATCTGCGAGTCGATTCAAAGGCAAAACCTGTGAAGGAACATCTGCGATGGTCCGCCGTCCAGAAAAGGAAGGCTATTGGCGAAGAAGTGGCTCGGCTCCTAGCAGCGGAGTTTATCCGAGAGATTTACCACTCCGAGTGGCTCTCCAATGTCGTCATGGTCCCCAAAAAGGACAATTTGCTTCGCATGTGCGTCGATTTTAAGCATATCAATCGGGCCTGCCCGAAGGATCATTTTCCTCTTCCCCGCATCGACCAAATAGTCGACTCGACTGCAGGATGTGAGCGACTGTCTTTCTTAGACGCTTATTCCGGGTACCATTAGAGCCGTCTGTTTGGACCCGACGAGATCAAAACAGCTTTCATCACCCCATTCGGGTGCTTCTGTTATGTCACCATGCCATTCGGCCTCAAGAATGTCGGAGCCACGTTCATGAGGATGATTCAGAAATGTTTGCTCACTCAAATCAGTCGGAATGTGGAAGCGTACATGGATGACATTGTGGTCAAGTCACGGAAAGGTTCCGACCTGCTAACTGACCTTGCTGAAACATTTGCCAACCTCAGGAGGTACGATATCAAGCTTAACCCATCCAAGTGCACATTCGGAGTTCCTGGTGGAAAGTTACTCGGTTTTCTCGTTTCCGAACGACGAATCGATGCAAACCCAGAGAAAGTAGGCACTATAGTCCGAATGAAACGACCTGTGCGTGTGCACGATGTCCAGAAGCTTACTGGTTGCTTGGCCGCTTTAAGTCAGTTCATCTCTCGTCTCGGTGAGAAGGCATTGCCTCTTTACCGACTGATGAAGAAGTCAGACAAGTTCGAGTGGACTCCTGAAGCTGATGCAGCGTTTGCAGAGCTAAAAACCCTGCTTTCCACCCAACCGGTGCTTGCTGCCCCAATCAGTAAAGAGCCTTTGCTGCTTTATATTTCAGCCACAGGACAAGTCATCAGTACTGTACTTACAGTCGAGCGGGAAGAAGAAGGGAAAGCCTTCAAAGTTCAACGCCCAGTATATTACATTTCCGAAGTCCTGACCCCATCCAAGCAACGATACCCTCATTATCAGAAGCTTGTATATGGGATTTATATGACCACGAAGAAAGTTGCTCACTACTTCTCTGACCATACCATCACAGTCGTCAGCGACGCCCCCTTATCAGAGATCCTGCACAACAAAGACGCAACTGGTCGAGTGGCAAAATGGGCGATTGAACTTCTTCCCCTAGATATCAGATTTGAGGCAAAGAAAGCTATCAAGTCCCAAGCAATAGCAGATTTCCTTGCCGAGTGGACTGAACAGCAGTTACCGACTCAAGTTCACTCGGAGCACTAGACTATGTTCTTCGATGGCTCCAAAATGCTGAATGGTTCCGGTGCCAGGGTAGTGTTGGTTTCCCCCCGAGGAGATAAGCTCAGATACGTACTCCAGATTCACTTTGATTCCTCCAACAATGAGGCAGAATACAAAGCACTCTTGTACGGGTTGCGTATGGCCATTTCACTCAGCGTCCGTCGCCTCATGGTCTACGGTGACTCGGATTTGGTGGTCAACCAAGTGATGAAGGAGTGGGACGTCAGAAGCCCAGCCATGACTGGTTACTGCAATGCAGTCAGAAAGCTGGAGAAGAAATTTGAGGGATTAGAGCTCCATCACGTCCCCCGACTGAAAAATCAAGCAGCCGATGACTTGGCGAAGATAGGTTCCAAAAGAGAAGCCATTCCGAGTGGCGTGTTTTTGGAGCATGTTCACACGCCGTCGGTTCAAGAAGATCCTTTCACTAAGGAAGCCCCACAGCCAAAAAGCGCCAAGATCCGACTGAAGTCGAGGTCCCAACTGTGTCGACTTAACCATGGAGGTTCTGGTCATCATTCCCGACTGGACAGTGCCCTATATCGCCTATATTCTGAGGAAAGAGCTCCCAGAGAATGAAGAAGAGGCTCGAGAGATCGTCCGCCGATCCAAAGCCTTTACTGTCATGAAGGGACAGTTGTACAGAGAAAGTGCGACTGGAGTCAGCCAGAGATGCATAACACCGGAAGAAGGTCGAATGATTCTCAACGACATCCACTCGGGGACCTGTGGCCATCATGCGTCCTCTCGGACCATCATGGATAAAGCATACCGAGCGGGTTTTTACTGGCCCAGAGCAAATGAGATGGCGAAAGAGATAGTCGACAAGTGCGAAGGATGTCAATTTTACTCCAATATGTCGCACAAGCCCGCCTCAGCCTTGAAGACCATTCCACTCGTCTGGCCTTTCGCTGTATGCATGTTGGATATGGTTGGACCACTGAGAACAGGAAGAAACGGCTACACTCATGTGCTGGTAGCAGTCGACAAGTTCACCAAGTGGATTGAGGCTAAACCCATCAAGAATCTGGATGCCGGCACCGCCGTCAGCTTCATCAAGGAGTTGATATTCAGATATGGAGTTCCACACAACATCATCACAGACAACGGGTCAAACTTCGACTCTGAGGAATTCAGATCCTTCTGCACATCTTAGGGTACACGAGTCGACTATGCTTCAGTCGCTCACCCCCAGTCGAATGGACTGGCAGAACGAGCAAATGGTTTAATTCTCAAAGGGATGAAACCCCGATTGATGCGCGACCTCAAGCACGCAGCTGGTGCGTGGGTCGACGAACTTCCGTCGGTGCTTTGGGGATTAAGGACCACGCCAAACCGGTCGACTGGGAGAACTCTGTTCTTCTTGATCTACGGAGCTGAAGCAGTCTTGCCGAGTGACCTGCTTCACAATGCACCCCGAGTCGAACTCTACACCGAAGCTGAAGCAGAGCAAGCCCGATAGGATGCAGTCGACCTTCTAGAAGAAGAAAGAGAGATGGCATTGATCTGATCGACCATTTATCAACAGGACTTGCGTCGCTTCCATGCCAAAAACGTGAAGAGTCGAGCTTTCCAGGAGGGAGATTTAGTTCTCCGAGTGGATCAGCAGAAGCCACACAAGCTTGCTCCTACTTGGGAAGGTCCCTTCATCGTCACCAAGGTTCTCCACAATGGAGCATACCGCCTTTACAATGTCGAACACCAGATTGATGAGCCCCGAGCATGGAACGCGGAGCTGCTCCGCCCCTTTTATACTTAAGTTTTCACTCGGATGAGTTGTAATAAAAGTACTTCTGTAGTTTATTTATCAAAGACAAGAGTTTCATAATTTTCCCAGTGATTGTTATTGCTTTTGTTCTCATAAATCAGTCCCCCAGTGGGTGGCTTAGCTGCGAATCCGTTTCGCCTAAGTTTGTAAAAAAAAATCCTACCGAGTGGTAAGCCAGCCTTCCACTCGGAGGCTTAGCTGCGAATCCGTTTCGCCTAAGTTTAAACAAAATCGTACCGAGTGGTAAGCCAGCCTTCCACTCGGAGGCTTAGCTGCAGTCCAAGTACTCGCCTAAGTTTAAACAAAATCCTGCCGAGTGGTAAGCCAGCCTTCCACTCGGAGGCTTAGCTGCAGCCCAGTGCTCGCCTAAGTTTTTGGAAACCCTACCGAGTGGTAAGCCAGCCTTCCACTCGGAGGCTTAGCTGCATCCAAGTACTCGCCTAAGTATAAAGTACAACATGTGCTCTGCGAAGAGGACGAGGCGCAGGTCGACTCCTGCCTTCTCCTTCTGAGCTATGCCACAAATACAACATGCGCTCCGCGAAGAGGACGAGGCGCAGGTCGACTCCTGCCTTCTCCTTCCGAGCTATGCCACAAATACAACATGCACTCCGCAAGGAGGACGAAGCGCAGGTCGACTGCTACCTTCTCCTCCAAAACTATGCCACGAAAATCCTACCGAGTGGAGAGCAAACCTCCCACTCGGGGGCTTAGCTGCAGCCCAGTGCTCGCCTAAGTTTCTAAAATCCTACCGAGTGGTGAGCAAACCTCCCACTCGGGGGCTTAGCTGCAGCCCAGTGCTCGCCTAAGTTTCTAAAATCCTACTGAGTGGTGAGAAAACCTCCCACTCGGGGGCTTAGCTGCAGCCCAGTGCTCGCCTAAGTTTCTAAAATCCTATCGAGTGGAGAGCAAACCTCCCACTCGGGGGCTTAGCTGCAGCCCAGTGCTCGCCTAAGTTTCTAAAATCCTACCGAGTGGTGAGCAAACCTCCCACTCGGAGGCTTAGCTACAACCCAGTGCTCGCCTAAGTTTCTAAAATCCTACCGAGTGGTGAGCAAACCTCCCACTCGGGGGCTAAGCTGCAGCCCAGTGGTCGCCTAAGTTTCGAAAATCCTGTCGAGTGGAGAACAAATCTCCCACTCGGAGGCTTAGCTGCAGCCCAGCACTCGCCTAAACATGACGAGTACAAGTAGATTGCAATTTGTGCTTCGTCCCTACCTGCAAAAGAGCATCACAGACGCTAGTATATATTCCAACCCAAGAAAGATGGTTGTTCGAAAGCGGAAGCAAACATATTTCAACGACAAACCAAGTTCGGATAACGTCCTACGGATCCAGAAGTGCTCAGGCACCGAGCCTGTTAAGGTTTATCGATTACAAAAATCACTCGGCATTCCGAGGCAAATTCAAAGCATCAAGCATATAAGTTTTTTACCCCTCCTGCGGAGGGCTGGAAGGCGCAACAAACTCGTTCAGATCGATCTCGTCTGCGATCCGAGTGGCAGCAGCAATGAAGGTCTCCATGAAAGAACGGAAGTCATGCTTCCTGGTATTGGCCACCTTGAGAGACACCAACTTGTCTTCTCTCGCTTCCTTGCAGTGGACGCGGACTAAGGACAGAGCAACGTCGGCACCACACCTGGCAGAAGACTTCTTCCATTCTTGCACTCGACTTGGAACTTCGTTCAGTCGAGTCATCAGAGACTCGAGGTCGTTTTGAAGTGTTTCTTCTGGCCAGAGTGATGTATCGATGCGCGACGTTGCAGCCTTCAGTCTTGCAAGGTAGTCGACCACTGCAGCAACACGAGACTCGAGGCGGAGCACGTTCATAGCGGCTTCATCTTTCACTGGAGAGTTGATGGGGTCCAAGCCAGTCTCCACTCGACTAGTCTCTTCTTCAAAGTTTTGGCAGAATTCTGTGGACATGATTCAAGGATAAGCTAATGTTCCTACAGTAAGTCAGTAATTACCAGTCGGATATAAGGGGTTACCTTCGAGCATGAGGAATAGCTTCTTGGCGAGTCCTCCCAGATAAACCTCCAAGTCATTCTTCTTTCCCGCCAGTTCGCCAGCTTTGTCACTCAGGACCATCTTGTCATTCTTCAGTCGAGTGACCTCCTGGTTGGCCACGTCGAGAGTGGCTTTCAGATTATTGTTTTCCTCTTCAAGTTTGTTGACCTAAGCCAAATTCTCTTCTGCAAGTTTGGTCTTGTCCGAAGCCGCTTTTTGCGCCTCGGCGAGGTCAAGGTCCTTCTTCTTCAAAGCATCCCTCAGTTTATCTGCAAAATCACAATAAGGTCAGACTCGGCGAAAGGCAAGAAGCAAAGACAGTCGTCAAGATTCTCACCAAACATACCTTTTGCCTCCTCCTTCGCCTTCGTGAAGTTCTCCTGGACAAGCTTCAGATCAAGTTCAAGCTAGATATGCTTGTCCTCCAACTCGGTATAACGAGAAACAAGGTCACAAGACTTCTGCGAAAGATCAGTCGACAGTCATCAAAGACAGATCACTTTCGAGTGGCTAAAAAAAATTGTAGTGTTTCTAAGACTACAGCTGAATCTAAACATTCAACTGTAGTCTCGGGGACTACACCCAGTGGGTGCACTCAGTGTGCCCCCACTAGTTCTATCAGCCAGGCTCAGAGTCGATCAGTCGACCGGAAGCAGCTAACTGTCAGCAGTTACAAAAAAAACAAAGAATTATTCAGACCATAGCCGACTGCCAGCAGTCGACCACGGTCTCGGGGACTACACCCAGTGGGTGCACTCAGCGTGCCCCCATCGGTTCCATGATTCCACTCGACCAGTTTGAGTGAAACAAGTAAAAATGAGAAAGTTCAAGGCTTAAAGACTACAGTGGACTGCAAGCAGTCCACCGTAGTCTCGGGGACTACACCCAGTGGGTGCACTCAGCGTGCCCCCACTAATACAGACATTCCAATTGACACACCCAGTGGGTGCATGACAAACACTAAGATTTTTTCAGTCGGTGTTCAACTAACCTGGACATTGATCTGAAGAGCTGAACTCGCGTCGTAAGCTGCTTGGCTGGCGACTCGGATTGCCTTCACCTGCTCCATCATGATCCCCGCTTGGCGTATGGCTTCCTTGGCAGCGCCTGCCTGGTCCTCCAGGACGTGGTATGTGGAGAAGAGAGAAGGTGGATCAGCACTCAACGACGGAGGACGGGCACTTGTCAACGGATAAGCAAAAGACATAGTAGCCCGAGCAACATTGCTCCCCTCCGGAACCAATGGTTCAGGTGCTGACGCAACCTGAGCAGTCTTGCCAGCAGTCGACTTCCTGCTCCTCCTTTGCCTCAGCGGCGCTTCATCATCATCATCAGGGAGATCGATGATAACGCTAGGTGGAGCTGCAGAAAAAGTTCAAAGTCAAAAATAAAGATCCAATCGACCGAAAGTGAAACTGCGCAGATCATACCAGGATGAGAAGTAGCAGCATCTTCCATTTCTTGATCCTCATGCCTGGCTGAAGTTTCAGAAGTAGCAGCACTGCGATTTCAAAAATCAGTCGGTCATCGATCGAGTCGACAAAGAATATATCCATGTTAAAAGGAAAAAACATGAGTTATGCTGTTACCCAGAAACAGTCGGGATCTCCATCCTCATCTTCGGTAGGGCCTTCGCCGGCTTTGTCGGGGCCGCTCGGAGTTGCTTCGATGCCTTCTCAGTCGGCGCCGGTGAAGTCATCCGAGGGAGTTCCGTCGATTGCCCAGCAGGCACGACTCCCTTGCCGCGTTCGACCGCAGGGTCGTGGGCGAGCTTGGACCTTCTTTCAGAACGGGGAGGCACAACTTCCTCCTCCTCTTCCTCCTCCTCCTCATCGGAGCCTGCATCTTCATCATCCTCATCGCCGACCGACTCCCACTCCTCTTGACTTTTGCCTCCACTCCCTTCCTCCTCCTCGGTCTGTGCTTGCGCCCCGTTGGGCATCGAATACAACTCAGTGGTGGCCTGAAAGACAACAAACGAGACAAAAGTCGATCGACTGATCTATATCAAAATAGAATGGACGAAGCATGATTACAATCGGAGATAAGTGGTCATACCTTGTCTGCCTCATAAGATTGGTCGAGTGGCGGGATCCTCCTGGATCCACGAGGCTTGTCCTTGTTCCCCGTGATGGCAGTCATCCACCTCTCCAGTGTGACATCGCCGACTTCTTCTGGGTGGACCCAAGTGGTATCTTCAGTACCAGAGTACAACCACATCGGGTGACCCCGGTACCGAAGTGGCTGGATACACCGCCGAAGGAAAACCTCCAGAAGATCCATGCCAGTCACGCCATCACGAATGAGTTGGACTACCCGCTCCATCAGCATTTTAACCTGAGCCTTCTCCTCCGGAATCACTTTCAGAGAAGATGGCTTGTTCACTCGACTTATGGTGAAGGGAGGGAGCCCAGTCGACTGCCCTGGCGTCGACCGGTCTTGGCAGTAGAACCAGGTCGACTGCCACCCTCTAACTGACTCGGAAAGGGTCATAGATGGAAAGGCACTCTTACTCCTCATCTGGACCCCAAGACCCCCACACATCTGGATTACTTGGGTTCTCTCGTCATTCGGATTGGCCTTTTTGACCGTCTGAGAGTGGCAAGTGAATATGTGTTTGAAAAGGCCCCAATGCGGCCGACAACCCAAGAAGTTTTCACACAGAGACACGAAAGCGGCAAGATAGGCAATAGAATTGGGTGTGAAGTGATGGAGCTGAGCCCCGAAGAAGTTCAGAAACCCCTGAAAGAAGAGATGCGGCGGCAAAGAAAACCCACGGTCGACATGAGTCGCTAGGAGGACACACTCACCCTCCTGAGGCTGCGGCTGCCACTCCGTCCCCGGAAGCCTCGCTGCTCCGTGCTCGATCAGCCCCTCATTGGCCAGGTCGTCGAGATCTTTCTGGGTGATGGTCGAACGGATCCAATCCCCTTGGATCCAACCTTGTGGCGGGCGGGACCGCGACGAGGATCCACCCCGACTGGTCGCTCTCCCCTTCGCCTGCGTCGTCGCCTTCTTCGCCCGCTCCAAAGCCGCCGTCTTCTCCTTCACCATTGTCGCCTACGAGGTTGGAACAGAGCAGCGGTGCTGAGCAGTTGGCGAGCGCAGCGGATGAATCTGGAGACGAGGGAGGGGAAAATGAGGAGGCACTGTTCAAAAACCTCCGCCCGGTTCCTTATATGGAGTCACTTCCGAGTGGCTGACAGGTAGGCCCAGGCAATCCTGTCAAATCCCGAAACAGTCGCGCGAACGATACGTGGCGAAAAAGGCGGCGTGGGAATCGAGGCGTCTCTGCCTTATCCCATCCGAGTACCGCGGCCTTCCCCGCTTCGCGCGCTTCCCAAAATTCGGATCCCATTAAATCCGCTAACCATAGGATAACTTGTCAGACGGAAGATCTCTTGCAATCCGTCGCTTGGAAATTTCCAAGTTCATGAAGTTCACTCGACAGATATAAAGAATGGATCAAGGCGACTGAAAGAAAGTTGACATCCTCACTTGAAAGTCATTGATCCAGAGCAAAACACCTTTACAACACCAGAAGGCAGGTCGGAAAGATTGCCAACTCCTTCCTCACTCAAACCTCGATCCATTCGGGGGCTAATGATGAAGTCATGTACCTAGGGTAGGGTCATGGACCTGTCCAAGGTACCCTCCCCGAGGACATCTACAGAAGAGACCGTCTCCCAGTCGACCAAGAGAGATTCCACTCGACGGACTGGAAGACACTCGACGAACTTGAAGACACTCGACCATGAAGACTCACTCGACCACCAGGAGTTCAGGATCTACTTTGTATCCAAACGGTCTGTAATTAAGTAGTCTTTATGGCCATGATGACACTTTATGTAAGGCGTTACCAGTAACGCCTGGCCTTAATGTACTTTAACCCTCCGCTACGTGGGTAGGTCGGGGTCCTGGCATCCTCTATATAAGCCACCCCTCTCCACTGGCATAAGGGTTCGCACCCCTGTAACTCTCACATATATAATCCAGTCGACCGCCCCCGGGCTCCGAGACGTAGGGCTGTTACTTCCTCCGAGAAGGGCCTAAACTCGTAAAACACTTGTGTGCACAACTACTCCATAGCTAGGATCTTGCCTCTCCTCAGTACCCCCCTACACTACTATCAGACTTAGAACCACGACAGGCAGCTCGGCCCCGCCCCATGCGAAGACCCGGCTCCGCCCGCGTCGCCGCCTTCCCCGCCCAACACCACTACACCAATAGCTGGCGTCAGCATGGCCCGCGCCGTGCCATGATCAGTAACTCAAGACACATGAAGAGAAGAGAAAACACATAACTTACCCGCGCGACGCCCAGCACCGGCGTCGGACTCGGCCACCTCCTCCTCGCCAGGAGCTGCGGGCTCCTCTGGCGCCACCGGCGCCACCATCGACGGAGCCCAGGTGTAAGGATGCTGAATCGCGTTCAGAAGTATCACCCGCGTCGCGACGGGACGAATGAGAAGGTGTGCCGCAACAAAGTAAGAAGACCAAATGCTCACCTGCGGCGCCGGGTTCGACTCGCTGTATGGCGCCTTGCCGAACCGCCAGTCCTCTCCAAGGTTGGCCTTGGAGATGTCGTTGACGCCATGTGCAATCTCCTTCGCGGACAGCCGCGTCGACCCCATATGGTTGGGATCCTAAAGGCCGATCATTTCGCCGATGAGGCAGGAGCGCCTCTGAAGCGGAAGGACCCGGTGCATGATGAACGCGGCAAGGAGGTCGGTGTCGGTGAGCCCCTCCTGCGTCCTCATCAACGTCACCCGCTCGCAGAGGTTGACGATCTCCTGCGATGGGCGCCGGAGCGAGTAGCCCTAGTTTGTCTTCGCCCGCGGCGGCGCGATGGCGAAGGGCGGAAGGTTGATGTGGTCCACGCCAAGGTTGCGGATGTAGAAGAAGGAGTTCTGCCACTTCTTGGCAGAATCCTCCAACGGGATCTTGGGGAAATCCGCCCCAGACCGCTTCGAGATGACGGCGGCGCCACAGTCGGCGAACTTCCAGTCTGACGGGCCCTGCTGCTTCAAGGAGAAGAAGCGCACCCAGAGGTCGATCGTGGGCTCGACCCCCGGGTACCCCTCGCAGAGCGTGACAAAGCCGGAGAGCTGGATGATAGCGCCGGCGCCAAGATGATGCGGCTGGAGCCCGAAGAACTCCAGGAACGCGCAGAAGAAGGCGCTCACCGGCAGCCCGAATCCGTGCTCGAAGTGCGTGAGGAAGACCACGCACTCCTGCTCCTCAGGCCGAGGCCTCTGCTCGTCGCGTGGCAGGTGAATGCCGACGTCCGTCTCCCGTGGCAGGCGTCGCGACGCCCGGAGCTGGGTGATGTCCTCGGGGGTGACATTCGAGCCCATCCAGGAGCCTGATGGCAGCGACATGATCAGAAGAAGAAGAAGGAAGATGAACGACGGAGGAAGTTCTGCTTGGAGCAGCGGGCGCTGCAGTGCGTCAGCTGCAAAAAACGGAGCGAGAGCAAAGGGACAAGAGGGCGCGAGCGAGAATAATGTCCGCCGTCCCCTGCCCCCCGATTTATAACCCTTGGTTCAAACGTGGGGGAGTGGGATCGTCTGCACGCGACCGTTCCACTACCCCGCAATAAGTGTGCACGTACACGCATAGTAACTGCTCGGGGAAGTGCAACCGGCCCCCATACGCCAACATAAATCCGCGTGCGTGGGCCAAGGGCACGCAGCGGCGGGCCCCAGCCCGTCACCCAGTCCCGTCACGCACGTGGCCTGTCAGGCCCCTCCGGCTTCCGGCCGCCATGTGGCGCCCGCGCAAAGCCCGAGGGATTGCCCCAAGATTCGACGGACTCCTCGGTTCCCGCCACGGCCAGGATGCCGCGATCTGGTTTCCGAGAAAACCGACACATAGTGGGTGTTGCCGGACCCAGCGCTCGCAGAATCCGCCTTGCTCAAGGGGGAAGCTGCAAAGGCCCACTCATCCAAAGACGGCGGACCTTCACAGCTTCAGGGACTACTGTCGGGGGGATGAACCCTGGGCAGGCAACGGAACCCGGATCCTCTTCAAAAATAGTGGGGCTTGCATCGCCCCTCAAACCGGCACGCGCCCGACCGGGTCGCTCGACTTGGCAAGGCCCGCAGCCCGGCCAAACCCTCCGACCCGGCAAGGTACGTCGACTCGGCCTCAGCAACTAGCGCAAGGCAGCCGAACCCGGCATGACCAAGGCTTCCCCAACAAGCCGACCCCACCCGTGCCATGCGCCGCAATCCAGCCATGGGTCAAGCTCCCGTCCCATCCAGGCCGTACGATAGGACGAGACCTCAATCACCGATGACCAAGATAACAGTGTTTCCGCCCATGCCTATGGTCAGCCGGAGCGTGGCAACAATGCCCCTTACCTACCCGCTGACCGGGGCTGGTGTGGCAACAGTGCTCCCGCCCTCACCGCTGACGACAGCAAGCGGCAACCTGATGGAGAGCACTGTACACGACTCGACTCGGCCACGCCCTGACGATTGACAAGATGGCGCACAGTCCCCCTAGCCACGCGGGGCCCGCACCTAGGGGAACCCGGCGAACCACAAGCCCTCAAGAGGGACCCAGCCCGGTATCCCGGACACCGACAATACGGACCCATCGATTCGACATATTACCATTGTAACCCTGGGTGGGTTGATCTATAAAACCCCCCAGGAACCCACGCCTATAAAGAGAGAGAGAGGTGTGTGAGACATACGAGAGGAAAACGAGCAAGCATAGGACTAGCCACCAAACCGCAACACTAGAGAGAAGGAGCAGCCCAAGCCTTGGCTAGCTTCCTTCCTCCTCATACAGCTCCAGGAGCAACATTGTACTATCGATCATCCAACTACACTCGGCAGGACTAGGGGTATTTTCTCTCCGGAGAGCCCCGAACCTGGGTATGTCCGGCGTCCCACGCCCGCTCATGCCAACCTCGCCTCTAGAGCCCACCAGCGCCCTCGAGCCTCCTCCTCTCTTTAGCCATCCGTTGGCATCTGTCGTGCGCCCACCACGATAATCGGCAGTGAGGTTCGAGGCGGCGGCAGGATCGCGAGTGCAGGGGCTGGTTGCCGTACTTTCGATGGTAAAATTCCCCCTCTCTGCACGCGATCAAGGAGATGGGCAGGGCCAAGACCATAGATGAGGCCATTTGCAAGAGGTGCTTGCTCTGCGCATGGAATTCGGCGTCTTACAGCAGGATAGTGCCTCGATGCGCACTGAGGTAGCCAAGCTCCATCAAGACGTGCAGTCCATCAGTTCCAAACAAGGTGATATCTCTCTGCAAGTAGGTACAGTGGAAAAGGCTGTGTTAGATCTCAGTAAGCAATTATCAGCAATTAGTTTAGCGCTCAAGACACTGGTGCCTCCCACTAATTAGAGCCAAACTATTGATATCCCTTCTAGTTCTACACAGTTGGTGAAATCTCCTACACTGCAGGGAGCAACTACTCATTTACAGCCTGACAGAACTGAACAATTACGGAAACAGCTAGAGGAAGAGAAGGAAAAGACTAGACTGGCTAAGGAATTGCACTTGCAAAATTTGCCACCTATTCGCACTAACAGACCCAATGTTCCACCTGGATTTGCTCAATCAAGAAGAATGGATTCCTCTAGTCAAGTGGGCACTCCTCTATCCCAAAGAGATCCAAGTCACACCCCTACATTTCAACATTTTCGAAACAGGGAGAGGCAACTATGGCAAGGATATTACAGAACATATGAGCAGGACATGCATGCCCAATTCATGAAGGCTATGACAAAAGGTCCTAAACTGGAATTTCCTAAATTCTTTGGAGAGGATCCTGTGGGATGTTTGAGACAATGTAACAAATACTTTCAAATGTTTGGTGCTCCTGAAGAATACAAAGTATCCTTAGCACAGATGTATATAAGTGGAGAGGCTGATATTTGGTTAAGAACATCTGGTCTGCTTAAAAAGCATTTGACATGGAAAGATTTTGGCAAAGAAATTGTGAAGATATTCTCTCAACAGGGCACTTATGATCTGACAGAAAAGTTCAATAATCTGAAACAAAACAACAGCACTATATCTGACTATACCAAGCAGTTTGAGGACCTAATGGCTGATATGCAAGATGAAAATCCAGAATTAAATGAACTCTGGTTTGTCAGGTGTTATGTGAATGGCATGAGAGAGGGCATCAAGTATCAGATAAGACTATTGAGACACTACTAGGGAAAAGGCTAGCAGCAGCGCGGGTTTTTAGGCTAGCAGCAGCGCGGGTGGCCGCGCTACTAATAAGGCGCTACAGCTAACTCATAGTAGTAGCGCGGTCCTAACCCGCGCTACTACTGTTGACGATATCAGCAGCGCTTTTTGGGAACGCGCTACTATTAACTAGTTGTAGCGATTTCGCCATCCCTCGCTACTGCTATATCTTTCATCATTTTCCCATTTCAGTTCTCCTTTCAGATACTAGATACTAGGTACTGCTAGTAGATATCAAATTCATAAACCATTACTAGGTACGGTAGTACTCCCTTCGTTCCAAATTACTCGTCGTGGTTTTAGTTCAAACCACGACGAGTAATTTGGAACGAAGGGAGTACTAGGTAACAATTTCATGCATAGCCAACATGCATCCTCAAGCAGTACAAGGTCATACCAACAACCATCATCATATGTAGTTCTAGATGATATCGACGACGATCATCATATGTAGTTCTAGATGATATAGCCACACACACATATGTAGTTCTAGATGATATAGCCACACACACATATGTAGTTCTAGATGATATCGAAGACAATCATCATCCTCAAGCCTGGGCGGTTGGTGTTCCTGATAGTAATTAGGATGGCCTGTCCAACACGAAGATTCTTGCCATCGAGGAATTTCTTCCACCCAACCAAGTTTAAGTGTGTGCGACCGTCCGTGTCCACGCGGTAAGTACAGGTTGTGACGGAGCCCCTTGCAGTAAGGCGTAGTCCAGCTGAGCCTTCTTCATCAGGCTCGATACCATAACTCATAGATACGCTCTTTGCCAATTTCTGAATAAGAAAAACATATCAATTAATAAGCATGTGATCAAACTCTACACTAAAACATATATATCATCGACTAGATTCCACACAACATACCATATCATTGGACTGTACACTAAGTAATTCACACTATTAGTTTGCATTTGTAAGTATAACATACCATATCATGTCGATCAACCATGGTATTTGTCAAGCGGGTCATGAATGGCACCCCGACAAAGTCAGCACGTGGCGGAATTATGTCCCACAGGTTGCACACCTCCTCCTCACTCAGCCTTGTTCTTTGAGCTACGATGGCTTCATGAAGTGGGTCCTCATCATCTTCATCGAGTGGGTCCTCATTATCTTCATCATCTTCATCATCTTCGTCATCTTCATCATCTTCCACCAGGTTGAGATAAATGACAGCTAGCTTGGGTCTTTCTGCTCGGAAGTTGAAGCTGATCAACTCACCACCAGTAAGATGCATGCGAGCGACAAAACGGGCCCATCCATCTCCTCCAATCTGCGACATATTGCGTCCTTTCTCGACCTCCATAGTGTACGCCCCCCAGGAGCCTCAAATGTCACAGTGTCTCCTATCAGCTTGTTGAATTTCAACCTCACATTGCATGGGACGATTTGTGTAAAATAAGCAAAGTGACACAATGTAGTAATGCCAACACTAAAAATAAAATAGTTATTACATTTCATCTAATTTCTTACCGCCGCATGACGAAAACTCGGCTGGAAGTAGATGCCGAACAGCTTGCCAGTTGCAAGGCTGCTGGCGCATCTTGACTTGCACAGTTGACATAGTGGTGGTGGTGGTGGCGCAATTCTTCCTAAAGCAATATGAGCAAAGGATTAATGATCAACTAAATCAAAATGTTCTAAGTGAACTAAATCAACTAGCCTACTAAATCAACTAAATCAAAATGTTCTAAGTCAACTAAATCAACTAGCCTACTAAATCAACCAAATCAAAATGTTCTAAGTCAACTAAATCAACTAGCCTACTAAATCAACTAAATCAAAATGTTCTAAGTCAACTAAATCAACTAGCCTACTAAATCAACTAAATCAAAATGTTTTAAGTCAACTAAATCAACTAGCCTACTAAATCAACTAAATCAAAATGTTCTAAGTCAACTAAATCAACTAGCCTACTAAATCAACTAAATCAAAATGTTCTAAGTCAACTAAATCAACTAGCCTACTAGGATGGAGGAGGAAGGCGGAGCGAGGAGGGGCCGGCCGGCGCGGCCAGTTGAGGGAGGACGGAGGAGGAAGGCGGAGCGAGGAGGGGCCGGCCGGCGCGGCCAGTTGAGGGAGGACGGAGGAGGAAGGCGGAGCGAGGAGGGGCCAGCCAGCGGTGAGTGGAGAGGGAGGACGGAGGAGGAGGCCGGTACCGAGTCCAGCAAGGAGGAGGAGGTGACGGCGCGCGGCGCAGACGGAGGAGGGGCGACGGGGGCGCGCGGCGCAGACGGATCGGAGAGGATTGAGTGGCTGTGTGTGTGAGTGGATCCGAATGGAGGAGATGAGGGAGATGAATGGCTTAGCAGTAGCGCTCTTCAGGAAAAGACGCTACTGCTAAGCTACCTAGCAGCAGCGCCTTTCACAGTAAAGCGCTACTGCTATGTGTCAGCATGTAAAAATAGACTTTGTTCAATATATCAAAAACACATTGATCATCAACGATCTTTTTGTGTACAATCTGATTTGACAATATGAGTCCTCACCGGTTTAGGAACAGGTGAAGACTCATATTGCAGCCACAAATTCTACACATAGAGTTCAATGAAGATCAAGTGCTTGTCAAAGTGTGAGAAGTAACATATTTAAGGTGGTAGAAACTCTCTTCACGGAGCGAGGTGGGACTAAATTTTTGTAGGAAACTTAGCAGTAGCGCTTATCAGAGAAATGCACTGCTATTATGCCATGTAGCAGTAGCGCGCATCACCTTAACGCGTTGCTTCTATAACTACCCTCGCGGCGGCCTCGTAGGAATTATAGCAGCAGCGTGTCTTTGGGGTGACGCGCTACTGCTATATTTGTCTCAGCAGCGGGTTTCGTCTGTCCGCGCTACTGCTAGTTAGCAGCAGCGAGTTATTTTGGAGCGCGCTGCTGGTAAGATTCTGTGTATAGGCTTTTCCCTAGTAGTGAGACCTCGAACTCTCAGTGATGCCTATTGCTTGGCAAGGGACATTGAACCTTGTCACCCACCTGTGTCTGTTAATCAGAAAAAGGCATTTGTGCCTTATAACAACTACTATCAGAAGAACACAAGTGCCAGCTTATCTAAACAGCTACACACTCATGTGTTACCTCAGGCTCCAACTGGCACTAAATCTGCAGACAATGTCAACAATACTGCTCAGAGGATAAGAAAAGCTGGTGACTGCTGGAGATGTGGTAACAAATGGGTACATGGGCATAAATGCACTCTTATTCCTAATGTGCATCTCATGCAACAAGAGGTGGATGATACTGGCCCACTAGAACAAGAAGAGACACATCCAGAACAATTAGAAAATATAGAGGAGCAACATGAACAAGCAATTTTTATCTCTGCTTATGCCCTGGGTCATCAGTCAACGGTGCAAACCCCAACAGTAATTATATCTGTTAATGGTAAGAGAGCTATAGCTCTACTAGACTCTAGAAGTTCCTCCTCTTTCATGAATGAAAAGTTTGCAATTAAATCAAACTGTCATATGCTGCCCAGAAAACCCAGAGCAATTTCCATTGCGGGTGGAGGTACACTAATATCTGCAACTGCAGTACCAAATTGCCCTTTCCAGATTGCTAAACTAGGAATGCAACACTCTTTCAGAGTTCTGGATTTACCTAGCCGTGACATTATTCTGGGTTATGACTGGTTCACCCTTGTCAGCCCAGTCACTTTTGATGTTCCTAGGCATCGGTTCAGTTTTACAGTGGAAGGACAGACTAAAGTCACAACAACTATCTTCAATACTAATGAAGAAGTGAAAGAAATGCAGGCGAAGAAACTCCCAAAAATGTTGGACAAAGGAATGCAAGGATTTCTTATACAATTGAACAGCATCTTAATGGAAGCTCCTGCCAATCACTGCATTCCAGCTGCAGTCCAACAATTGTTGGAAGAATACAAGGATGTGTTCCAGGAGCCTACAAAGCTACCACCTAGTAGAGCTTTGGACTACACAATTCCTTTGATGCCAGGAGTGGAACCCCCTCACTCCATACCTTATAGAGTGCCCCATCACCAGAAGGAAGAAATGGAAAAACGGATTCAGCATTTGTTGGACAACAAATTAATCAGACCTAGCTAGAGCCCTTATGTTGCCCCTGTACTTCTAGTGAAGAAAAATAACAACACTATGAGACTGTGCACAGATTTCAGAAAATTGAATTCAGTCACAATCAAAAATAAATTCCCAATTCCGGTGATTGAGGATTTATTGGATGAACGGCATGGAGCTAAAGTATTCTCTAAATTGGATCTAAGGTCTGGTTACCACCAAATCAGAATGAATCCTGAAGACGTACACAAAATTGCTTTTCGAACATTCTTGGGTCACTATGAATATTTGTTCATGCCTTTTGGCTTATCCAACGCACCTGGCACTTTTCAAGCTCTCATGAATTTTCTCTTTGCACACTACAATAGAAAGTTTGTGCTAGTGTTCTTTGATGACATACTCATTTTGAGTAGAACATTAGAGGAGCATGTGGATCATTTAGCACAAGTGCTCAAAATTCTCAGAGAAAATGAACTATACGCTAAGTTGTCCAAATGTGTGTTTGCTGTGGATAAAGTGTAGTATTTGGGACATGTGGTTTCTGGAGAAGGTGTTGCTACAGATCCTGAAAAGATCACTACTATATCTCAGTGGCCTACTCCTACTGATGCAACTAAGCTGAGGAGTTTCTTGGGCTTGGCAGGGTACTATAGAAGGTTTATCAAGAACTATGGCATTATTTGCAAACCACTGCACAACAGTCTGAAGAAGGGACAATTCCAGTGGACGGCAGAGCAAGATCTGGCTTTTAAAACACTCCAACAGGCCCTTATCTCTGCACCAGTTTTAGCCCTACCAGATTTCAAGCAACCTTTTCTTCTGGAGACTGATGCTTCTGGTCATGGCATTGGTGCTGTTCTTATGCAGCAAGGAAGGCCCCTTGCTTATTACAGCTCTGCACTTTGTCCAAGAAATGCTGCACTCTCCACCTATGAAAAAGAAGCTCTTGCTATTCTGGAAGCTTTAAAGAAATGGAGACACTACCTGTTAGGGAACAGTGTCATTATCAAGATTGACCAACAGTCTTTGAAATTCATTACTAATCAAAGAATTACAAAGGGAGTGCAACACAAATTGATGATGAAACTGCTGGAATTTAATTTCACAATCCAATACAAGAAGGGGAGTACTGAGTGGCAGATGCCCTGTCTAGAATGTGGCCTAAATGTATGGCTATCTCCTCTGTCACTCCATTATGGGTTGAAGATCTGATAACAAGCTACAGAAATGATCATGTGACAAAAGCTTTGCAAGAGAAATTACTGCTGCAGAAAGCTGAGACTGTCACAAATTACACCTTGCATGCTGGTATTATCAGATATAAATGAAAGATACTAGTGGGCAATGACAAAAACTTGCAAGAACAACTCATTGCTGCATTGCATAGTTCTCCAGTAGGAGGCCACTCTGGCATGAGAGCTACTTATCAAAGGATAAAAGGCATATTCTATTGTCCTGGCATGAAACAACATGTGGAGACTTACATTGCATCTTGCATAGTTTGCTAGAGAGCAAAGCATGAAAATTGCCTTCAACCTAGACTATTAGACCCCCTCCCGGTGGCTGACATGGTCTGGCAACATATTTCTGTGGATTTCATTGAAGGTCTCCCTAATTCTCAAGGCAAAGAGGTCATTTTAGTGGTGGTAGATAGATTCACAAAATACTCCCACTTCTTGGCCCTCTCACATCCTTATACTGTTCATAGTGTGGCTCAGGTTTTTGTAGATCATATCATCAGGTTGCATGGACTTCCCAAGCTAATCATTTTGGATAGAGACAGGATATTCACCAGTCAGTTGTGGAGAGACATATTTGCAGCACTTAGAGTGGAGTTGAGATACAATTCTGCATATCACCCTCAAACAGATGGGCAAACAAAGAGAGTCAACCAATGTTTAGAAACATATCTGAGATGCATGTCCACTTTGGAACCAAAGAAATGGCTATCTTGGCTGCCCCTTGCCGAATATTGATACAATACAAGTTACCATACAGCTCTGAAAATGTCACCGTTCCAGGCTTTATATGGATTTCCTCCTCCTTTAATTTGTGAGTTGGCCATCCCTGGTCCAGCAGACTTGGAAGCTCAGGAATTTTTATCGGCTAAACAACACATGTTAGATCAACTCAAGGCAAATTTATCTCAAGCTCAAAATAGGATGAAGAGGTATGCAGATTTAAAAAGAAGTGAGAGACAATTTCAACATGGAGACCTAGTATACTTGAAAATGGCTCCATACCGACTAGCAACATTTGGTTTTCGAGGTACCTTGAAACTACAGAACAAATATTATGGTCTTTTCAGTGTAGTTCATAGAATTGGTAACTCTGCTTACAAACTCCAATTTCCGGCACATGTCAAGATACACCCAATCTTTCATGTCAGACAGTTGAAGAAGCATTTGGGGAAGAAATCTATCCCTAGTCCAGATCTGCCAATGGTCAATGAGGATGGTTCAATCAAAACCGAACCAACTATGGTGCTTGAAGTGAGACAAGTACCAAGACACAACCTGCCTGTTGTTCAATGGCTGATTCAGTGGGAAAACATGGCACCCGAAGATGCTACCTGGGAAGATGATGAATTCATAAAGCATACATTTCCAGCGTTCTTTCGTTCGACAACTCAAGCATGGAGATCAGTCTCATAATCGCCGTGAGGACACGTCGAGTCTCAGACAGGGGCAATGTCAGGCATCAGCTGTTCTGAACCCAAACCAAGTGTCATCTTCAGTTAACGACCTCCATCGAGCTGGTATCGCTTCGAGCCCCATCAGACGGTCGCCATCGAGCAGCTCAAGTTACTTACGCTGTCGACCGTCGGATGCATCTACTGTTTTACTTTTCACCTTATGTTGTCGCTACAGTGAACTGTAACTTTCTCGCCTATAAGTGAGTCGGGCTGTGGCTGAGTAGGTAGCGTGAATTGATCCTATTCTTGCCTTTGAGCAGAAGAAATACCCTATAAACATATATCTTACAATATCCATACAAATTCTGGATCTCAGATCCCCTTCCTCTAGTTCGATCTCTCTGAAATTCGCTTAGTTGACACCCGGGATCTGACAGGGCTCCAGTTGCGGAAGGCGACTCGGAGCTGGAGCAGGCGCCGCATGGCGGCCGGAGTCGGACCGGGGAAGGGAGTGGGGAATTTCTGGCTGGGGGCGGAGACGGGAGCGTGCGGGCCGTCGGATCCAGGCAACGGCGCAGATCAGCGCGCCGCGCATGCTGTGCAGTAAGCGGGGCCTCCGGTTCGGCCGGGTCGCGCCGAACGGACCAGAGTCCAGACCACCAGAGCGGATTGGGGAAAAAGAAAGAAAAGCCAGCGAAGCACGGCCGCCTCCTCCGCCCCCTTCCCCCTCCGCGCCGGTGCGCGGCTAAACCCCCACTAACCCCCTCACACGCTCCCGCCGCCGCAAAACCCTAAACCCCGCCGCCATGCGCCGCCTCCCGCCCCTCTCCCAGCGCGCAGCGGCCGCCGCATCCGCGCCCGCATCCCCATCCCCATCCCCATCCACCTCCACCCCCGACCTCGTCGCGGAGCTCGGCCGCGTCCTCTCCACGCGCCGCTGGAACAAGGGCCGGGCCTACAAGCGCCTGGCGCCCTCCGTCACGCCAGCCCTCGTCGCCGACCTCTTCCGCGCCCCCTCGGCCGCCCCGGACCCGGCCACGGCGCTCGCCTTCTTCGACTGGGTCGCGCGCCGCCAGGGCTTCCGCCACACCGCCGCCTCCCACGCCGCGCTCCTCCACCTCCTCTCGCGCTGGCGCTCCCCCGCGCGCTACGAGCAGCTCGTCTTCTCCATGTTCGGCTGCTCGCGGAGCGCCGAGGACACGCGCGTCTCCGCCGACGCCTTGCGGGCAATCTGCCGAACGGGTGCCGCGCGCCACGCGCTGTCCCCGGCCTGCTACAACTTCGCGCTCAGGTCGCTCGCGCGCTTCGACATGACGGAGGAGATGGAGAGGGTCTACTCGCAGCTCGTCGGGGACGGGCTGCTGCCGGACACCAAGACGTACAACGCCATGATTAAGTCCTACTGCAAGGAGGGTGACCTCCCCAAGGCGCACCGGTACTTCAAGCTGTTGCTGGAGTGTGGGCTGGAGCCGGACACGTTCACATGTAACGCGCTGGTGCTGGGTTACTGCCGGACGGGCAACCTGAGGCGGGCCTGCTGGCTGTTGCTGATGATGCCGCTGGTCGGTTGCCAGAGAAATGAGTACTCCTACACCATTTTGATTCAGGGCCTGTGCGAGGCGCGGCGTGTAAGGGAGGCACTCGTGCTGTTTTTGATGATGAGGGGTGATGGGTGCTCCCCAAATTCACACACATACATGTTCCTGATCGGCGGCCTATGTAAGGAGGGCAGGGTTGCTGACGCCAGGATGTTGCTTGATGAGATGTCTCGGGGAGGTGTTGCTCCAAGTGTTATGACATATAATGCAATGATCGTAGGGTACTGTAAGGCAGGAAGGATGCAGGATGCATTGGGGATTAAGGAGCTGATGGAAGGAAATGGGTGCCACCCGAATGATTGGACATACGACACTTTAATTCATGGCCTCTGTGATGGGAAGATGGATGAAGCTGAGCAATTGCTGGATAGTGCTGTTAAAGGAGGTTTTACACCTACGGTTGTCACATTCACTATCCTGATCGATGGGTACTGCAAAGCTGAAAGGATTGATGATGCACTCAGGGTGAAAAATAATATGATGCTGAGTAAGTGTAAACTTGATATACATGTTTATGGGAAGTTGATCAATAGCCTCATTAAGAAGGATAGGTTAAAAGAGGCGAAGGAGTTGTTAGCTGAAATTTCGGCAACTGGTTTGGTTCCAAATGTGTTCACCTACACATCTGTAATTGATGGCTTTTGCAAGATTGGGAAGGTTGATTTCGCACTAGAGGTCTTGAAAATGATGGAACACGATGATTGCCAGCCAAATACATGGACCTACAACTCTCTGATGTATGGGTTAATTCAGGATAAGAAACTTCACAACGCAATGGCGCTGATAACTAAAATGCAAAAAGATGGAATAACTCCCAACGTTATCACCTATACCGCTTTGGTTCAAGGCCAGTGCAATCAGCATGAATTTGATAATGCTTTCAGGTTACTTGAAATGATGGAGCAGAATGATCTGACACCCGATGACCAATTATACGGCATCTTAACTGGTGCACTGTGCAAAGCTGGAAGGGCTGAAGAAGCTTATTCATTTCTTGTTAGAAAAGGAGTAGCCCTAACCAAGATACTCTATACTATTTTAATTGATGGGTTCAGCAAGGCAGGCAAAAGTGACATTGCCGCCACCCTCTTAGACAGCATGATTGGTGAGGGCTGCACACCAGATTCGTACACGTATAGTGTACTGCTGCATGCTTTATGCAAAGAAAAGAAGCTGCAGGAAGCTTTGCCGATACTGGATCAAATGACTCAAAGGGGAATAAAATGTACCATTTTTGCCTATACAACTCTAATCAACGAAATGCTCAGAGAAGGGAAGCATGACCATGCTAAAAGGATGTACGATGAAATGGTTTCATCAGGTCACAAGCCAAGTGCAACCACATATACTGTATTCATTAACTCATTCTGCAAGGAAGGTCGAGTGGAGGAGGCTGAGAACTTAATTGTGGAAATGGAGAGAGAAGGTGTTGCCCGTGATGCAGTGACCTACAACACATTCATTGATGGCTGTGGGAATATGGGATATATTGATCGTGCATTTCATACTCTGAAGCGCATGATGGATGCATCATGTGAGCCAGATTATGCGACCTACTGCATTCTGCTCAAGCATCTTCTAAAAGAGAATTTTAATTTCCGTTATGCAGACACCTCCGGCATGTGGAACTTCATAGAGTTGGATACTGTTTGGCAGTTTCTTGAAAGGATATCAAAACATGGTTTGAATCCCACAATAACGACATACAGTTCTCTCATTGCAGGATTCTGCAAAGCCAACCGCATTGAAGAATCATGTATTCTTTTTTATCATATGTGCAGTAAAGATATACCACCTAATGAAGAGATATACAAATTACTTATCAAGTGCTGTTGTGATACCAAGTCCTTTGAGAAGGCCTCTTCATTTGTGCACAACATGATACAACACAGGTTTCAGCCTCATCTTGAATCATACCAGCTTCTTATACTGGGACTTTGTAACGAGGGAGAATTTGAGAAGGCTAAATCACTGTTCTGTGACTTGCTTGAACTGGGCTATAATCATGATGAAGTTGCATGGAAAATTCTAAATGATGGTTTGCTCAAAGGTGGTTATGTTGATATATGTTCTCAGATGCTGTCTACCATGGAGAATAAACACTGTTCCATAAGTTCTCAGACACATGCTATGGTGACCAATGGCTTGCATGAGGCATCTGGCAGTCTGGTTGGTGAACTCCGAGGAGAAGCTCTTTGAGTCAGCTTGACTGATATGTTCATGCTAATAGATGGTGTGTTTCATTGGCCACACATTTCGTCTGTAACTTTCAGTCCAATGGTAAGTGTCCACACAAATCATGTGGAGTACTATATATTTATCCAAACATGTTATTGCTAAAACTTAGTTGACATAATTTTCTGCCCATCAGTACACCTTCCTTTCCTGATTTTCCGTTCCATGGAAATCTTGCCTACGAATTGTCACGTTGTTTACAAATCACAACCTGTATCATCCTTCACCATAGAAACTAACCATGTCACATGTCCCTATATGGTTTTGAATCTGCTGAAAGCTCCACCCATTCATGGCATAATTGATCTTTTTTAAACCTGCAAAATATATTGGTTGTTAGACTTGTCACGATTTAGCAAATATGATCAATTATTGATTGTAGTAGTCCAGTAAAGCAGATACTTTGTTGAGAAAGTTGTACAGTACAAAACTTCGATCAAGGCATCAATTAACTAAAAGGTAATCCCTTCCTTTTTTTGCCAGGAAGACATGTGCAATTTTGATATTAGCGAGGCACATGTGCAGGTTGCATGCAGCACCGCGCTGTACATAACTGACTTGAGATGAGCAACATCCAGTTAGGATGCCGTTTGATCAGCTAAACGCCAATACATGTTGCTCAAGCTGATCAGTTTGTCAGAAACAGGATTATCGTACCAATTCATATTCAAATCAAAGGCACTTTCTCGTCATGCAGTTGGGAGGTATGTACTGCATGGCTTCTCCATTCTATGTGATACATTTGCTTTACTATGCATTTGGTTATCTTCTTATGTTGATGTTACAGAAGCATCATCCTTCCCTTGCAGATAGTCAGTGTCAGGCTCACCCAAACCTAGGGCTTATGGAGTCTCATTGCTTGCTTTGCTTTGGGGGTAATCAATTATACCTGTCATTCTTTGATTGCCATATTTTGGTGGTATAGATGCCGTACAGTTCTTTTACATTGCAGAAGTTTATTTTTGAATGATATAAACCAGTCTACCTCTATTACTCCTATTTATGTAGTGATTCTTATCAGAGCATTTAGTGTGGTGTGAAATGACGTATCAACTTGAAAGAATTAAACTTAAAAATTATTGGATAGGTACAGACTTACTTTGTAAAAAATAGATATGTAGATAGACTTGTTTACTACTACCTTTGTCCTCGAATGTATGCCACTGTGGGGTGCATAGAGTCAACCTTTAGAATTCTTGATGACTAATATGTGCGAAAGTACAATTTATTCATTTTGCATAATTATTTTACGTTGTCCATGCTTATTGTTTTCTATAAAACATGTTATGTTCAGAAATTATAGTCCCGCATCGGAGGCTGTAGAAGAACATCATACATTTGTAAATGAAGTAAGATTTCTTGTTGTTTAGCTATGTTTGATATACTTTCAAATCTTGGCCAACAAAGAACAGTGGTTTGGATTGCATTTTGCCACATTGAGACATCAGACATCGTCCGTGGTGAGACTTTGACAACACGAAACACGATAGTTTGTTGCGGTAACACGTTCTACAAGACAGGCACTCATTTGAACTCAAATACTCTCTCTCTCTCTCTCTCTCTCTCTCTCTCTCTCTCTCTCTCTCTCTCTCAGAGATACTTGGCAAAGTGACAACTAGTTCAGTACTTTAATTCCTAAGAGTAAATTGCAGCACAAGTTGCATCTTGACCATCAACTAGAAATCTGAATATATGCACGATTGTATAGATTTTCATTAAGCATGGTAAATCAATATATTCCTAGTCTCCTTCCTCTCTGCCCTTGTGGTGCCAGTGGGTCTGCCATCATGCCACCTGGTTCCAGGGCTATCTCAAATAGGTACGCTGGTTCTGAAGCATCACCATTTTTCTAAATCAAATAGGTACGAGAGTATAACTTGAGGTGTTATTAGTCTAGTGATGAAATGCCGTTTAGCTGATCAAGTGCAAAGAGCACCCTCAAGTGAAAGGTTGGGTTCAGTCATTGCACTTGGAAATTGGAATCTCTGGATGACTGTGTAACCTACGTGAAGGCTTTACATTGATGCCTAATTCAGAGATGCCAAGACTTCATGCTCTTAATTGGAGTATCAATCTAAGGTATATCTTCTGTGTTCGTCTGTCACACTGTTCTGTGATTTCTAGGGATGTCAAGTGCGGCATGTTTGCTCCCTTGTGCGGATCTCTGATTTTTGGGCTTGCAGAGTAGCTTTTTGAAAAATCGTGTCTGTTCCCCATTGAATTACGATAGCCTAATGATAATTCCATATTAGCCAGAAGACCAAAACAGTAATGTGGTTGTTGTTTTAACTGTAACTTTACACCCTTAATACAGGCATATGGCTCCAGAGTACTTGCATGCGTGGGATCATAATGAGAAGATTTCTGTGTTTTCATATGGACTTTTGCTTCTCGAATTGTCAGCCCATTCTTGATCAACTGTATAGGCAAAACCGCTGAACAACATGAAAGAGCTAGTGGATCCTTCTCATGACATTGCAGATGACTCGAGAGGAACACGCTCCCCAACAGTTGCATTCATGTGCATTCACCACAGGGCAAGCTCACGGCCTTGTATGTAGGGCTGCAAGAAAAGCTCGAGGCTCGTGAGCCGCTCGAGATCGACTCATTTTTTGACTCGAATCGAGATCGACTCGAAAAGAAATGAGCTGAGTTTGAACTCTTTATGTAACTCGATCGAGAAACGAGCCGATCTTGAGCCAATGTTGGCTCGCTCGATTTTAGCTCGATAGCTCGATAGAATATCATTACATAAAACGATCAATACCATATATTAAATGAAAATAAGATAATTTATTACCATAAAAATTGTCCATAAGTTTTTTCCATTTTATTTACCAACGAACATGTAAACTTAGTTAAATGCGGAGAAGATTTAGGCCTAATTATGGCACGTGGTTGACTATATGTTAAATATCCTAATTTTTTTGGCAAAGCTTCCCAACATATTCACCTTATTTTTTTTATTTTTCATCATAGATTTATAATTTTTACCATCACATTTAGCTCGAAACTAGCTCGAGATCGACTCGAGATCGTTACAACCTGAGTACGAGTCATGTTCTACAACTCGGTCATGATCTTCATTTAGTTTGAGCTCGCTCGAATTTTAATATGAGTTGAGCTGAGCCAACTCCAACTCGCTCGAGCTCGACTCGTTTGCAGCCCTACTTGTATGAAACCGGTTAGTGAGTTATACATATCTGCCATTTGCAAGTGCAAATTGAGCATCAAGTTGACGAGGTGTTATGTTGGTTGTTGGTTGCAGGTACTCGGTTTCTTGAAGGTAGATAGTCCACGTACACAGATGTGAGGTCCTTAACTCCCAAAGCTCCACATGTTCAACTTGTGATTCAGAAGACTGGAATGGACTCACACACGCTAGCCACCATAATGATGTGGAATACGACACATGCAGGCTGCCTTGGAGCGGTGAAATTTAGTACGGAGTGTATTTGTTGACAGGTTTTTCCATCTTTTGTAAATCCTCGGTCTCTACATTGTGATCCTCCTACTTTTCATATGTTGAAGATGCACGGATTTGAGAGACCAATCATCGCCGCTGGGAATTTTCAATAGTATATTCAGAATTATTTCCTGTTTCGTCATTGTGGACTTACTTTTTCCGGACAGTTTTTACTTGTAGGGTCCTCTGTACTTATTGATGAATAATTTCAATTTATGGACGAACAAGTCGAGCACGTGACTATCTTCGTTGTACAGATGAATCTCATTTGCCAATGTACTATGCCCCCGTTTCTGGGAGTTGGTACACTATAAAAGTACATATACACTAGCGATACTGTGATAGTGACGAGAGGACCTTTGTCTTTTTTTTTTTTGCAAGACATGTAACATGCTATTGTGAGTTTCTCGGATGTGAACTTAGTTCTTTGCATATGTTCTTAGTTCTACTCCCTCCGTTCCTAGATAGTACAAGTCTTTGTAGAGATTTCACTATACACTACTCCCTCCATTCCAAATTACTTGACCCATATTTATTTAGACCCGGATGTATCTAGACACTAAACAAGTATTTAGAATTCAAGTGATTAGACACTAAACAAGCTAAACAAATTTTACTTGACCAATATTTTTCAAATATTTTTTAATTTTTTTCAAAATTTTAAATGAATTCAAGTGAATATGTCGGTCATTTGGCTGAAATGGAAACTGAAATCACTGAAATTCACTGAATTTCAGAATTTCAGTGATTTCGGTTGGTGCTGAAATTTTTCTGAAACTGAAATTGAAAACCATGATCTATATACATCCGTATGTGATTCATAGTGAAATCTCTACAAAGACTTGTATTTAGAAACGGAGGGAGTATTTGTAAACTGCTTCTTGCTCACCTTTTTTCATGTTATGGATAGCTAATGTACATTCCTGCAGTTACTGTATTTATTAAGACAAAAAGGGCCTCGCCCTGATCGCATTTCTCAATGAAATCAAAACGGAGTTAGAAGGATTCAGTGAACACTCCTTGGGGATACGACAGACATCACCGAAGTAGCCTCCAACCGTGTTGCCAAGCTTGCAGCTGTAGTGGCCAGTGGATCCGTATGTGCTTTTCTTCATTATTACCAGTAAAAGAGCCTGTGCGTTGCAACTGGTAAAAAAAATAATACACTCCCCTAACCTAATAATCATGACTCCATACTCCAATAGGTTCACGCTCTTTATTTCAACACATGGCATCCCAATCCGTGTTACCACTTATCCTCCTTCCCACCCTCGTCGACGGTGGCCTCAATGGTGACACAATCACAACGTTTGAATATGGCCAATTCTAAGGCGCCCCTCTCTTGGCATAAGATGATAAACCTGCGTTTTTGTGTGATGTTTTGGCGAGGTATGCATGCATGGTTATAGATGTTTTTTTGTTTCTCATCCTGGTTTTCCTAAGGTGTTCATTTTCAATCTGGATCGACACCGATATGAAAGAAATATTGATCATGCGCTATTGATTGAGGTTGCACCTTAAATAGCATTTTTAAACGGTTAACAGGTAAAATAACATCATACTTAGCTTCTCTACATTTGTCTGATCAAACTACATATTTAACATGTTAAATTTCGAGTTATGGTTTAAGAGATATGGACATTTAAAAAGATATTTGATATGTATTACGAGATTAACCCAAAAATCAAGGGGTTTCCTACAAAAGCAAAATTATGAGTTAAAATTTGCATGCAGATTGATTAACAGAAAAAATAGTTTTTTTTGAAAAGCAAAATCTGACTTAAAAGTGGACTACGGGTTGATTAACAGAAACATTAGAGAGATTTATGAAAAATAGCAGATGGACCAAAAATACCCATTTCCTTTATTGGTAAAAATATAAGTAGGTATAGAATAGATATAGACCTTTTGGTTTTTATTTTCTGATTTTTGCTACTTTCAAAAATACTTGGGATTTCAAAAAAAATAAAATCTGAACTTTAGTAAACGTTCATGATTTTGAAAAGGCCCTAATTGCAAAAAATGTTCATGAATTTATATTTTTCCTCAATATCAAAAATATTCTGAACTCTAAAAAATGTTCATGAATTTTAAAAATATACTTGGATTTTAAAATATATTCACAAATTTGTAAAATGTGCAAATCTTAAAAGATAGTTTTGAATTAAAAAACGTTCACAAATTTCAAAATTCTAAAATATTGGTCGAACAAAAAACAAATTAAAAAAAGTTCCCAAATTGCAAAAAATCTTTGCCGATTCAGCAAAATGTTCACGAATTTAAAAATGTCACGAATTTAAAAAATGTTCTTGAATTTTAAAATTAGTTCCTAAATTAAAAAAAACTAATTTTAAAAATGGAAAAAAGAATAAAAAAGAAAACCAGAAAAGGAAAAACCGGTTGAACCTTCCCAAAAATGGTGGGAGAAAAACCCAGCCATCCGCACTGGCCCAACGATATAGCGTGCAAGCCCGGAAGATGGGTGCGCGATTGATCGGGGTCTCTATCTGCCAACCTACGCGGCAACTAGGATACCGCAATTACGGTAGCAAGGAACCATTAGCAATCCGAAACTAGGTCGTGCATCATGGCCTGACGCCGAGACCGAGCAAGTACGCGTAAGAGCTAGTGGGTAGCGCTCTGCTTTGGAACTCGATAAAAGTTTGTGTGGTGCGCGCGTAATACGTTGACAAACAAAGGTGCCCCGGGTGTTTTTTTAGTTTATATTTGATTCAAAAATCAAATGTGTTCCAAATCCTTTAGGAAAAATTTACAGAGGCCCAATTTAATATTTTGAGTTTAAAGAAAATGATTTCCTGCCAAAATAAAAGACACAACCTTGTTTTGAAAATAATAATTATTCCCTTTTGTTTAAGGACAATTTGAGTTGCGGAAAATTGTAATCATCTTGGAAAAATTTACGGAGACTCAAATTGTTATTTGGAACTTCACAAAAATATTTTTCAGCCAAAATTATATATTTAAATTATCACCCTATTTTGGGATATCAATTTATTCCCTAAGTACTTTTAGGGTTCAATTTAATTATCAATTTTAATTTAGGGTTTCAATAATGTTTGAGACTTATGAAATTATCAACCCAAAATATTATAGGGAAGGTCACACACATTTTTTAGCCCAATTTTGGCCTTTATAAATAATCCCTAGATGATAATTTAGGGTTCTGAATAATTTCAAAGTTTTATTTGAGCCACAATTTCACTTAATTAAATCAGTTCCTAATCAATCAATCAGAAGCAAAATTTCAAAAAAAAAGAAAAATTGACCCTAATAACTTTTTTTAACATTTCAAATTTGGGAAATATTTTATATGTGATAGGTCCTTAGCTCCTCGTGATGCCATAGGAGCCGGTGGCAATGTAGAGGTAGGCGGCATAGGTAGTAAATTGCCAAAAATCACCAAAATTGCAAGCAACATATAAAAAAAACCCACCAAATTGATAACGGTTTACAAAAACATCATTTTGGGGAATTTTTTTGTGCCGAAAGTACTAACAGTTTGATTGATCTGCGTTTTGAATCGAAATATGACAGGTGCGTCCTATGGTCAGTGATGGAGTGTCAGCAAAATCTAAAAACATTCGACGAGGTTTGCCTGCTCCCGTGCTTGTGCTCTCAACAATGCTCCGCACCACACGTTAACCATCCAACGGTTCCAATTCGTTGCTATATACACCCATAGAATCTGCTACTTTCATCTATGTTAAAAATGTTTAACTTGTTGTTTGCTATTATTTTGCATAAATCGCATGCTAAAATGATTTATTTCATAACTAATTAACCGTAGCTCCAAATTAAACAAACTTTATATGAAAATGGGGTAGAAAAATGCATAGGTTAACTTGGTGCACTTTGTTTTACTGTTTAACAACATCAAAATATGTTTTAGGGCAGAACAGTAGCTAATTCAAAATATGGACATGAGGATTTTCCGGAATTATTGTTTGTTGTTTCCGGCCTCATTTAAACTTGCCTAAATAGTTAGTTTACTTATGTTTCACCTCTTCCCATGTTTAACAATAGTTAATATTGTTGTAAACATTTTTAACAATTGATCAATCAGTCCGTTGGACAATTGACATAGCTGCAGATCTTTCCCAGCTGGGTAAAGAGCAACTGACCCCTACACACCGTGTACCTGAATGTTGGAAAGTGCCACCAACTGAATGCCTTAAGCTCAATACAGATGTCCAGTTCCATGAGCTACTCGGACAAGGTGGTACTGGCCTAGTTGTGCGTGACCATACTGGGAAACTTATTCGAGCCCAAGCAAGATGGTATGAACATGTTAATTCAGCTAGGATGATGAAAGCAATGGCAATGTTGGATGCTGTGGTTCTGGCTTCGGGGATGGAGGCGAATACTGGTTGAAAGTGATGCACTTGATGTAGTAAACCTGTGGGAATCTCAGGATTTTGCGAGAGCTGATATAGCAAAACCTCTTCAAGAGATTAAGAAGCTATGCGGGAACTTCATTAGTTTATCTATTTCTTTTGTAAGAAGAGACGACAATATGGCAGCTCATCTTAGCGCTAAGCAGGCTAGTGAGGTACGTAGGAGGTGTCTCTGGATCAACTTTATTCTATAATTCCTTCGCGATGTAATTGCCCGCGAGTGTATTACCCATGAGTAATCAATAAAGCCCCGACTTCCCAAAAAAAAATCAGGAGAAAATGATTAAAAACCTGTGCTACGTAGGACTTGAACCCAAGTGATCTAGGCTAGAAATCGGCATCCAAAACAATACGGTACGAAGTAATTCTTGTACCAAAATGCAGCCTAATTTATATATCAACACAGAATCATGTGAAATATGTATGCATAATTAGCGAACTTCAGAGAATATAAAAATGAATCATTTGCGGCTAGACAGTGCCGTGGTCAATTGCTGAGCTGCGTCGCAGTGATCGTTAAGTCACGGAAGACAAACAAGGAGGGAAGGGAACGCTATAATGTAGCAACAAACAGGGCAACAGTCGGCGCAACAGAAGGAAAGAAACCGCATGATTGGAAAACGATCGGATGGGATCTTCGGGTTTTTTCTCCTGATTCTACGTGAATAAATACAATTTAGCTGCATATATGTTTTTTCCTCCAACGCCCTTAGCATGGTTTTTTTTTGCGAGAAACTTCCAATCTACTCCTTCCGTTCCTAAATGTTTGTCTTTTTAGATATTTCAAATGAACTACCACATACGGATGTATATAGACATATTTTATAGTGTAGATTCACTCATTTTGCTCCGTATGTAGTCACTTGTTGAAATGTCTAGAAAGACAAATATTTAGGAACGAGGGGAGTATTCATCAACTGTCATGGTAGTACAAAGAACACTAGAAATAATAAAAATTACATCCAGGGTAATTGACCGCCTAGCGATGAGTAGAAGCACTGGAGCGAGGCGAAGGCGCGCCGCCGTCATCGCCCCTCCTTCACCGGAGCCGCGCAAAACTCGTTGTTGTAGACAGTCGAGAAATTGTCGTGCTAAGGTCTCATAGGACCCGCGCATCAGAGCAGCAACCGCCGCTAATGAAGAGAAGTGTAGATCACCAATCTGTAGACACATAAACCCAACCAATTTACAAATAGATCCTTCTAAAAATAGCTAATTCATGAGCGGTCAAAGGAATGATGACATGACATTCACGTGGTATGTTCCCCC
>NC_041393.1:606408069-606409538 GCF_002162155.2 Triticum dicoccoides | reverse complement strand
AAATTAACGAGTTTGCGGACTAAATCCGATCAGGCCCCGAGTTATTGGCCTAAAATGTGCAATCGGTTTGAGTTTATGGACCGGTGGCACATTTCACTCTTTATTTGGACACTCTACTGAGTGTGCATAAACTTTTCAAATGTATACCAATTCCTCCAATGATCAGGACAAAGATTTAGTGCATGGTTCCCTTTACATACTGGCCATCTCCTTGGCATGCTCCCAAAGGAATTTCCCATGACTTGCTCTAGGCGACAACCAGTTCTAAAATTCCTACTAGAATATAAAGATGTTGCCACGCCAGCCCATTTTAATGAAAAAATAATAAAATTATCTTGAAAATTGAATAGTATAAGTATCTAACATGCAAATTATAATGCTTCATTATAGGTTCCAAATCTCCGTCGTGCCGGTTGCAGCACTGGGCGCCTCTGCTGGTTGTAGTTGCTATGGCTTGCCGCTATGCCGGGTTGCAACACCAAGCGCCTCTGGTTCTAGCTTCTATTGTGTCGGTTGCAGTACTGAGCCTCTCCGATTCTAGCTCCCTGTCGTGTCGGGTGCCTCACCAAATGACTTTGGTCGCATACTTTGCACTCATTGGTGTCATGAGCTCAGCTGACCATGGTCGGCGGGCTCGCACCAAGTTCTGTCTCCACTCGTAGCATGGCCTCTCGTTGCTTACCCCACGGGTGTTCGTTGTCCTTGAAGCACGCGCCACACAGCCGACCGATCATTATGAAGAAACCGAGAAAAGGACATGACGCTCCATACAATTTGTCCATTGAAGTTGGCAGCATTACTCGAACATTGACGTTCCATCGAAGAGATTGCGAGAGCGAAGGACAGCTGCATCTTTTCCTTGTTATAGAAAAATGATACGATGATGCAGGAGCGGCGGACAGAAGTACTCCGGGCAGATGTGTTACTTCTAGGTCCAAATAGTAGAAAAAAACATGAGAAGCAAAAAATAAGGCTAGCCTTACTCCATACTTTTGGTGCCCAACACAAATGAGCTTGTGAGCAAGGAACATTTGATTCAGAGTTAGTTCGAGTTGAAGGAAATGAATGATTTGGTGCCCGTTCGAGTGGAATGAAGAGAAAAAAAATAAAAAAAATATAAATTTCACGCTAGTCCGTGCGGAAGGAAAAATTGCATCTGTCTGATTCGAAGGATGGAAAACAAACGATCCATTAGTCTTAGCAGAAGGAAAACACCGACCTTGCTTCAAAATTTTAGCCCCCAAGCACACAAGAGTGAGCAAGGAAACCAACCCTTAGGCAAGGAATTAGATTACTTAATACTCCATACATCTGGTGTCACACTGCCAGACCAGTGCGATGAAAAGAAGGTACAAAAAACAGAGTTACATTACTCTATAGTCCTGGCGTCGCACAGCCTGACCACTACGGCCCTTAGGCAAAAAAATAAAAAATATATAAATTTCACGCCAGTCCGTGCGGAAGGAAAA
>NC_041393.1:606361130-606407734 GCF_002162155.2 Triticum dicoccoides | reverse complement strand
CCTGACCACTACGGCCCTTAGGCAAAAAAATAAAAAATATATAAATTTCACGCTAGTCCGTGCGGAAGGAAAAATTGCATCTGTCTGATTCGAAGGATGGAAAACAAACAATCCATTAGTCTTAGCAGAAGGAAAACACCGACATTGCTTCAAAATTTTAGCCCCCAAGCACACAAGAGTGAGCAAGGAAACCAACCCTTAGGCAAGGAATTAGATTACTTAATACTCCATACATCTGGTGTCACACTGCCAGACCAGTGCGATGAAAAGAAGGTACAAAAAGCAGAGTTACATTACTCTATAGTCCTGGCGTCGCACAGCCTGACCACTACGGTGAAGCGAAAAAAAGGGGCATGACACTCCACACATTTGTCCATTGAAGTATGCGTCATTACTCCAACATAGTTGTGTAGTTGAAGAGGGTGCGAGAGAGAACAACATATTGCAGCCTTTTCATGTCATGGAAAAATGTCCCAACTGTGTAGGAGCAACTTGGCCTCTGGAGGGAAGGAAGGGGTGGAGAGAAGTACTCCGGTCGGATCCGTTTTCATACGTCCGAGTCGGCCCTAACTCACGCGATGATTGTATAAGTAAGAGAGAAAAGATTTGCGTTGACTTAAATAAAGGCATGACGATGAAAAATGAGTGAAATGATATAAATGGGTGAAAGGAAAGTAAATGGTTCGGTGCCGGCCCAAGTGGAATGAGGATTTCTTTTTGGGCGCTTATAGGCGCCGGCGCACCGGCCGAAACTTTCGGCCGGTCCAGCCCAGGCCATCGGATGTGAGCCAGGCGGCCGTTGGATCCAGGCAAAAAAAAAATAGATCGCCTCCAGCTTCTTCTTCCTCGCGCAGGCGGCCTGGATCCGCATCTCCCGCTCGGGGAGCACGACGCCGCGCCTCCTGTCCCCTCCGGTGGTCGTCCCCGTCGTCAGTCCCCACCCTCGCCGGTCATCCTCGTCACCCACCGGACCCCGCCCTCGCCGGCCGTCCTCGTCAACGGTCCCCCACCCTCCCGGCCTCGTTCTCGCCTCGACCAATGCACCAGCTCCACCTACGATTGCAGCTCTTGACGATGAAGGTTGTAGCTCCGCCGCCCTCGCCATTGATGCTCGCTGCAGGAAAAATACGTCGACGGCGGCCGTGAGTCAATCAACACCATTTGAATGGATGTAGCAAAAAATTTCACCGGTAGTAGCAAAATCAAACTATGGGTGCAGCCAAAACGACGTCGCCACCTTCGCGAGGTCGCAGCTCCGCCTTACATGGATGTAGCAAAAACCTCCAACGGTAGTAGCAAAATCCTGCTACGGTTGCAGCAAAAAAAATCATTGTCGTCCTCGCGAGGTCGCAGCTCTGCCTGATGGATGTAGCAAAAAGCTTTGCCGGTAGTAGCAAAATCCAACAACGGTTGCAGCTTTCCCTTGTTGTGCAGTGCCATTGAAGCTTTCTATGTCTATGGTTGAAGCTTTTTTCAACGGCTGTTGAAGCTTTTCTAGGTGACGGTTGCAACACTTGTATACGCGGGAGGATCCGCGCATGGCTGCAGGCAACCATGGCGGTCGGTGAGGGAGCGCTTGGCCGCCGGCGATGGAGCTTGTGGTGGCCCAAACACAGCCCGAAAGGAGGGGGGAGGGGATGCGCGCGCGTGAATACTGTAGGTAGGGGGTGGACGTGTCGTGCGCGTGGGAAAATCGCCGGCCGTGCAGTGGACGGCGGCCTCGCCGGGGAGATTGGGCTGCCGCAGGTAGAGGGTCGATGCGGGGGTAGACGGCGGCCTTGCCGGTGAGATTGGGCTGCAGCGGGGTAGGGACGCGATGCGGGGGTGGACGGCGGCCTCGCCTGCGAGATTGGGCTGCAGCAGATGGGGTGCGGATGTAGGTCTCATCGACACAGGAGCACGAGGTAGCGGGCGACCGGTCGAAGCTTCGGCCGGCGCATCGTCTCCAAACGTTTCCCTTTCTTTTTACACTAGTCAATCCTAACTCACACGATGACTGTATAAGTAAGAGAGAAAAGATTTGCACCGACTTTAATAGAATGAACAAGGTAAGAAAAAAAAGGGCATGGCGATAAAAAAAAGACTAACGTCGCTCCGCACTTCTAGCCCCCAACATGCACGAGTTAACAGCGACCTAGGGTAACAGGCTGCTGGGCCAAACCCGGCCAGAAGTACGTCACGACCGCTTTTTGCCTCGGCAGGCCGGCATAGCTAGTGCTAGCTTTGCGTCGTCGGCGATACATGGCCCCTCGTCTCGCTATTTATGCCGCGAAGGGGCTACCGAAACGAGCGGTGTGGTACTAAAATACTCCTCCGTCCGGAAATACTTGTTATCAAAATGGATAAAAGGGGATTGTATCTAGACATATTTTAGTTCGAGATATATCTTTTTTTGTCCATTTCGATGACAAGTATTTTCGGACGGAGGGAGTAAATAGTAGCACGCGTTGTCAAACGAGCGGTGTGGTACTAAAATACTCCTCCGTCTGGAAATATTTGTCATCAAAATGGATAAAAGGGATGTATCTAGACATATTTTAGTTCGAGATACATCTCTTTTTGTCTATTTCGATGACAAGTATTTTCGGACGGACGGAGAGCACGCAGCGTCGTCAACCGAGTGGTGTGCTGGTCTTCGGCCCACGCGCGCCCTCGTCTTCGCGTCTTCGGCCCACAGGCTGGTTCTTAAAAAAAAAAGAAGCGGAACGGACAAGCGGAACGGATTTCGCATCAGGAGCACTGCGCGTATGAGGCTTCGAACCAGGGAATGAACATGCTGAAGCCGTACGCAACTGACCAACTGAGCCAGCTACCGCTAATGTAATTTCACTGCCTCCTAGTGACCTCAATTGATAATTTCACGTACTATAATTTTGACACGTATACATAACCAAGTCGAGTCTCCCTGAAAAAGAAAGAAAACCAAGTTGAGTTGTGTACTAAAGGTAGCAGGTTCACCGATCGATGCTCCTAATAGTATGAAACTTCAATTGTTTTTCTTCTAGCAACCAACAACCAACAACAGCTAGGGTTCCTCTGCCTCCCGCCCGGCGCCGCCGCCAGTCCGCCTAGTCTTTGTTTGCCCTAGGACCATGGGGCGCAGTGGATCTCAATCCTTGTCGACGGGGATGGCTTCGTTTTTAGATGGTTCTTTCCGTTTTGTTAGGGTTTCTGTTCTGCTCAGGAAGGCGGCGGTGCCTCCTTGAAGATGGAATAATTTTCTCCCGGCCGTCTTGCATCGTCTGAAGACGTGTGGAGATGTCTCTCCGGCATACCTCACATGATTCGTTCCGTGATTGTCTTTAGTGGATATACTCAGATATGATCTTCATTCTACCTGTCTTCATGTTGGATCCTTTCGATCTACGCATCTTTTCATCTATGGTTGTTGCTTGTTCTGGTGCGCTGCTCCTATCATTAGCACAACAAACCAAAAGGTTAGCTAGAGGCAATTTCCTTTCTGATGAAGTCAAATCTTCAATACAATGTTTTCTTCGGAATTCTATTCGATGTAATCTTTTGCGGTGCGTTTGTTGGATCCGATAAATTGTAAGTTTATGATCAGATTGTTGATTGAAAGTAATTGAGTTATTTCTAAACTTTATCATGTGTGATTTTATAGCTTTGCATTTCTCTCCGACCTACTCCCTCCGTTCCGAATTACTTGTCGCACGTATGGATGTATCTAGATGTATTTTAATTCTAGATACATCTATTTCAGCGACAAGTAATTTGGAACGGAGGGAGTATATGTTTAGTTTGGCAAACTAGATTTATTTATTTTCAATGGAAGAGGTTCTTTGTAGCAGTGGCAGATCTAAGATTTGAAGTTACCGGGGCGAATTTTTAAAAGAACAAAAATCAAGGCCATGATACAATTAAATAACACAATCAACAATATTAGTTCGCCAAGTGGTATGCATTCAGACAAGACGATCAACAAGATCAAAGTAGTTTCATTCTAAGGAACTAAGTGGAAAATATATAACCGTGAAAATTCATATAAAGTCTAACTTGGACTCCCGTTTCTAGAATGGTTGTGTTTTCTTCGGATTCACAAACTCAAGGTCCAGGCTGATTTACCAGAAATCAATCTACTTCATCTTTTTTAGGTCCCTATAATATCGTATTTGTACCTAATTTTTGGTACTCCTATCGAACTTTCAAGAATTAGCGTGACAACAAATTAAAGAATAACATAATCGAAGAGAGGAAGATTAGGATAGAGCGAACGAACCTGCTCCTTACTGATTTACTTTGCAGTTTTGAGAAGGGATTCCTGCTCCCGTGTAGATGGCATCAAGAAAAGGTGGACTCCCTTCTCCTTCTCCACCCAGCACTATCGGCCGGACTTGGACAGCGCCGCCACGCGAGTAATAGTGGAGGGCGTCAGATCAAGGGGGCGAGGCGGCAGTACACGTCGTGATCGTGTGAAACTGGTCAGTTCCATGGTGGATTTCTTTTAGGGGTAAAATCAGGTTTTATTCATCATGGACCACAGATAGCAGGATACAAATTGGATCATGGGATTGGCCAAGCCATACCCCTGGCCAAGATGGGGTACAAAAATAATGGGCTCATCTATATATCTTTCATTGGGCCTTACTTGATTAGCGAACTTCAGAGAATATAAAAATGAATCATTTGCAGCTAGACAGTGCCGTGGTCAATTGCTGAGCTGCGTCGCAGTGATCGGTAAGCCACGGAAGACAAACAAGGAGGGAAGGGAACGCTATAATGTAGCAACAAACAGGGCAACAGTCGGCGCAACAGAAGGAAAGAAACCGCATGATTGTAAAACGATCGGATGGGATCTTTGGGATTTTTCTGCCAATTTTACGAGAATAAATACAATTTAGCTGCATATTTTTCCCCTCCAACGCCCTTAGCATGGTTTTTTTTATGTGAGAAACTTCCAATCTACTCCCTTCGTTCCTAAATGTTTGTCTTTTTAGATATTTCAAATGGACTATCACATACGGATGTACCTAGATATATTTTATAGTGTAGATTCACTCATTTTGCTCCGTATGTAGTCACTTGTTGAAATTTTTAGAAAGACAAATATTTAGGAACGGGGGAGTATTCATTAACTGTCATGGTAGTACAAAGAACACTAGAAATAATAAAAATTACATCCAGGGTAATTGACCGCCTAGCGACGAGTACAAGCACTGGAGAGAGCCGAGGGCGCGTCGAAGGCGCGCCGCCGTCATCGCACCTGCTTCACCAGAGCCGCACAAAACTCGTTGTTGTAGGCAGTCGAGAAATTGTCGTGCTAAGGCCTCATAGGACCAGCACATCAGAGCAGCAACCGCCGCTAATGAAGAGAAGTGTAGATCAGAAGAAACCAATCTGTAGACACATGAACCCAACCAATTTACAAATTGATCCTTCTAAAAATAGCTAATTCATGAGCGGTCAAAGGAACGATGACATGACATTCATGTGGCCTGTTTTCCCCCCTCTCGGGCCGGTTTTAGTCTTATTTGATCAAATTAACGAGTTTGCGAACTAAATCCGATGAGGTCCCGAGTTATTGGCCTAAAATGTGCAATCGGTTTGAGTTTATGGACCGGTGTGTCACGTCCAATATGCGACCCTATCCTAAAGGAACTCGAAGGTCCCACCAAGAATAGAAACGCATATTGGAGACGCTTTTGCAAGGTGGATATCATTACATCGTACCATTACATAATAGTTGGGGGTACATACAAGAGGCAAACAAAGCCACATGAATACAAAAACAAAATACATAAGAGCAATATACGACTACGGATGGAACACAAACAGAAACTCAAACGACATCCACCCTGCTAGCCTAGGCTGCCGACCTGGAACCTATCCCCTGATCTAAGAAGAAGCAGAAGAAGAACTCCAAAACAAGCAAACATCGCTCTCGCGTCATGATCATCGCATAACCTGCACCTGCAACTGTTGTTGTAGTATCTGGTGAGTCACGAGGACTCAGCAATCCCATTACCATGGGTATGAAGACTAGCAAAGCTTAATGGGTATGGAAAGGATACGTGGTGAGGTTGCAGCAGCGACTAAGCAAGTATGGTGGCTAACTTACGCAAATAAGAGCGAGAAGAGAAGCAACGGAATGGTCGAGAAGCTAGAAGTGATCCTGAAACTACTTACGTTCAATCATAACACAAAGACCATGTTCACTTCCCGGACTCCACCGAAAAGAGACCACCACGGCTACACACGCGGTTGATGCGTTTTAATTAAGTCAAGTGTCAAGTTATCTACAACCGGACATTAACAAATTCCCATCTGCCACATAACCGCAGGCACGGCTTTCGAAAGATAATACCGTGCAGGGGTGTCCCAACTTAGCCCATCACAAGCTCTCATGGTCAACGAAGGATATCCTTCTCCCAGGAAGACCCGATCAGTCTCGGAATCCCGGTTTACAAGACATTTCGACAATGATAAAACAAGACCAGCAAAGCCGCCCGATGTGCCGACAATCCCGATAGGAGCTGCACATATCTCGTTCTCAGGGCAACACCGGATGAGACTAGCTATGAGTAAAACCAGCCCTCAAGTTTCCCCGAGGTGGCCCCGCAGGCAGCTTGGTTCGGGCCAGCACTTACGGAAGCACTGGCCCGGCGGGGGAAGGGGGGGCTAAAATAATGATGATCCTCGGGAGCGCGACTCCCAAGGGAAAAGTATAGGTGGTGGTGAGGCAAATGGTAAAACCAAGGTTGGGCCTTGCTGGAGGAGTTTTATTCAAAGCGAACTGTCAAGGGGGTCCCATAAATCACCCAACCGCGTAAGGAACGCAAAATCAAGGAACATAACACCGGTATGACGGAAACTAGGGCGGCAAGAGTGGAACAAAACACTAGGCATAAGGCCGAGCCTTCCACCCTTTACCAAGTATATAGGTGCATTAATTAAATAAGAGATATTGTGATATCCCAACATAATCCTGTCCATCATGGAGTAATCTTCAACTTCACCTACAACTAGCAACGCTATAAGAGGGGCTGAGCAAAAGCGGCAACATAGCCAAACAACAGTTTGCTAGGAAGGGTGACAAAGGTTAGAGGTTCATGCCAATTTGGGAGGCTTGATAAGCAAGTGGTAGGTAACGTGGCATAGCGATAGAACGAAGCAACTAGCATAGCAATGATAGTAATGAGATCCAAGGTGACGGTCATCTTGCGTGAAATCCCGCTAGGAAGAAGAACGAGTCCATGAAGAAGACGAACAGGAGTAGTCGAACGAATCCTCACAATCGCAACATTACCGGAACTAAGAAGCAACACCAGAAAGAAACAAACAGCATGGTAAATGCACAATCATAAACATAGCATGATGCACAAACAAGTATGATGCACGTCCGGTTTAATGAGGCATGGCATGGCAAAGTGCACAAACAGCACTACAAGTTAAGTGGAGCTCAATATGCAACGAGTTGCATATTGACGAAACACCACATCAATTATTTAGTTCTCTCTCAGTTATGTACAATAATATTAAATGTTGTTAAACATGGAAAGAGGTGAAACATAAGTAAACTAACTATTTAGGCAAGTTTGAATGAGGCCGGAACAACAAACAACAATTCCGGAAAATCCTCATATGCACATTTCGAATTTGGTACTATTCTGCCCTAAACACAATTTTAATGTTGTTAAACAACAAAATAAAGTGCACCATGTTAAACTAGGCATTTTTCCACCCCATTTACATATAAAGTTTATTTAAAACCGAGCTACGGTTATTTAGTTATGAAATAAATCATTTTAACATGGCATTTGAGAAAATTTAAACAAATAACATTTTAAACATTTTAAACATGGATGAAAGTGACATACTATTAATCTACACAAAATTCTAAGCATTTTACATGTATAAATTATTTACATATGATGCACGGTTTGTGAGTTATTAAATGTATGAAGCATGAGGGTTTTTCTGTAAAATAGTAAATCACTGGATAAATGATAAAATCGCAGGCAGGAAAAAAACATGGTGGGCTGAATTAGTGCACTGCTGGGCCAATAGAGAGGAGGCCCTGGAGCTCACCTAGCTGGGCCAGGCCCAGTTCGGTGGGAGGAGGTCGGGCAGGCTGAATCTGGCAGGTGGGGGAGGAGGTCAACGCGGCGGCGCGGTCCACGCGAGCGACAGGGGTATGGTCGATACGAAGCAGAGGCTGGGCGCGGTCAACGCGAGCGGAACTAGAAGCAGGCGAGGCAGCGCTGCTTGGTCTCCGGCGGCGTAGCGGCGACCTGGAGGCAGGGACGAGACCGAGGCGCAGGGACTCGCCGGATCTGATGGAGATAGCGATGAACGGAGCAGGGCCGCGGGCAGAATTTGGCGTCCATGACGTCGGTTGGAGGAGCCCATCCATGGCGCTGCTCATGCGTACCTGAGAGAGAGAGGTACATGAGAGAGAAAGAAATCGGGAGAGGGAGGAGAAGAAGACAGAGAGGAGGAGCAGAGGTCCTGGAGGCCGGCGTGGCGGGGTCATCGGAGGGCGCGGCCTGCAGAGTCGACGAGGTACAACATCGGCGAGGTTGGACAATTGCGGGGTGGTTGCGGCTCGGGAAGGAGGAGCTCGGGCTCCTGGCTTGCGGTCGACGGCGGGAGGCGGCATGGATCATGGATGCAGATCAATGGCGGCTGGTCTCGAAGAAGCGGGGCGACGGCCATGCAGGGCCGGCCCTGGGGCATGGGCGGTGGGGCGGCGGCCCAGGGCCCAGGCGGGAGGGGGGCCCATGATGTAGTACATATACTCCCTCTGTAAACTAATGTAAGAGTGTTTAGATCACTATTTTAGTGATATAAACGTTCTTATATTAGTTTACGGAGGGAGTACATACTAATGCCCAGCAAAAAAATGGTAAAAAAATGAGATGGGCTAGGGCGCGAGGCCCATGCGATCGATTATGAAGCATTACGCTAGCGCCAGCGATTGGTACCGGATGCTCATTTTCTTTTCCTTCGTCTGGAGTCTAGATGATTGGTCTCTAATCTCTTTGTCCTGCCTGCCACTCGACGCTCAGCGCCTTGCCGTCTCGTTCGCCGCCGGCTTACAGCTGCGCGCACCGCATAGTAGTCCGGTAACCCAAAGTCTGCAATGAGCCAACGAGGTAATCCATGATCCATTCCATCCGTCAGTTTCTTCAGCCCATATATGTATCCATGATCCATCCATGTTCCTGATGACCTGATCCATCCCCCCAGATCCCAATTTGACAATTTCAGTAGTATGTACATATTCAACTATCCACATGTATGTCTAGGGTTCCAATCATCCGATTATAAATTCTTAATTCTTTGTACCCTCTTTTCTTCATGATTTTAGGACATTATCCTGCCATGTTGCCTAAGAAGAAGCAATTGTTGGTGCTGAAAAAAGGAGAAGAAAGAAAGAGAGTATTATTGCATCAAGGAACGTCTGAAGAAACTTTTTTGAAGCACTAAAGTATTATTGTTGTCAATGGAGTCAGTTGAATTTGGTTCTTATTTGAGGTAATCATGGTATGTTAGTTTTATTTTGCCATCTTTTTAATATTATTGTTGTCGATGGAGTTGGTTCGAATTTAGTTATTATTGTTGTCGATGGCAGGTGACGCGCGGGACGACGGCGGTGGATGGATCGGGAGGAGGTTGTGGCTGGCTGCGTGCGGGTGGAATTTGGGCGGTGACAAGTGGTTGGTCCAGTTGGAAAATCGAGGGAGGATTTTGGATCGGAAGGGGATCCCGAGGTGGAAGAGAAGCGGCGGCGGGGAGGGACAAACCTCCTAGGTTTTATGGTTTTGGTCAGATTTGGTTAGGGGGTGGTCTATATATATGAAAAAGGGGGATAGTTTGGATCATTCGATTAAAATTGGACGGTCCGAGGTAAAAAGGTTAAGAGAGATCAAATAATAAACCGGATATATTAGAGGGATGTTTGAAGATGATCTGAATCCAACAGTCACAACCGCCCGAATTGAGTTCGGGGAAGTTTCGGACATGCACGCCAAGGGGGGTTAGGCGGTCACGGTCAAGAGGGAAGTGAAAAACCGAAGGGACTCGGAACCGTCAACGAAGGCAGGGGACACGACAACTACGAACGGGTGCGAGTTTTATGAAAACATGCGGATGCAATGCGCATGATGCTATGAGATGAGATGCATGACATGAACAAAATGCAAAATAAAAGACAAAAACCCAACCACGAAGGAAATAACATATCACATAGCCGGAAATGGCAAGAGTTGAAGTTACAATTATGGGAAGTTACATCCGGGGTGTTACACAGTGGCACATTTCACTCTTTATTTGGACACTCAACTGAGTGTGCATAAACTTTTCAAATGTATACCAATTCCTCCAATGATCAGGACAAAGATTTGGTGCATGGTTCCCTTTACATACTGGTCATCTCCTTGGCATGCTCCCAAAGGAATTTCCTATGACTTGCTCTAGGCGACAAACAGTTCTAAAATTCCTACTAGAATATAAAGATGTTGTTGCCACGCCAACCCATTTTAATGAAAAAAAAATTATCTTGAAAATTGAATAGTATAACTATCTAACATGCAAATTACAATGCTTCATTATAGGTTCCAAATCGTCGTCATGCTGGTTGCAGCACTGGGCGCCTCTGCTGGTTGTAGTTTCTATGGCTTGCCACTATATCGGGTTGCAACATGATAACCCACAAGTGTAGGGGATAATTGTAGCCTCTTTCGATAAGTAAGAGTGTCGAACCCAACGAAGAGCTAAAGGTAGAACAAATATCCTCTCAAGTCCTATCTGCCACTGATACGACTCTACGCACGCTTAGTGTTCGCTTTACCTAGAACAAGTATGAAACTAGTAGTACTTTGTAGGTGTTATTGGATAGGTTTGCAAGATAATAAAGAACGCGTAAATTAAAAGTAGGGGCTGTTTAGATAAAGAAGCAATAAAGTAAATATAGCGAGTGTGTAAAAGTGGTGGTAGGAGTTGTGAAATTGTCCCTAAGCAATTGACTACCTTACTAGACCGATAGCAAGTTTTATGTGGGAGAGGCATAAGCTAACATACTTTGTCTTCTTCGATCATATGCACTTATCATTGGAACTCTAGCAAGCATCCGCAACTACTAAATATCATTAAGGTAAAACCCAACCATAGCATTAAAGCATCAAGTCCCCTTTATCCCATACGCCACAATCCCCATACTCGGGTTTAAGCTTCTGTCACTCTAGCAACCCACTATAAGCGAATCATGAACATATTGCAACACCCTATAGCGGGAATCCCTCACGCTTGCGCGACACGGAGGGCACAATAGGACAGCAACATAACCACAAGCAAATTAAACCAATCATAGCAATTCATCAATCACCGGTAGGACAACGAAAATCTACTCACACATCATAGGATGGCAACACATCATTGGATAATAATATGAAGCATAAAGCACCATGTTCAAGTAGAGGGTACATCGGGTTGCGGGAGAGTGGACCGCTGTAGATAGAAGGGGGAAGTTTTGGAAATATGCCCTAGAGGCAATAATAAAATGGTTATTATTATATTTCTTTGTTCATGATAATTGTCTGTTATTCAAGCTATAATTGTGTTATCCGGAAATCGTAATACACGTGTGAATACATAGACCACAAAATGTCCCTAGTGAGCCTCTAGTTGACTAGCTCGTTGATCAACAGATAGTCATGGTTTCCTGACTATGGACATTGGATGTCATTGATAACGTGATCACATCATTAGGAGAATGATGTGATGGACAAGACCCAATCCTAAGCATAGCACAAAGATCGTGTAGTTCGTTTTGCTAGAGCTTTTCCAAATGTCAAGTATCATTTCCTTAGACCATGAGATTGTGCAACTCCCGGATACCGTAGGAGTGCTTTGCGTGTGCCAAACGTCACAACGTAACTGGGTGACTATAAAGGTGCACTACGGGTATCTCCAAAAGTGTCTGTTAGGTTGGCACGAATCGAGACTGGGATTTGTCACTCCGTATGACGGAGAGGTATCTCTGGGCCCACTCGGTAATGCATCATCATAGTGAGCTCAATGTGACCAAGTGTCTGGTCACAGGATCATGCATTACGGTACAAGTAAAGTGACTTGCCGGTAACGAGATTAAACGAGGTATTGGGATACCGACGATCGAATCTCGGGCAAGTAACGTACCGATTAACAAAGGGAATTGTATACGGGATTGAGTGAATCCTCGACATCGTGGTTCATCCGATGAGATCATCGAGGAGCATGTGGGAGCCAACATGGGTATCCAGATCCCGCTGTTGGTTATTGACCGGAGAGGCGTCTCGGTCATGTCTGCATGTCTCCCGAACCCGTAGGGTCTACACACTTAAGGTTCGGTGACGCTAGAGTTGTAGAGATATGAGTATGCAGTAACCCGAAAGTTGTTCGGAGTCCCGGATGATATGCCGGACGTCACGAGGAGTTCCGGAATGATCCGTAGGTAGAGAATTATATATAGGAAGTCAAGTTTCGGCCATCGGGAAAGTTTCGGGGGTCACCGGTATTGTACCGGGACCACCGGAAGGGTCCCGGGGGTCCACCGGGTGGGGCCACCTATCCCGGAGGGCCCCATGGGCTGAAGTGGGAGGGGAACCAGCCCCTGGTGGGCTGGTGCGCCCCCCTTGCCCCCCCTGCGCCTAGGGTTGGAAACCCTAGGGGTGGGGGCGCCTCCACTTGGCTTGGGGGGCAAGCCACCCCCCTTGGACGCCACCCCCCTTGGAGATTGGATCTCCTAGGGCCGCCCCCCCTAGGGGCCCTATATAAAGAGGGGGGGATGGAGGGCAGCCGGACCCATGCTCTAGGCGCCTCCCTCTCCCCACGCACCACCTCTCCCTCTCGCTGAAGCTTGGCGAAGCCCTACCGAGATCGCTGCTGCATCCACCACCACGCCGTCATGCTGCTGGATCTCCATCAACCTCTCCTTTCCCCTTGCTGGATCAAGAAGGAGGAGACGTCTTCCCCAACCGTATGTGTGTTGAACGCGGAGGTGCTGTCCGTCCAGCACTAGGATCATCGGTGATTTGGATCACGATGAGTACGACTCCCTCAACCCCGTTCTCTTGAACGCTTCTGCTCGCGATCTACAAGGGTATGTAGATGCACTCCTCTCTCTCGTTGCTAGATGAACTCATAGATTGATCTTGGTGAAGCATATAATTTTTTTTATTTTCTGCAACATTCCCCAACAGTGGTATCAGAGCTAGGTCTATGCGTAGTTCTCTTTGCATGAGTAGAACACAAATTTGTTGTGGGCGTAGATGTTGTCAACTTTCTTGCCACTACTAGTCTTATTTTGCTTCGGCGGTATCATGGGATGAAGCGGCCCGGACCGACCTTACAGTACGCTTACGTGAGACATGTTCCACCGACTGACATGCACTAGTTGCATAAGGTGGCTAGCGGGTGTCTGTCTCTCCCACTTTAGTTGGAGCGGATTCGATGAAAAGGGTCCTTATGAAGGGTAAATAGAAGTTGGCAAATCACGTTGTGGCTTTTATGTTGGTAAGAAAACGTTCTTGCTAGAACCCTATTGCAGCCACGTAAAACATGCAACAATAATTAGAGGACGTCTAACTTATTTTTGCAGCATATGCCTTGTGATGTGATATGGCCAAAAGTTGTGATGAATGGTATATATGTGATGTATGAGATCATGTTCTTGTAATAGGAATCACGACTTGCATGTCGATGAGTATGACAACCGGCAGGAGCCATAGGAGTTGTCTTAATTATTGTATGACCTACGTGTCAATGATTTAATGCCATGTAATTACTTTACTTTATTGCTAAACCGTTAGCCATAGTAGTAGAAGTAATAGTTGGCGAGCAACTTCATGGAGACACGATGATGGAGATCATGATGATGGAGATCATGGTGTCATGCCGGTGATGAAGATGATCATGGAGCCCCGAAGATGGAGATCAAAGGAGCTATATGATATTGGCCATATCATGTCACTATTTGATTGCATGTGATGTTTATCATGTTTTTGCATCTTGTTTACTTAGAACGACGGTAGTAAATAAGATGATCCCTCATAATAATTTCAAGAAAGTGTTCCCCCTAACTGTGCGCCGTTGTGGAAGTTTGTTGTTTCGAAGCACCACGTGATGATCGGGTGTGATAGATTCTAACGTTCACATACAACGGGTGTAAGACAGATTTACACATGCATAAACACTTAGGTTAACTTGACGAGCCTAGCATGTACAGACATGTCCTCGGAACACAAGAGACCGAAAGGTCGAACATGAGTCGTATGGAAGATACGATCAACATGGAGATGTTCACCAATGATGACTAGTCCGTCTCACGTGATGATCGGACACAGCCTAGTCGACTCGGATCATGTATCACTTAGATGACTAGAGGGATGTCTAATCTGAGTGGGAGTTCATTAAATAATTTGATTAGATGAACTTAATTATCATGAACTTAGTCTAAAAACCTTTGCAAAAATGTCTTGTAGATCAAATGGCCAACGCTCATGTCCACCTCAACTTCAACGTGTTCCTAGAGAAAACCAAGCTGAAAGATGATGGCAGCAACTATACGGACTGGGTCCGGAACCTTAGGATCATCCTCATAGCTGCAAAGAAAGATTATGTCTTAGAAGCACCGCTAGGTGAAGCACCCATCCCAGAAAACCAAGACGTTATGAACACTTGGCAGTCTCGTGCTGATGATTACTCCCTCGTTCAGTGCGGCATGCTTTACAGCTTAGAACCGGGGCTCGGAAAGCGTTTTGAGCAACACAGAGCATATGAGATGTTCGAAGAGCTGAAAATGGTTTTCCAAGCTCATGTCCGGGTCGAGAGATATGAAGTCTCCGATAAGTTCTTCAGTTGTAAGATGGAGGAAAATAGTTCTGTCAGTGAGCACATACTCAAAATGTCTGGTTTGCACAACCGCTTGACTCAGCTGGGAGTTAATATCCCGGATGACGCGGTTATTGACAGAATCCTTCAGTCGCTTCCACTGAGCTACAAGAGCTTTGTGATGAACTTCAATATGCAGGGGATGGAAAATACCATTCCTGAAGTATATTCAATGCTAAAATCAGCAGAGGTATAGATCAAAAAGGAACATCAAGTGTTTATGGTGAATAAAACCACTAAGTTCAAGAAAGGCAAGGGTAAGAAGAACTTCAAGAAGGACGACAAGGGAGTTGCCGTGCCCGGTAAGCCAGTTGCCGAGAAGAAGCCAAAGAATGGACCCAAGCCTGAGACTGAGTGCTTTTATTGCAAGGGAAGCAGACACTGGAAGCGGAACTGCCCCAAATACTTAGCGGACAAGAAGGCCGGCAACACCAAAGGTATATGTGATATACATGTAATTGATGTGTACCTTACCAGTACTCGTAGTAGCTCCTGGGTATTTGATACCGGTGCGGTTGCTCATATTTGTAACTCAAAGCAGGAGCTGTGGAATAAGCGGAGACTGGCGAAGGACGAGGTGACGATGCACGTCGGGAATGGTTCCAAGGTCGAGGTGATCGCCGTCGGCACGCTACCTCTACATTTACCTACGAGATTAGTTTTAAACCTCAATAATTGTTATTTAGTGCTAGCTTTGAGCATGAACATTGTATCTGGATCTCGTTTAATACGAGATGGCTACTCATTTAAATCCGAGAATAATGGTTGTTCTATTTATATGAGAGATATGTTTTATGGTCATGCCCCGATGGTCAATGGTTTATTCTTAATGAATCTCGAACGTGATGTTACACATATTCATAGTGTGAATACCAAAAGATGTAAAGTTGATAACAATAGTCCCACACACTTGTGGCACTGCCGCCTTGGTCACATTGGTGTCAAGCGCATGAAGAAGCTCCATGCTGATGAACTTTTAGAGTCTCTCGATTATGAATCATTTGACACATGCGAACCATGCCTCATGGGCAAAATGACCAAGACTCCGTTCACCGGAACAATGGAGCGAGCAACCAACTTATTGGAAATCATACATACTGATGTGTGCGGTCCAATGAGCGTTGAGGCTCGCGGAGGATATCGTTATGTTCTCACTCTCACTGACAACTTGAGTAGATATGGGTATGTCTACTTGATGAAACACAAGTCTGAGACCTTTGAACAGTTCAAGGAATTTCAGAATGAGGTAGAGAATCAACGTGACCGAAAGATAAAGTTCTTACGATCAGATCATGGAGGAGAATATTGAAGTCACGAATTTGGTACGCACTTAAGGAAATGTGGAATTGTTTCACAACTCACGCTGCCTGGAACACCTCAGCGTAATGGTGTGTCCGAACATCGTAATCGCACTTTATTGGATATGGTGCGATCTATGATGTCTCTTACCGATTTACCGCTATCTTTTTGGGGATACGCTCTAGAGACAGCTACATTCACTTTAAATAGGGCACCGTCTAAATCCGTTGAGACGACACCTTATGAATTATGGTTTGGGAAGAAACCTAAGCTGTCGTTTATGAAAGTTTGGGGATGCGATGCTTATGTCAAGAAACTTCAACCTGAAAAGCTCGAACCGAAGTCGGAAAAATGCGTCTTCATAGGATACCCTAAGGAAACCATTGGGTATACCTTCTACCTTAGATCCGAAGGCAAGATCTTTGTTGCCAAGAACGGGTCCTTTCTGGAGAAAAAGTTTCTCTCGAGAAAAGTAAGTGGGAGGAAAGTGGAACTTGATGAAGTACTACCTCTTGAACCGGTAAGTAGCGCAGCTCAGGAAGATGTTCCTGTGGTGCCAGCACCAACTGAAGAGGAAGTTAATTATGATGCTCAAGGTACTTCAGATCAAGTTACTACTGAACTTCGTAGGTCTACAAGGACACGTTCCACACCAGAGTGGTATGGCAACCCTATCCTGGAAATCATGTTGTTAGACGGTGAACCTTCGAACTATGAAGAAGCGATGGCGGGCCCAGATTCCAACAAATGGCTTGAAGCCATGCAATCCGAGATAGAATCCATGTATGAAAACAAAGTATGGACTTTGACAGACTTGCCCAATGATCGGCGGGCGATAGAAAATAAATGGATCTTTAAGAAGAAGACGGACGCAGATGGTAATGTTACCATCTATAAAGCTCGACTTGTCGCTAAGGGTTATCGGCAAGTTCAAGGGGTTGACTACGATGAGACTTTCTCTCCCATAGCGAAGCTGAAGTCCGTCCGAATTATGTTAGCAATTGCCGCATACTATGATTATGAGATATGGCAAATGGACGTCAAAACGGCATTCCTTAACGACTATCTTAAGGAAGAACTGTATATGATGCAGCTGGAAGGTTTTGTCGATCCCGAGAATGCTAACAAGGTATGCAAGCTCCAGCGATCCATTTATGGGCTAGTGCAAGCATCTTGGAGTTGGAACATTCTCTTTGATGAGATGATCAAAGCGTTTGGGTTTATGCAGACTTATGGAGAAGCCTGCGTTTACAAGAAAGTGAGTGGGAGCTCTGTAGCATTTCTCATATTATATGTATATGACATACTTTTGATGGGAAATGATATAGAACTTTTGGACAACATTAAGGCCTACTTGAATAAATGTTTTTCAATGAAGGACCTTGGAGAAGCTGCTTACATATTAGGCATCAAGATCTATAGGGATAGATCGAGACGCCTCATAGGTCTTTCACAAAGCACATACCTTGATAAGATATTGAAGAAGTTCAATATGGATCAGTCCAAGAAAGGGTTCTTGCCTGTATTGCAAGGTGTGAGATTGAGCTCGGCTCAATGCCCGACCACGGCAGAAGATATAGAAGAGATGAGTGTCATCCCCTATGCCTCAGCCATAGGGTCTATTATGTATGCCATGCTGTGTACCAGACCTGATGTAAGCCTTGCCGTAAGTTTGGTAGGAAAGTACCAAAGTAATCCCGGCAAGGAACACTGGACACCGGTCAAGAATATCCTAAAGTGCCTGAAGAGGATTAAGGATATGTTTCTCGTTTTTGGAGGTGACGAAGAGCTCATCGTAAAGGGTTACATCGACGCTAGCTTCAACACAGATCTGGATGACTCTAAGTCACAAATCGGATACGTGTATATTTTGAATGGTGGGGCAGTACGCTGGTGCAGCTGCAAGCAAAGCATCGTGGCGGGATCTACATGTGAAGCAGAATACATGGCAGCCTCGGAGGCAGCGCATGAAGCAATCTCGGTAAAGGAGTTCATCACCGACCTAGGAGTCATACCCAATGTGTCGGGGCCGATCGCACTCTTCTATGACAACACTGGAGCTATTGCACTTGCCTAGGAGCCCAGGTTTCACAAGAAGACCAGGCACATCAAGCGTCGCTTCAACTCCATTCGTGAAAATGTTCAAGATGGAGACATAGATATTTGTAAAGTACATACGGACCTGAATGTAGCAGATCCGTTGACTAAACCTCTCCCTAGAGCAAAACAGGATCAACACCAAGACTCTATGGGTGTTCGATTCCTCACAATGTAACTAGACTATTGACCCTAGTGCAAGTGGGAGACTGTTGGAAATATACCCTAGAGGCAATAATAAAATGGTTATTATTATATTTCTTTGTTCATGATAATTGTCTGTTATTCATGCTATAATTGTGTTATCCGGAAATCATAATACACGTGTGAATACATAGACCACAATATGTCCCTAGTGAGCCTCTAGTTGACTAGCTCGTTGATCAACAGATAGTCATGGTTTCCTGACTATGGACATTGGATGTCATTGATAACGTGATCACATCATTAGGAGAATGATGTGATGGACAAGACCTAATCCTAAGCGTAGCACAAAGATCGTGTAGTTCGTTTTGCTAGAGCTTTTCCAAATGTCAAGTATCATTTCCTTAGACCATGAGATTGTGCAACTCCCGGATACCGTAGGAGTGCTTTGGGTGTGCCAAACATCACAACATAACTGGGTGACTATAAAGGTGCACTACGAGTATCTCTGAAAGTGTCTGTTGGGTTGGCACGAATCGAGACTGGGATTTGTCACTCCGTATGACGGAGAGGTATCTCTGGGCCCACTCGGTAATGCATCATCATAATGAGCTCAATGTGACCAAGTGTCTGGTCACGGGATCATGCATTACGGTACAAGTAAAGTGACTTGCCGGTAACGAGATTAAACGAGGTATTGGGATACCGACGATCGAATCTCGGGCAAGTAACGTACCGATTGACAAAGGGAATTGTATACGGGATTGATTGAATCCTCGACATCGTGGTTCATCCGAGGAGATCATCGAGGAGCATGTGGGAGCCAACATGGGTATCCAGATCCCACTGTTGGTTATTGACCGGAGAGGCGTCTCTGTCATGTCTGCATGTCTCCCGAACCCGTAGGGTCTACACACTTAAGGTTCGGTGATGCTAGGGTTGTAGAGATATGAGTATGCAGTAACCCAAAAGTTGTTCGGAGTCCCGGATGAGATCCCGGACGTCACGAGGAGTTTCGGAATGGTCCGGAGGTAAAGAATTATATATAGGAAGTCAAGTTTCGGCCATCGGGAAAGTTTCGGGGGTCATCGGTATTGTACCGGGACCACCGAAAGGGTCCCGGGGGTCCACCGGGTGGGGCCACCTATCCCAGAGGGCCCCATGGGCTGAAGTGGGAGGGGAACCAGCCCCTGGTGGGCTGGTGCGCCCGCCCTTGGGCCCCTCCTGCGCCTAGGGTTGAAAACCCTAGGGGTGGGGGGCGCCTCCACTTGGCTTGGGGGGCAAGCCACCCCCCTTGGCCGCCGCCCCCTTGGCCGCCCCCCTTGGAGATTGGATATCCTAGGGCCGGTGCCCCCCTAGGGGCCCTATATAAAGAGGGGGGAGGGGGGAAGCCGGACCCATGCTCTAGGCGCCTCCTCTCCCCCACGCACCACCTCTCCCTCTCGCTGAAGCTTGGCGAAGCCCTGCCGAGATCGCTGCTGCATCCACCACCACGCCGTCGTGCTGCTGGATCTCCATCAACCTCTCCTTTCCCCTTGCTGGATCAAGAAGGAGGAGAGGTCTTCCCCAACGGTACGTGTGTTGAACGCGGAGGTGCTATCTTTTCAGCACTAGGATCATCGGTGATTTGGATCACGACGAGTACGACTCCCTCAACCCCGTTCTCTTGAATGCTTTCGCTCGCGATCTACAAGGGTATGTAGATGCCCTCCTCTCTCTCATTGCTAGATGAACTCATAGATTGATCTTGGTGAAGCGTATAAATTTTTATTTTCTGCAATGTTCCTAAACAGGAAGGTGATGGAGATGTTGGTGAAGATGGCGGAGGTGTTGGTGAAGATTGCGGTGATGATGATGGCCCCCGGCGGCGTTCCGGCGCCACCGGAAGCAAGGGGGAGAGAGCCCCCCTTCTTCTTCTTCTTCCTTTACTTTCTACCTATATGGGAGAAGGGTTTCCCCTCTGGTCCTTGGCTCCCATGGCATGGGAGGGGCGAGAGCCCCTCCGAGATTGGATCTGTCTCTCTGTCTCTCTCTGTTTCTGCGTTCTCAGATTATGCCCTTTCACCGTTTCTTTTATATCTAGAGATCCATAACTCCGATTGGGGTGAATCTTTCGCCCAGATTTTTCTCATAAAATTAGCTTTCTTGTGGCAAAAGAAGAGCATCAACTGCCTTACGGGGTGCCAACGAGGGTCCAGGGCATGCCTGCCTCCCTGGGGCGCGCCCTCTGCCTCGTGGCCCCCTTGGGCACCGTCTCGCGTTGATTTTACTTCCCAAAAATGACAAATATTCCAAAATAATTCTCCGTCCGTTTTTATCCCATTTGGACTCCATTTGATATTGGGTTTCTGCGAAACATAAAACATGCAACAAACAGGAACTGGCAATGGGCACTGGATCAATATATTAGTCCCGAAAATAGTATTATAAGTTGCCAAAAGTATATGAAAGTTGAACAATATTGGCATGGAACAATAAAAAATTATAGATACGACGGAGACATATCAACATCCCCAAGCTTAATTCCTTCTCGTTCTCGAGTAGGTAAATGATAAAAAAGATAATTTTTGATGTGGAATGCTACCTAGCATAATCTTGATCATATGTCTAATCATGGCATGAATATTTAGACATGAGTGATTCAAGGCAATAGTCTATCATTTGACATAAAAAACAATAATACTTAGGGCATCCCAACAAACAATTATGTCTTCCAAAATATCAATGCTAAAGAACGCTATCCCTACAAAATCATATAGTTAGGCCATGCTTCATTTTCATCACACAAAATACTCCCATCATGCACAACCCCGATTTCAGCCAAGCAATTGGTTCATACTTTTTAACGCGCTTCAGCTTTTTCAACCCTCACACAATACATGAGCGCAAGCCATGTATATAGCACTATAGGTGGAATAGAATATGATGGTGGAGCTTTATGTGGAGAAGACAAAAAGGGAGAAAGTCTCACATCGACGCGGCTAATCAACGGGCTATGGAGATGCCCATCAATTGATGTCAATGCGAGGAGTAGGGATTGCCATGCAACGGATGCACTAAGAGCTATAAGTGTATGAAAGCTTAAACTGGAAACTAAGTGGGTGTGCATCCAACTTGCTTGCTCATGAAGACCTCGGGCATTTGAGGAAGCCCATCATCGGAATATACAAGCCAAGTTCTATAATGAAAATTCCCACTAGTATATGAAAGTGACAATATAGGAGACTCTCTATATGAAGAACATGGTGCTACTCTGAAGCACAAGTGTGGTAAAAGGATAGTACCACTGCCCCTTCTCTCTTTTTCTCTCATTTTTTTATTTTCTTTTTTTTGGTGGGCTTCTTTGGCCTTTTTTTTTATTTGGGCTTCTTTGGCCTCTTTTATTTTTTCATAAAGTCCGGAGTCTCATCCCGACTTGTGGGGGAATCATAGTCTCCATCATCCTTTCCTCACTGGGGCAATGCTCTGATAATGATGATCATCACACTTTTATTTACTTACAACTCAATATCTAGAACAACGATATGACTCTATATGAATGCCTCCGGCGGTGTACCGGGATGTGCAATGATCTAGCGTAGCAATGACATCAAAAAATGGACAAGCCATGAAAACATCATGCTAGCTATCTTATGATCATGCAAAGCAATATGACAATGAATGCTCAAGTCATGTATATGATGATGATGGAAGTTGCATGGCAATATATCTCAGAATGGCTATGGAAATGCCATGATAGGTATGTATGGTGGCTGTTTTAAGGAATATATAAGGAGGCTTATGTGTGATAGAGCGTATCGTATCACAGGATTTGGATACACCAGCGAAATTTGCACCAACTCTCGAGGTGAGAAAGGGCAATGCACGGTAGCGTAGAGGCTAGCAAATTGCGGAAAGGTAAGAGTGTGTATAATCCATGGACTCACATTATTCATAAAGAACTCATATACTTATTGCACAAGTCTACTTGCCCTCGAAGCAAAGTACTACTACGCATGCTCCTAGGGTAAGGGTTGGTAGGAGTTAACCATCGCGCGATCCCGACCTCCACACATAAGGAAGACAATTAAAAAAGCACCCCATGCAACAAATTTGTCACACAACTTTTACCATACGTGCATGCTATGGGAATCACAAACCTTAAGACCAATATCCTTACTAAACACAACCATCTACTAGAACCTCCCACATATTATCATCTCTATATCGCAATACTATTGCAAGGAATCAAACATATCATATTCAGTGATCTACAAATTTTGTGTAGGATTTTATGACTAACCATGTGAATAACCAATTTCTGTCATCTCTCTAAATAGATATAAGTGAAGCAAGAGAGTTTAATTCTTTCTAAAAAAGATATGCCCACGCTCTAACAAATATAAGTGAAGCAAAAGAGCATTCTACAAAAGGCGGTTTTCTATGTGAAGAGAAACAGACAATCCAAACTCAAATGATATAAGTGAAGCACATGAAGCATTCTATAAAGCCATACTCAAAAGATTTAAATGAAGTGCAATGAGCATTCTATAAATCAACCAAGGACTATCTCATACCAGCATGGTGCATAAAAGAAAAATGAAAACTAAATGCAAAAGATGCTCCAAGACTTGCACATATCGCATGAACGAAAAAAATACGAAAACATACCAATACTTGTTGAAGAAAGAGGGGATGCCTTCTGGGGCATCCCCAAGCTTAGACGCTTGAGTCTCCTTGAATATTTACTTGGGGTGCCTTGGGCATCCCCAAGCTTGAGCTCTTGCCTCTCTTCCTTTTCCTCATATCGAGACCTCCTCGATCAAACACTTCATCCACACAAAACTTCAACAGAAAACTCGGTAAGATCCGTTAGTATAATAAAGCAAATAACTACTCTAAGTACTGTTGCAAACCAATTCATATTTTGTTTTTTCATTGTGTCTACTGTAATATAAATTTTTCATGGCTTAATCCACAGATAGAAATTGATAATTTCATCAAAACAAACAAACTATGCATCAAAAACATAATATGTCAAAAACAGAACAGTCTGTAGCAATATGAACATTCACCATACTTATGGTACCCCAAACATTCTACCAAAATTAAGAAAAATAAACAATTTGTATATCAAGACAGTTCAAAAAGAATCAGAATCGTTTGACTTTCCAGTTAAAAATGTAAAATCGCGCACTACAGCCAAAGTTTCTGTCCTGCACCGTACAAACCAACAAGCATTGTAAACATCCTAAAGGCAAACCTTGGCACATTATTTTTATAATACAATGGAATTGTACAAGGGGATAATTATTTTTGATGAAAAGTTTCTGTAATTAAGATTCACAAAGTTTCCATGAGCATGAACAAAGTTCAAGGAGCTCCCCCACTTTAACAATGCTTGTCTTTCTCACTTTCACTTTCCTTTTTGAAATTTTTTGGGTTCCTCTCTTTATTTTTTTGTTTTTAAACTATGTAAAAGCACTCAACAGAAATAAATGACTATCTAAAACTTCCGGGTTGTCTCCCTGGCAGCGCTTTCTTTAAAGCCATTAAGTTAGGCATATAGTGCTCAAGTAATGGATCCACCCGGATCCCAAGGTATATCAAAGCCAATTTTAATTAACAATGATTTGTAATTTAGTAGTGAGCACAAAGTAACATATATCATGTAACAACAAAGTATAACTCTCTTCCTATGCAGCGGCATGTCATAAAAAAACAATTCATGCATGCCAAGTAAAGGCCAACGCATAGTATAAGCAACAAATTCTTCAATTTCTTGAACATCATAGTAATTATAAACACCCTTATCATACGAAGATACAATTCCATTATCACTAAACTCACATTGGTAGGGAAGGTGTTTCTTAGGGTTTTCAGAACAACAAGTAAAATCATACATTTCACATAAATTCCAAGCATAGCATTGCAAACGATGAATTTGATCCAGTAAAAGTTTCCCTTTTCAGATATACAGTGTCACACATAACAAGCATGCTCATCTAAAGATTTTCCCTCAACTAAGCTAGTGGGGGTTTCAGCACGAGCACAAAGGGATCGAAGATGATCCAAGTAAAAAGCTTCAGGAGTGTGATAGATTTTGAGTGGTTCTTCAACCATTGGTTCAGTAGGTACAACTAATTTTTTTGGTACTTTGCGTTTCCTACCCATAACTAAAGATAGAAAACAACTAAGAATAGCAAATAAAAAAATTTACTTAGTGATAAAGCAAACAAGCACACACGAGAATATTCACCCCACGCTATGACTCCCCGGCAACGGTGCTAGAAAAAGGTCTTGATAACCCACAAGTGTAGGGGATAATTCTAACCTCTTTCGATAAGTAAGAGTGTCGAACCCAACGAGGAGCTAAAGGTAGAACAAATATCCTCTCAAGTCCTATCTGCCACTGATACGACTCTACGCACGCTTAGTGTTCGCTTTACCTAGAACAAGTATGAAACTAGTAGTACTTTGTAGGTGTTGTTGGATAGGTTTGCAAGATAATAAAGAACGCGTAAATAAAAAGTAGGGGATGTTTAGATAAAGAAGCAATAAAGTAAATATAGCGAGTGTGGAAAAGTGGTGGTAGGAGTTGTGAAATTGTCCCTAAGCAACTGACTACCTTACTAGACAGATAGCAAGTTTTATGTGGGAGAGGCATAAGCTAACATATTTTCTCTTCTTGGATCATATGCACTTATCATTGGAACTCTAGCAAGCATCCTCAACTACTAAAGATCATTAAGGTAAAACCCAAACATAGCATTAAAGCATCAAGTCCCCGTTATCCCATACGCCACAATCCCCTTACTCGGGTTTAAGCTTCTGTCACTCTAGCAACCCACTATAAGAGAACCATGAACATATTGCAACACCCTACAATGGGAATCCCTCACGCTTGCGCGACACGGAGGGCACAATAGGACAGCAACATAACCACAACCAAATTAAACCAATCATAGCAATTCATCAATCACCGGTAGGACAACAAAAATCTACTCAGACATCATAGGATGGCAACACATCATTGGATAATAATATGAAGCATAAAGCACCATGTTCAAGTAGAGGGTACAGCGGGTTGCGGGAGAGTGGACCGCTGTAGATAGTAGGGGGAAGGTGATGGAGATGTTGGTGAAGATGGCGGAGGTGTTGGTGAAGATCGCGGTGATGATGATGGCCCCTGATACGTCCAATTTGCATCATGCTTTTATATCAATATTTATTGCATTATGGGATGTTATTACACTTTATATATCAATACTTATGGCTATTCTCTCTTATTTTACAAGGTTTACCATGAAGAGGGGGAATGCCGGCAGCTGGAATTCTGGCTGGAAAAGGAGCAAACATTGGAAACCTATTCTGCACTGCTCCAAAAGTCCTGAAACTCCATGAAACTTATTTTTGGAATTAATAAGAATTATTGAGCAGAAGAAACACCTCAGGGGGCCCACACCCTGGCCAGGAGGGTGGGGGCGCGCCCCTGCCTCCTGGACCCCATGGTGGCCCTCCGATGTCCATCTTCTTCTATATGAAGGATTTTACCCTGGAAAAAATCGTGGGCAAGCTTACGGGATGAAACTCTGCCGCCAGGAGGCGGAACCTTGGCAGAACCAATCTTGGGCTCCAGCGGAGCTGTTATGCCGGGGAAACTTCCCTCCAGGAGGGGGAAACATCACCATCGTCATCACCAACGATCCTCTCATCGGGAGAGGGTCAATGTCCATCAACATCTTCACCAGCACCATCTCCTCTCAAAACCCTACTTCATCTCTTGTATCCAATCTTGTATCCAAACCACAAATTGGTACTTGTGGGTTGCTAGTAGTGTTGATTACTCCTTGTAGTTGATGATAATTGGTTTACTTGGTGGAAGATCATATGTTCAGATCCTTAATGCATATTATTACTCCTCTGATTATGAACATGAATATGCTTTGTGAGTAGTTACGTTTGTTCCCGAGGACATGGGTGAAGTCTTGCTATTAGTAGTCATGTGAATTTGGTATTCGTTCGATATTTTGATGAGATGTATGTTGTCTTTCCTCTAGTGGTGTTATGTGAACGTTGACTACATGACACTTCATCATTTATTTGGGCCTAGAGGAAGGCATTGGGAAGTAATAAGTAGATGATGGGTTGCTAGAGTGACAGAAGCTTAAACCCTAGTTTATGCATTGCTTCATTAGGGGCTGATTTGGATCCATATGTTTAATTCTGTGGTTAGGTTTACCTTAATACTTCTTTTGTAGTTGCGAATGCTTGCAATAGGGGTTCTAAGTGTGATGCTTGTCCAAGTAAGGGCAGTACCCAAGCACCGGTCCACCCACATATCAAATTATCAAAGTACCGAACGCGAATCATATGAGCGTGATGAAAACTAGCTTGACGATAATTCCCATGTGTCCTCGAGAGCTCTTTTCTCATTATAAGAAATTGTCCAGGCTTATCCTTTGCTACAAAAAGGACTGGGCCACCTTGCTGCACTTTATTTACTTTCATTGCTTGTTACTCATTACAATTTATCTTATCACAAAACTATCTGTTACTTACAATTTCAGTGCTTGCAGAGAAAACCTTACTGAAAACTGCTTGTCATTTCCTTCTGCTCCTCGTTGGGTTCGACACTCTTACTTATCGAAAGGAGTACGATAGATCCCCTACACTTGTGGGTCATCAAGACTCTTTTCTAGCGCCGTTGCCGGGGAGTGAAGCGCTTTTGGTGAGTGGAACTTGGTAAGGAAACATTTATATAGTGTGCTGAAATTTTCTGTTACTTGTCACTATGGAAACTAATCCTTTGAGGGGCTTGTTCGGGGTATCTTCACCCCGACCAGAAGAGCAAAGAGTTGCTCCTCAACCTACTGAACCTACTGAAAATATTTACTTTGAGATTCCTTCGGGTATGATAGAGAAACTGCTAGCTAATCCATTTGCAGGAGATGGAACATTGCATCCCGATTTATACCTTATCTTTGTGGATGAAGTTTGTGGATTATTTAAGCTTGCAGGTATTCCCGATGATGTTGTCAAAAGGAAGGTCTTCCCTTTATATTTGAAGGGATATGCATTGACATGGTATAGGCTATGCGATGATACGGGATCTTGGAATTATAAACGATTGAAGTTGGAATTTCACCAGAAGTTCTATCCTATGCATCTTGTTCATCGTGATCGTAATTACATATATAATTTCTGGCCTCGCAAAGGAGAAAGCATCGCTCAAGCTTGGGGGAGGCTTAAGTCAATGTTATATTCATGCCCCAATCATGAGCTCTCCAGAGAAATGATTATCCAAAAATTTTATGCTCGGCTTTCTCTCAATGATCGCAACATGCTCGATACTTCCTGTACTGGTTCTTATATGCTTAAAACTATTGAATTCAAATGGGAGTTATTGGAAAGAATTAAACATAACTCTGAAGATTGGGGTTCCGACGATGGTAAGGAGTCAGGTATGACACCCAAGTTTGATTGTGTTAAATCTTTTATGGATACTGATGCTTTTCATGGATTTAGCGCTAAATATGGACTTGACTCTGAGACAGTAGCTTCTTTCTGTGAATCTTTTGCTACTCACGTTGATCTCCGTAAGGAGAAGTGGTTCAAATATAATCCTCCCATTGAAGTAAAAGTAGTTGCACCTATTACAGTTGAAGAAAAGACTGTCACATATAGTGATCCTATCCCTACTACTTATGTTGAGAAACCTCCTTTTCCTATTACGATAAAAGATCATGCTAAAACTTCAACTGTTATTCATAAGAGTAATACTAGGACTTGTACACCTCGTGAGCAAATCAAAGTTGAACCTAGTATTGCTATGGTTAAAGATCTCTTGGATGATGATTTAGATGGGCATGTTATTTATTTCTGTGGTGAAACTTCAAATATTGCTAGACCCGATACTAAGATACATAGACCTGTTGTAGGCATGCCTGTTATTTCTCTTAAAATAGGAGATCATTGTTATCATGGCTTATGCGATATGTGTGCTAGTGCTAGTGCAATACCTATTTCCTTATACAATGAGATTATGCATGATATTGCACCCGCTGAGTTAGAAGATATTAATGTCACTATTAAGCTTGCCAATAGAGATACTATTACACCATTTGGGATTGTTAGAGATGTTGAAGTCTTGTGTGGGAAAGATAAATATCCTGTTGATTTTCTTGTTTTTGGTTCCCCACAAGATGACTTTTGTCCCATTATATTTGGTAGACCCTTCTTGAACACTGTTAATGCTAAGATTGATTGCGAAAAGGATATTGTTGAAATTGGCTTAGGGGATATGAAATATGAGTTTAATTTTGCTAAGTTTCGTAGACAACCCCGTGTTAAAGAACTGCCTAGTAAGGATGAGATTATTGGTCTTGCTTCTATTGCCGTGCCTCCTACTGATCTGTTAGAACAATATTTGCTAGACCATGAAAATGATATGTTTATGAAGGAAAGAAGGAAAATAGATGAGGTGTTCCTTAAACAGGAACCTATGCTGAAACACAACCTTCCCGTTGAAATTCTTGGGGATCCCCCTCCACCCAAGGGAGATCCCGTGTTTGAACTTAAACCATTACCTGATAATCTTAAGTATGCTTATCTTGATGAAAAGAAAATATATCCTGTTATTATTAGTGCTAACCTTTCAGATCAAGAAGAAGAAAGATTATTGAAAACTCTGAAGAAGCACCGAGCTGCTATTGGATATACTCTGGATGATCTTAAGGGCATTAGTCCCACTCTATGCCAACACAAAATAAATGTGGAGAAAGATGCCAAACCAGTTAGAGATCCTCAATGACGACTGAATCCCAAAATGAAAGAAGTGGTAAGAAAGGAGATACTGAAGCTCCTTGAGGCAGGTATAATTTATCCCGTTGCTGATAGTGATTGGGTAAGCCCTGTCCACTGTGTTCCTAAAAAGGGAGGTATTACTGTCATTCCTAATGATAAAGATGAATTGATCCCACAAAGAATTATTACAGGTTATAGGATGGTAATTGATTTCCGTAAATTAAATAAAGCTACTAAGAAAGATCATTACCCTTTACCCTTTATTGATCAAATGCTAGAAAGACTATCCAAACACACACATTTCTGCTTTCTAGATGGTTATTCTGGTTTCTCTCAAATACCCGTGTCAGTGGGGGATCAATCAAAAACTACTTCTACTTGCCCTTTCAGTACTTTTGCTTATAGACGTATGCCTTTTGGTTTATGTAATGCACCTGCTACCTTTCAAAGATGCATGATGGCTATATTCTCTGACTTCTGTGAAAAGATTTGTGAGGTATTCATGGATGATTTCTCCGTTTATGGATCCTCTTTTGATGATTGCTTGAGCAACCTTGATCGAGTTTTGCAGAGATGCGAAGACACTAGTCTCGTGTTGAATTGGGAAAAGTGCCACTTTATGGTTAATGAAGGCATTTTCTTGGGGCATAAGATTTCCGAGAGAGGTATTGAAGTTGATAAGGCTAAAGTTGATGCTATTGAAAAGATGCCATGTCCCAAGGACATAAAAGGTATAAGAAGTTTCCTTGGTCATACCGGTTTTTATAGGAGGTTCATTAAGGAATTTTCTAAAATCTCTAGGCCTCTGACTAATTTATTGCAAAAATATATTCCTTTTGTCTTTGATGATGATTGTGTAGAAGCATTTGAAATACTTAAGAAAGCTTTGATCACTGCACCTATTGTTCAGCCACCTGATTGGAATTTACCCTTTGAAATTATGTGCGATGCTAGTGATTATGTTGTATGTGCTGTTCTAGGGCAAAGAGTTGATAAGAAATTGAATGTTATCCAGTATGCTAGTAAGACTCTTGATACTGCCCAGAGAAATTATGCTACTACTGAAAAAGAGTTCTTAGCAATTGTGTTTGCATGTGATAAGTTTAGACCTTATATTGTTGATTCCAAAGTTACTATTCACACTGATCATGCTGCAATTAAATATCTTATGGAAAAGAAAGATGCTAAGCCTAGAATCATTAGATGGGTTCTCTTGCTCCAAGAATTTGATTTGCATATTATTGATAGAAAGGGAGCTGAGAACCCCGTTGTAGACAACTTTTCTAGGCTAGAGAATGTTCTTGATGACCCACTATCTATTGATGATAGCTTTCCTGATGAACAATTAGCGGTCATTAATGCTTCTCGTACTGCTCCTTGGTATGCTAATTATGCTAATTACATTGTTGCTAAATTTATACCACCTAGTTTCACATACCAGCAAAAGAAAAAGTTCTTTTATGATTTAAGACATTACTTCTGGGATGACCCACACCTTTATAAAGAAGGACTAGATGGTATTATTAGATATTGTGTACCTGAGCATGAACAGGAACAGATCCTACGCAAGTGTCACTCTGAATCCTATGGAGGACACCACGCTGGAGATAGAACTGCACATAAGGTATTGCAATCCGGTTTCTATTGGCCTACTCTCTTCAAAGATGCTCGTAAGTTTGTCTTATCTTGTGATGAATGTCAAAGAATTGGTAATATTAGTAGACGTCAAGAAATGCCTATGAATTATTCTCTTGTTATTGAACCATTTGATGTTTGGAGATTTGATTATATGGGACCTTTTCCTGCCTCTAATGGGACCTTTTCCTGCCTCTAATGGTTACACACATATCTAAGTGGGTAGAAGCTATTCCAACTAGTAGTGCTAATCATAACACTTCTATTAAAATGCTTAAAGAAGTTATTTTTCTGAGGTTTGGGGTCCCTAGATATCTTATGACTGATGGTGGTTCACATTTTATTCATGGTGCTTTCCGTAAGATGCTTGCTAAGTATGATGTTAATCGTAGAACCGCATCTCCTTATCATCCACAGTCTAGTGGTCAGGTAGAGTTGAGCAATATGGAGCTCAAATTAATTTTGCAGAAGACTGTGAATAGGTCTAGAAAGAATTGGTCCAAAAACTTGATGATGCATTATGAGCCTATAGAACTGCATATGAAAATCCTATGGGCATGTCTCCATATATGACGGTTTATGGAAAAGCATGTCACTTACCTCTAGAACTTTAACATAAAGCATATTGGGCTATTAAAGAGCTCAACTATGACTTCAAACTTGCCGGTGAGAAGAGGTTATTTGATATTATCTCACTTGATGAATGGAGAACCCAAGCCTATGAGAATGCCAAATTATTCAAAGAAAAAGTCAAACGCTGGCATCACAAAAGAATACAAAAGCATGAGTTTAACGTAGGTGATTATGTGTTATTATTCAACTCTCGTTTAAGATTTTTTGCAGGAAAACTTCTCTCTAAATGGGAAGGTCCTTACGTTATTGAGGAAGTCTATCGTTCTGGTGCCATAAAAATCAACAACTTCGAAGGCACAAGTCCGAGGGTGGTGAACGGTCAAATAATTAAACATTATATCTCAGGTAATCCTATCAATGTTGAAACTAATATTATTGAAACCGTAACCCCGGAGGAATATATAAGGGACACTTTCAAGAACATTCCAGACTCCGAAAAGGAATAGGTATGTGGTACGGTAAGTAAATCGACTCCAAAACAATCTAATGGCAATTTTTATCAGTTTTAGAATATTTAAGAATTTTAGGAAGAAAGAAGTAGTCCGGGAAGGACACGAGGCCTCCACGAGGGTGGAGGGCGCACCCACCCTTACTTGGCGCGCCTGTCGGTGTCAAAACCGGCGGATCTCGGGTAGGGGGTCCCGATCTATGCATCTTAGGCTGATGGTAACAGGAAGCAAGGGACATAATATTTACCCAGGTTCGGGCCCTCTCGATGGAGGTAAAACCCTACTTCCTGCTTTATTAATATTGAAGATATGTGGAATACAAGAGTAGATCTACCACGAGATCGTAGAGGCTAAACCCTAATAGCTAGCCTACGAAGGTATGATTGTAATGTGATCGGCCTTCTAAGGACCATGCTCTCTGGTTTATATAGACACCGGAGAGCTAGGGTTTACATGGAGTCGGTTACAAGGAAGGAAATATAATATCCGGATCGCCAAGCTTGTCTTCCATACAAAGGAGAGTCCCATCCGTACATGAGCCGAAGTCTTGAGTCTTGACGCTTCTATAGTCCGAACGATGAATATAGTTCGGCTGTTCGGATACCCCCTTATCCAGGACTCCCTCAGTAGCCCCTGAACCAGGCTTCAATGACGATGAGTCCGGTGCACAGTCTTGTCTTCGACATTGCAAGGCGGGTTCCTCCTCCGAATACTCCAAGGTAATTATCGAACACGTAGACTGTGTCCGGATCTGCAAAATGATCTTCACATACCACCGTAGAGAGAATGATACTCCAGCTGACAACTTTTAGACGACGTGACATGCCATTAGAGCCAGGTCATTATTCGAACCGTTTTTCACAACCAGCCACAGCACACATTGCGAGGCGGTTTCCTTGACACGTCTTGTCAAAGCAGAGATCATGTCCCCTTATCACGGGATTCTCATCAATATGGGTATGGGTAATCCCCCCGTGCCATCAATCGTGGCGCTTGGGAAGTAAGCGATTCTCAATAGGCTAGTGGGGAGGCGCTCCGCTTTCGTCGCCTCTATAAAGGGATAAGAGTTCCCCATTCTTACCCACGCCTTCTTCCTCTGTCCACTCTTGCCTCCCCGAGCTCCAACGCCCTAGTCCAAGTCTCCTCTGCACAGCTAAACATGTCCGGAGCAGGAGGCAAATGGGTGGCTTCCACCGCGACGGAGAAGAAGATTGTGAATCTTCGAGCGGCTGGATACTTGGCCGCAGACATAGCGCACCGGCTACCAGACAAGGGGCATGTTACTCCAACTCCAGGACCCCACGAGAGGGTCGTGTTCCTCACCCACTTTGTCTGTGGACTGGGGTTTCCACTCCATCCCTTCGTCCGCGGGCTCATGTTCTATTACGGGCTAGACTTCCATGATCTAGCTCCGAACTTCGTCCTCAACATCTCGGCGTTCATCGTCGTATGCGAGGCTTTCCTCCGCATCAAGCCTCATTTCGGCTTGTGGCTGCAAATCTTCTGCATGAAGCCGAAGATTGTGAGTGGCCAACAAGCGGAGTGCGGAGGAGCCATGGTGGGCAAGATGCCTAATGTCACCTGGCTTGACGGCTCCTTTGTGGAAACTGTGAAGGGGTGGCAGTCGGGGTGGTTCTACATCACCGAGCCGTGCGACACCGACTGGGCGGCGGCCCCCGAGTTGCGATCCGGAACCCCTATGCGGCTCACCTCCTGGGAATGGAAGGGCCTGTCCTGGGGCGAATCTATAGAGCTGACCGGACTCATAACCTGCATAAAGGGCATGAAGGACAAGAACATAAAGCTTGTCAACGTGATCCAGGTCATGCTCATTCGCCTGATTCTGCCGTGCCAAAGGCGGGCATTTAATCTGTGGGAGTTCGTTCCAGCCGAACACCAGACGCTTCAGAGGCTCTACGGCATGAAGAACAAGAATGCGTGGAAGGTGTTGTTCAAGCCTTCCAAAGTACCTCCTCCCATATCCGAGGACCGCGGGCTCCATGCCGCACGGCAACCCATTCAGGTGAGTTCTAAGGCCGCCACCGAATTCAGTTCTTCCCAATATAATTACGGGGGAACCTCAAGTAATTGTGTATATTTGTTCGGGAGTACGTGGAGACAGTGGAGCGGATTAACTGTCCGGCACCGCTGCCGGAAAGCCCAGCCAATGCTCTCCTGATGGAGATGCTGGTTCCGACGCCCTACAAGGGGCCGGAGAAGAAGGCCAACAAGAAGGCCCCGGGGACCCGAAAGAGTCTCCGGTGTAAGGTTGCGCCAGAAGCCTCGTGCGAAGAGGACGAGGAATACTCCTCCCCTGAAGGGGAAGAAGGAGAAGAAGAAGAAGAGGCCGCCCTATCCGGACAGGATGGAGGACCTGAGACGGCGGATCAGGGGACCAGGAGAGGCCCCCGGCGCAAGGCCGTCATACCCCTATCGTCTGACGACGATGAGGCAGATTCCTCCTGCGGAGGCGGGGAGGAACAAGAAGAAACACCACCTCCCCATGTCGGGGGAGGGAAGAAGAGGAAGGCCGCCCCGATGGTGGAGACTGGGACGTCCAAGAAGGGAAATGTGTCCCTTTCGGACTACTCCGCCACCGCCACCGATAGCGAGGAAGGGTGGCTGCCCAGGCAGAAGCCCCTAGTGCGATCATAAGTGTCCGCACTCCATCGTAATTTCGCTTCATAGATTTGTTATAACGCCGAACTTGCATGCAGTCCGGCCAGGGCCCATCCCGAAGTGTCGTCTTCGGACGCGTCCCTGAGTGAGTCAGCAATGAACTCACTCCCGACGGCCACTTCTCCTTGGCCTGCGAACGACACGGAGGTGTTGTCCCAAAGGCTCCTAGAAATGGGGGAGGTGGCCCTGGAGGCGCCTGAAGGCGGCGTCCCAGACGTTGGACTTGCGGGGTTCAAGATCCCTGCGGATCGTGTTGGTGAGAGCCGAAGTAAGCCGGACTCTCAGCAGAACACTATCCCGGAGCCTTTAGTGGTTCCGAATTCAGGCGGGCAGCCCCTCATTAGGGAGGGAGGGCCGTCTGTCTCAAGGACTTCCGTTGCGCCTGAGGCGCCGGATTGTCTGCTGGAAGCGCTTCGTGGCGCTTCCATAGATGAAGAGCACCGTACTCTCATGAGTGCGGTGATTCAAAAGGTTTCGTCCGCCAAGAGCGGACTAACCGAAGCCTGCACCAGCCTCCTAACAGGCTTTGAGGTAAGCAGCAAAAATGTGTGAAGTTACCACCCGATAGGTAGTAGCCCCTGATACTCTGTTTGGTGTTCGGAAAGAAAAACCAAATGGAGGGTCAATTATAATCCGCTGGAGTCTAACAATAAGTTTGAATGTAAATAAACAGGTTGTGCTGCTGGCCGCTGCTGCTCGCACGGCCGAAATCGCCGGCCTAACGCAGGACTTAGAGCGGGCACAGGGAGAGCTCGGCCTCACGAGGAGGCAGCTCGAAGAGAGCAAAGGTGAATGATTCCCCTCTCTCATATAATGAATAGTATATAAAATTTGATTATGCTAACGATGAAATGTCGTGATATGATAACAGAGGCCACCATCGAAGTGGCGTCTCTCAAGAAGGCGCTGTCCGAGGCCGAACACAAAGCGGCCTTGGAACTCAAGGAGTGCAAAAAGCAAGAGACCCGAGTGGGCAAGGTAAAAGAAGAGCTCCAGGAGCTCGGCAAGAAGCTTGAGTCTGCGGAGCGGGAGCTTAAAGCAAAAGAGGCCGAGCTTGCGAAGGCCCTTACAAATACAAAAGACGCCAAGGCCGAAGCCAAGAGGGCTCAACAAGAGATCCAGGAGGCCAAGAAAATAGCGGCGGGTAAGAAATTTTTTATGCAAAGCAAACATGTGGAGGAGGCGTTTCTTTTACTTACTCGAATCCGGAGCTCTCCAGGGGCATTCGCAGACCTGCCACGCAGCGTATCAGATGCCGCGGAGTTCTACCGTGCCCAGGAGGGGAGCTCAACCGAGAAGTTGTTCTGGTCCCAGTATGATGGGGCCGAACATGCAACGCCTCTGAGTGACCAACTGAAGCAGTTGGTCGAACTCCACAAGGTGGCCGAAGTGGCTATGAAAGATCTCATAGTCCGGATATGGCCTGGGGAGCTTCTGCCCACCAGCTACTTCGGCCTGATCAAGCGATGGTGGATTCCCGTCCGCGACTGGAAGTCATCAAGCAATCCGTTTGCATTGAGGGTGCCCGCCGGGCCCTTGCCCGCGCCAAGGTGCATTGGGGCAAGCTGGATGCGGAGAAGCTGGTGAAGGACGGGCCGTCGGAGGGCAAGCCGCATCACGTCCCCAAGAAGTATTATGATGGCGTTATGAAGGATGTTTGCCTTGTGGCCGGTGAATGTACCAAAGACATAATTTTTGAATGAATTCACTTCTGTCATGTTTGTAATTTAAAGACGAAGTTACTTGCGCTATGTAGCGCTTTTGTTATTTAAAATATTACCTTCTGTGCGGCTGTTTATCAAATTCTGAAAGTAGGCCAGTCGTCGGCTTCCGCCCCCGTGTAACTAGTACTGGGATGTTCGTGGAAAACCCGGACACTCTTTATCCAAATGTTTGGTCCCTTAAGGAGGTGTCCAGCGCAGCGAACAAGACAATCGGACTATGCGGCTTTATAACTTTCACTTAGCCATAGAAGTCTACAATTTTAAATTTCGGCGAAGCCCCTAGAATCCGGAAGGCCGAATTGGGGCGCTAGACACGCCTATATCGGACAAAGCCGAATTAACGCCTAAAGCGGAAAAATCTTTAAGGATTTTAAGACCTCTCGAACAACGAACAGTCTCTCGCCACATCATGTCAGATAGTTTTGTGCTTTCTCTACTGAGGTGCTCGTCCGAAAAAACCAGGGCACAATCGCAGTAGTTCTCCCTGCGCTACCTTAGCCGAATTAACGGAATGTAAGGTACCAAAACAATGGAGCCGGGCTATCCCAACTGTAATCCAAGACATGATTCGGAGCTGATGCATATAATGCTATAAGTTCGGGGTGCCGCACTGTTGAAAGTGTTCGGACTTGTCTTGCCGTATTATGGGGCGCTATAAGAAGCCCCTGGCAAACTCAACGTACCAAAGTGTACGGATGCAAAATCAAATAGAAATTTATAAAAAATGCAAAAAATAAAATAATAATAATAAGCTGACGCTGTATATTGTCTCCCATTGATAAATAATACGTTTAGGCGTATGTTTACAATGAATGCATTACGCGGAGATAAATAGGATTATTTGACATATCCTATCCAGGAGTAGGCTACGTCCAGATAGATAAAGCAGGAACAACGATCGCGAATAGATTCCACCTGGGTGTTTCTTCGTGTGCCTGAAGCCTGTTACCTCCTGGGTTCCCTCTCCTTTGTAAGTCCGACAATCCGGCTCTTCTGGAGAAGCTGCACTAAAGCGATGTCCTTAAGGGTAAAAGGAAAGATTACGAAGCAATACCGTATTGTTGACTGAGCCACTGCTACGCCTCCGCCTGTGCCCATGGTATTTTGAGTGCGTAATTGTGTACGCATGGCACGAATGCGGCTTGAGTGGGAGTTGGGCGGAGGCCGGACTGCTAGTCATGCTCTTGACGTGCCTGCTGATCCTGTTGCAGGGTGTTCCGCCCTCGCTTGACGGAGCTTGAGGTTGTCGTCGCCGGATTGGTGGTTTGCCGGAGGAGGCCGCATTGTACTTCGGCCGCAAGGGCTGCAGTGTGTTCTTCTGTATGGAGAGAGCGGTCCATATTCCCGTTGACTGTTATGACCCCGCGCGGGCCTAGCATCTTGAGCTTTAGGTATGCATAGTGTGGGACCGCATTGAATCTGGCGAATGCGGTTCGTCCGAGCAGTGCGTGGTAACCACTGCGGAAAGGGACGATGTCGAAGATTAGCTCTTCGCTTCGGAAGTTATCCAGAGATCCAAAGACCACTTCCAATGTTATAGAGCCCGTACAGCGGGCCTCTACTCCAGGAATGACACCCTTAAAGGTGGTTTTGGTGGGCTTAATCCTTGAAGGATCGATGCCCATTTTGCGCACTATGTCCTGATAAAGCAGGTTCAGGCTGCTGCCTCTATCCATAAGGACTCTTGTGAGGTGAAATCCATCTATAATTGGGTCTAAAACCAATGCGGCTGAGCCGCTGTGACGGATGCTGGTAGGATGATCCCTACGATCAAAGGTGATCGGACAAGCTGACCATGGGTTGAATTTGGGGACGACTGGCTCCATCGCATATACGTCCTGTAGTGCTCGCTTCCATTCCCGCTTGGGGATGTGGGTGGCGTAGATCATGTTGACCGTTTTCACCTAGGGGGGAAATTTCTTCTGCCCCCATGTTCGGACGCCGGGGCTCATCGTCATCGTTGCTATGCAGCCCCTTGTCCTTGTTTTCAGCGTTTATTTTGCCGACCTATTTAAATACCCAGCAGTCTCTGTTGGTGTGGTTGGCTGGCTTGTCCGGGGTGCCATGAATTTGACACGAGGGATCCAGTATATGGTCCAGACTGGACGGTCCTTGATTGTTACGCTTGAATGGCTTCTCCCGCTAACCGGATTTGGATCCGCTGAATCCGGCATTGACCGCCGTATCCTCGGTGTTGTCGCTGTTGTTTTGTCGCTTGTGTCTGTTGCGCCGTGGCTTGCCATTATTGTCCCGGACATCTGAAGTTCCAGAATGTGGCATAGTGCTACTGCGAGCCAACCAGCTGTCCTTGCCCGCGCAAAAGCGGGTCATTAGTGTCGTAAGAGCTGCCATGGACTTGGGTTTCTCCTGGCCGAGGTGTCTGGCGAGCCACTCCTCACGAATATTATGCTTGAAAGCCGCCAGGGCTTCGATGTCCGGACAGCCGACTATTTGGTTCTTTTTAGTTAGGAACCGAGTCCAGAATTTCCTGGCTGATTCTCCGGGCTGTTGAGTAATGTGGCTCAAGTCATCGGCATCCGGAGGTCGCACATATGTTCCCTGGAAGTTGTCAAGAAATGCGTCTTCCAGATTTTCCCAACTGCCAATGGAATTTGCGGGCAGGCTATTTAGCCAGTGCCGGGCAGGTCCTTTGAGTTTAAGGGGAAGATACTTGATGTCATGTAGATCATCTCCGCGGGCCATGTTAATGTGGAGAAGGAAATCCTCGATCCATACCGCGGGGTCTGTGGTGCCATCGTATGATTCGATGTTTACGGGTTTAAACCCTTTTGGAAATTCATGATCCATCACTTCATCAGTGAAGCAGAGGGGGTGTGCGGCGCCTCTATGTTGGGCTATGTCACTGTGTAGTCCGGCTGCGTCTGACTGGTTGTATTCGGCCCGGCCGGATTTGTTGTTAGTGTATCCGGTATGACGGTCATCGTCATGTGCTTCGGCGCGCCCCCGTGATCCGTAGATCGATCTTGGTTGTCCTGCGGTGTTATCCAGTTTATCGCGCAGGTCCTGAGTATTGCCCCGGGCCGTAGTAAACCGACGTGAGGGTACAAGCTGGTATTTCAGCTGATATGCGGTTTTGTCCCGACCTCGAGGTGGTCGGTCAGCCGTGGGGCGCTCTAGTCCATATTCCTCGACTGCCAGGACTTCTGTCCATCTGTCTATGAGCAGATCTTTATCAGCTTGGAGCTGCTGCTACTTTTTCTTCAGGCTTCTCGCAGTGGCAATAAGCCGGTGCTTGAAGCGCTCCTGCTCTGCGGGGTCTTCGGGTATGCCGAACTCGTCGTCGCCGAGGATAATCTCATCTTCGGAGAGGGACATGTAGGTGTCCTCCTCTGGATACCCGTCTGTCACCTGTTCATCTGGGCTATCATGCCCGTCTTCTTGTTCGGCCTGCTCGAAGGCGGGCTGTTCGGGGTTGTATTCATCGTCGGCACCGTCCGGATTATTATCGTCTCCGGTGCCGGTATTGCCTTGGCGGGGCTTGGAGCGGCGTTGGCGACACCCATGCTTTGCTTTCTTCTTGGAGGGGTTATCCTCCGTTGCCTCATCGCCATTGGTTTCTTTCGCAGTGTCCACCATATATATATATCATATGAAGAGGTGGCTGTCCACCGCCCTGTGAGATGTGGCTCCTGTATGTCTCCTGCATAGTCGTCCATACCGTCGATGTCTTCGAAGTCAAAGTCGAGCACGTCAGTTAAATCATCGATCGTGGCGACAAACTGGGTGGTGGGTGGGCAGCGAATTCCTTCGTCGCCTGCTTCCCACTCAAGTCGGACATAGTTCGGCCCAGAGCCTCCTGACAAAGAGAGAGACTTCAATGAGTTCAGCATGTCGCCAAAGGGCGAGTGCTGAAAGATGTCCGCAACGGTAAACTCCATTACCGGAGCCCAGCCTGGCTCGACTGGCTCGAGAGTGAGCGGACCAGGACCAACAGCCGGATATGAGTCCGGGGGCCCAGGGTTACATGCCTCCATAGAGGTGAGACCCGTGTTCGGCTCCACCGCCGATAAGTGTGCGGCCTGCGGGGCGGGGTCCAGCCCTCCGTCTATAGGCAACGCAACCTACCCTGGATTTAGATCCGGGGCTGCTTCGGGGATGATGTCTCGGGCACTATCCGACAGCAGGTCTAGGCCGTGCTCGTCGTGGCTGTCCGACGCTCCTAGCGCAGGCTCGAACCCATCGAAGATCAAGTCTCCGCGGATATCTGCTATGTAGTTCAAGTTTCTGAACCTGATCTGGTGGCCAGGGGCGAAGCTGTCGATCTGCTCCAACTGGCCAAGCGAATTGGCCCGCAGTGCGAAGCCGCCGAACACAAAGATCTGTCCGGGGAGAGAAGTCTCACCCTGGACCGTGTTGTTGACGATTGAAGACGCCATCAAGCCTCGAAGCGACGACACAGAGGAACTCTCAATGAAAGCACCAATGTAGGTGTCAAAACCGGCGGATCTCGGGTAGGGGGTCCCGATCTATGCGTCTTAGGCTGATGGTAACAGGAAGCAAGGGACACAATGTTTACCCAGGTTCGGGCCCTCTCGATGGAGGTAAACCCTACTTCCTGCTTGATTAATATTGAAGATATGTGGAATACAAGAGTAGATCTACCACAAGATCGTAGAGGCTAAACCCTAAGAGCTAGCCTATGATGGTACGATTGTAATTGTGACCGGCCTTCTAAGGACCATGCTCTCTGGTTTATATAGACACCAGAGAGCTAGGGTTTACATGGAGTCGGTTACAAGGAAGGAAATATAATATCCGAATCGCCAAGCTTGTCTTCCACGCAAAGGAGAGTCCCATCCGGACATGAGCCGAAGTCTTGAGTCTTGACGCATCTATAGTCCGGACGATGAATATAGTCCGGCTGTCCGGATACCCCCTTATCCAGGACTCCCTCAGCGCCCCCCTATCTCGTGGAGACCTCGTGTGCCTCCCGGACTCTGTTTTCTTGCACATTACGTATTTGGTCAGTAAAAGTTCATTATATAAACTCCCGAAGGTTTTGACCACCGTATCACGCAAATATCCTCTGTTTTCGTTTCGAGCTGTTTTCTATTACAGATCTAGAGCATCATGGTGTCTTTAAGCGCTCCCAAGGACAAGTTTTTCGAGAGGGTTATCAACCCCTATCTTGCGGAGGTGCTGCAACACCCTCAAACCATTGAGATGCATGAGGGGGTGCTACACATCTGCGATGTGGAGGGACCAAGGCGTACCGGAAGCGTGGAGACAAAGCTTGAAGCCGTGGAGCAGCAAGTCTTCAAGTGCCAAGGGATGGTGGAGCATGGACTCAACGCCAACCAGATGATGATCACGGAGTTCACCAACAACCACAAGCTAGATGCCAAAGTCATTGGAGAAACCATCTTCAAGCTTCAAGAGAAAATCGAGCACCTCCAAGCCCAGATCTATGATTTGCAAAACCAGAACTGTGAGTATGAATATAGATTCAAGAGGATGAGTTTGGCTGCAGATTTAAGGATCCCGGAGACTCGATCATCCTTCTATGATGGTGATCCCATGCCTTGGAAGATGGACGACAAGCCTACACCATCAACAACTCCTACTTCGCCACCTCCGAGGACATAATTACATAGGTATGGGCACTCCCCTTGGCAACTGCCAAGCTTGGGGGAGGTGCCCCGGTATCGTATCACCATCACACTCCTATCTCTACCGTTTTATTTAGTTCGATCCTTTTAGTAGTATCTTGATCTAGTAGATTGAAGTTTTGATATCAAGTAGTTTTGAGTTTTGCTTTGTGATCTCTTTATGTAATCGAGTCTGTGAGCTATCTATAATAAAGATTAGTGTTGAGTCAAGGGCTTTGCTATGCTGATATGATCTTGAGAAAGTAGAAAGAATAAAAGAGTTCATATTGATCTTATGGATAGTAATGACTTCACAAATAAAAAGTATGAGGCATAAAAGTTGTTGAGAGTTGATAAACGTAGTTTTGGTCATCATTGCAATTAATAGGAAGTAATAAGGAAAGAGAGGTTTCACATGTAAATGTATTATCATGGACATCTTTTATGATTGGGAGCACTCATTAAGTATGACATGCTAAAAGAGTTTATGTTGGACAAGGAAGACAACATAATGGTTTATGTTTTCTCACATCTCACTTAAAGTATATTGTCATTGACCTTCCAAACATGTTGAGCTTGCCTTTCCCCCTCATGCTAGCCAAATTCCTTGCACCAAGTAGAGATACTACTTGTGCTTCCAAATATCCTTAAACCCAGTTTTGCCATGAGAGTCCACCATACCTACCTATGTATTGACTAAGATCCTTCAAGTAAGTTGTCATGTTGTAGGCAATAAAAATTGCTATCTAAATATGTATGACTTATTAGTGCAGAGAAAATAAGCTTTATACGATCTTGTTGTGGAAGCAGTAAAAGCGATAGACTGCATAATAAAGGTCCACATACAAGTGGCAATATAAAGTGACGTTCTGTTGCATTAAGAGTTTATGCATCCAACCCTAAAAGCACATGACAACCTCTACTTCCCTCTGCGAAGGGCCTATCTTTTACTTTATGTTTTTACTTTATGCTTGAGTCAAGGTGATCTTCACCTTTACCTTTTTTATTTTATCCTTTGGCAAGCTCCTCGTGTTTGAAAGATCATGATATATATATATCCAATTGAGTGTAAGTTAGCATGGACTATTATTGTTGACATCACCTAAAGGTGAATACGTTGGGAGGAAACACAATAAGCCCCTATCTTTCTCAGTGTCCGGCTGAAACTCCATAACCACAACTATTGGGTCAGTGTTAGCAATTGTAGAAGACTACATGATAGTTGAGCATGTGGACTTGCTGAAAAGCTCTATTCTTGACTCTTTTTGATGTTATGATAAATTGCAATTGCTTCAATGACTGAGATTATAGTTTGTTAGCTTTCAATGAAGTTTCTGAACCATACTTGACATTGTGAATTGATTGTTACTGGAGCATAAGAAGTCATATGATAAAATCTATATATGTTGCTGTTATAAGAATGATCATGATGCCCTCATGTACGTATTTTTATTTTTATCGACACCTCTATCTCTAAACATGTGGAGACATTTTTTGATTTTGGCTTCCGCTTGAGGACAAGCGAGGTCTAAGCTTGGGGGAGTTGATACGTCCATTTTGCATCATGCTTTTATATCGATATTCATTGCATTATGGCCTGTTATTACACTTCATATATCAATACTTATGGCTATTCTCTCTTATTTTACAAGGTTAACCATGAAGAGGGGGAACGCCGACAGCTGGAATTCTGGCTGGAAAAGGAGCAACCATTGGAAACCTATTCTGCACTGCTCCAAAAGTCCTGAAACCCCACGAAACTTATTTTTGGAATTAATAAGAATTATTGAGCGGAAGAAACACCTCAGGGGGCCCACACACCCTGGCCGATGTTGTCATCTTCTGCTATATGAAGGCTTTTACCCTGGAAAAAATCGTGGGCAAGCTTACGGGACGAAACTCCGCTGCCACGAGGCGGAACCTTGGTGGAACCAATCTAGGGCTCCAGCGGAGCTGTTCTACCGGGGAAACTTCCCTCCGGGAGGGGGAAATCATCACCATCGTCATCACCAACGATCCTCTCATCGGGAGAGGGTCAATCTCCATGAACATCTTCACTAGCACCATCTCCTCTCAAAACCCTAGTTCATCTCTTGTATCCAATCTTGTATCCAAACCACAAATTGGTACTTGTGGGTTGCTAGTAGTGTTGATTACTCCTTGTAGTTGATGCTAATTGGTTTACTTGGTGGAAGATCATATGTTCAGATCCTTAATGCATACTATTACTCCTCTGATTATGAACATGAATATGCTTTGTGAGTAGTTATGTTTGTTCCTGAGGACATGGGTGAAGTATTGCTATTAGTAGTCATGTGAATTTGGTATTCATTCGATATTTTGAAGAGATGTATGTTGTCTTTCCTCTAGTGGTGTTATGTGAACGTTGACTACATGACACTTCACCATTATTTGGGCCTAGAGGAAGGCATTGGGAAGTTATAAGTAGATGATGGGTTGCTAGAGTGACAGAAGGTTAAACCCTAGTTTATGCGTTGCTTCGTTAGGGGCTGATTTGGATCCATATGTTTAATGCCGTGATTAGGTTTACCTTAATACTTATTTTGTAGTTGTGGATGCTTGCAATAGGGGTTAATCATAAGTGGGATGCTTGTCCAAGTAAGGGCAGTACCCAAGCACCCGTCCACCCACATATCAAATTATCAAAGTACCGAACATGAATCATATGAGCGTGATGAAAACTAGCTTGACGATAATTCCCATGTGTCCTCGGGAGCTCTTTTCTGATTATAAGAATTGTCCAGGCTTATCCTTTGCTACAAAAAGGATTGGGCCACCTTGCTGCACTTTATTTACTTTCATTGCTTGTTACTCGTTACAATTTATCTTATCACAAAACTATCTGTTACTTACAATTTCAGTGCTTGCAGAGAAAAGCTTACTGAAAACCGCTTGTCATTTCCTTCTGTTCCTCGTTGGGTTCGACACTCTTACTTATCGAAATGACTACGATAGATCCCCTACACTTGTGGGTCATCAGCCCCCGGCGGCATTCCGGCGCCACCGGAAGCAAGGGGGAGAGAGCCCCCCTTCTTCTTCTTCTTCCTTGACCTTCTCCCTAGATGGGAGAAGGGTTTCCCCTCTGGTCCTTGGCTCCCATGGCATGGGAGGGGCGAGAGCCCCTCCGAGATTGGATTTGTCTCCCTCTCTCTCTCTCTCTCTATGTTTCTACGTTCTCAGATTCTACCCCTTCATCGTTTCTTTTATATCCGGAGATCCGTAACTCCGATTGGGGTGAATCTTTTGCCCAGATTTTTATCGTAAAATTAGCTTTCTTGCGGAAAAAGAAGAGCATCAAATGCCTTACGGGGTGCCACAAGGGTCCAGGGCGCGCCTGCCTCCCTGGGGCGCGCCCCCTGCCTCGTGGCCCCCTCGGGCACCGTCTCGCATTGATTTTACTTCCCAAAAATCACAAATATTCCAAAATAATTCTCTGTCCGTTTTTATCCCGTTTGGAGTTTGTTTGATATTGGGTTTCTGCGAAACATAAAACATGCAACAAACAGGAACTGGCACTGGGCATTGGATCAATATGTTAGTCCCAAAAATAGTATTAAAAGTTGCCAAAAGTATATGAAAGTTGAATAATATTGGCATGGAACAATCAGGGGGGAGATGATTAGACTAGAAAGGAAAAAGGAAAAAAGACGACCGTAGGATGAGGTGGGAGCATGGATGGGAGCATGAGGAGGGAGCAGGCAAGCCGGATCCATCGCCACCAGTGCTTGCGGGCCAATGGATGATGTCGCAGGCCCCACAGATGGGTAGTGGGAGATAAGCTTACAGGTGGGACCTAGGTGTACTGGGAGTTAATTCCAGGGAAGAACCAGTTGCACACATTTTTTGACTCCTAATTTTTGTGGGTGAAAAGGACCAAGATTTATTATAAAGATTCATCAGAAGTACAAATAAAAATTATACTAAGGTTCATTGACCACATAACTACCACTACATCACTAAAATGAGTCGCCGATGCGCCACTGTCACTGCTCCATACGGGAGTCGAGCTGGCCTTGTCAGTGACAACCGAGAAGTCTTCGTGCACATCAATCTAGAGAACCTAACATTAAATTTCCCTGTTGTATATGCACAGCTAATGTCTCGCGAGTGCATTGGGTCAAGTTGTAGACTTTTCAAAGTAAGAATGTCAATCTCACAAAGAGCTTAGCAAATGGTCCTTCATCTTAGAGGTTTATCGAAACGTGCCTGAAAGTTATCTGTGGTCCAAAGTAAAAGGGGTGTGCAAGTGGAAATATTACAAGAGTATGTGAACAAGAATTAAAGTACACAAGTACAATAACTAAGAACAAGAGAGCGATGGAAATTATGGAAACTGCAGTAGTGCCAAAGGCGTTATGGGGCAGTCCAAATTTACCACTAGTATGTTTGTTATTTAATTATGTAGAGGCATGATTTTTTCAGATCATTAATTTGTGTTATACGTTCTTACGTTGGCAGAATTTCGTGTTTTGACCATTTTCGCATACAAATTCAGGATCTGACCCCGGTTGGAAATAATTTTGGGATTTGACCCTTTCTCTTACCGCCAGGGTCCCTGGCTGTAAGGTACTTATCCACGTCAGCTAGCAGAGACGGCCGCCGCCCCTCCGTCGCACCCTACCGCCACAGTCCCTGGCGGT
>NC_041393.1:606318571-606360935 GCF_002162155.2 Triticum dicoccoides | reverse complement strand
GGACCTTCACCATTTCTTCATCGTTTTTGCGGATAGAGATGGCCCCGAAGAGAGAAACGTAAGCTCCTCCAATCCCTCCAAGTAGTTTTTGCAAACTTGCTTCCGATTCGACGCATTATTTGCTTGTAATCTCTCATATTTTTTAACTTAGATTGGAACTTTTTTTCACCTAGGATTGTTTTAGCTTGATTATAGTTCTAGTTCTTAGTTCTTTAGTAACTAGTGGTATTGAATATGAACTCTAATCAATAGTTCATATGTTAGTGTGAAGATGAACCCTAGTTCATAATTTTTTTGTTAAAAAAAGTATGATGTAATGCATGTGGGAGGACTTGTTTTCTTTTATGATGCATGTTGATATGATGATATGAAGATGTTGTTTGAACAAAATACATTCAAGATGAACTCTATTTCAAAAAAAATGTTAAAAAATTGATGATATGACACATGTTGGAGGATTTTATTTTGATATGATGCATGTTGATATGATGTGATCCATCATGTGTTGTAGATGTTGTTGGAGGAATATGCTTAAGGTGAACCCTAGTTCATTTAACCAAGAAATTCCCTTTTTTGTTTATGTATGCTTATGCTTATGATGCTTTTGTTTATGAAATTTTATTAAGGCGGGCACCTCTCGCGGACAACATCGGCCCACGATACTCCATGCTTGACTACACATTCGACAAGGGTCATCGTGCCCGTTTCATAGAGAACGGAGTGGTAAGTAATATGAAGGAAATATTGATCAAAGTTTTTGGATTGATGAAAATAAGTTCCTAACTTTTGCCGTCCACTTTTTGACAGATGCTCCAGCCACTGCGCATGAGGGGTCACGGGGTTGCCGGGAATATGGACTACGACGACGCTACGCGACGTACTTCAAGAGAGCCCAACTGTTGGGTTTCGTGTTGCAGTTCAAGCGTCAACCGCCGTCGCTTGTCCACGCAGCTCTGACAACTTTGATTGACCGGTGGCGACCGGAACCCATTCTTTCCATCTCCCATGCGGGGAGATGACGGTGACCCTCGAGGATTGGACGATGATTACTGCCATGCCGATCGATGGTCAAGAACTCATCGGGCGAGTGGAGAGGACCAACTCACAGCAGAGGGTTACCACCCTCATCGGAGACTACCCCGATGCTAAGGGTAACCGTACATCCGGTGTACCGTTGCCCTGGCTCTCGGAGCACCGGAAGACATGCCCCGAAGACGCCGATGAGGCGACTGTGGAGTGGTACGTGAGGGCCTACCTGTGGTATCTTCTCACGGAGGTCGTGTTTCCAGACAGCTCCGGGAACTCTGCCAACTGGTCATATCTGTTCTTCCTAGCCGACTGGGATGCAGGGTACAGTTGGGGGATCGCATCTCTCGCCTACCTATACAGTTTGGTAAGAGAGTATCTCATTGCCTACCTACGAAAGTATGTCCATGATATTTTGTTATATCTGATCTTCATTTGAGGTTTTACATCTTGTCGACGCAACCCATAGGATGAGAGACAAGTCCAATATGGGTGGCTTTGTCTGGGCCCTCTCCATTTGGATGTGGGAGCGGCTGCTGGTGGGGCGTCCGGAGAAGCTGCAAAGACGCCCATGGGGTGCCTATAGCGAAGACGGCGACGCTACTCGACACCCGACCGTAGCTTATAAGTGGGACGTTGTAAAACACTACACGGGCCTAAACAAGGCTTCGTACAAGACCTACACCAATGAGATGGACGCTTTGACGATTATGCAGGTATATGAACTCGCTCACTACCTTTCTCTTCGACTCCACTTTTGACCGAGAGTGGGAACTTACCAATGTATATGTAATAGGTAAACTGTGGCCGTATCACACTACTAGGGAAAAGCCTAGCAGTAGCGTGCGTATTAGGTGTAGTAGTAGCGCGGGGAGCCGCACTACTGATACGGCACTACAACTAACATGTATCAGTAGCGCGTGATAATCCACGCTATGCTATACATGGCTAGCAGCAGCGGGCTTTTGGGCAACTCGCTACTGCTAATATCTGCAGTGCTTTAGTTCAGGGCGCGCTACTGGTAAGGGCGTGCTGCTGCTAACTCTACTCCCCTCACTACTGTTAGTTTTATTAGTTTTTTTCTGCATATTTGTTTTGTATATGAACAAGATTTATACAATAATCTTTAGCATCATACACATACAAATGTAATCATAGCATCAAATCATGTCATCATCATAATCATCATCCAACACAAAGTGGTCTCTCATCATCATCTCGAAAATAGCGATACAAGTTCTTGCAACTACATCGTCATCCATCTAAACAATGATATACGCGAGAAGAGCTATCACTATGAGTGAGAGCGGAACTATGCAGTACGTGAGTTCGTACCCCTCTCTTGCACTAGTGTGAACCTAAGCTAACTACTAGTTGTCGCTCGGAAACCGAAAACCAGTACACCTGGGCCTGACACTCCGGCCACTCGTCGTATACTCCTGGCGTAGCACTTCTTTGCCATCGATGATCTATGCACCTGCATCGTCACATGAGTCGATGATATGCAACATATATAGTTGAGCAACAGAAAGAGACAAACTTGGCAAAAATAGAAGCAACATATCATAAGCATAAATAACAAAGTTCATCGTACCCAAAATGCCCTAACTAGAGTGATCTTCGCTAGTCGAGGAGGACGGTTTAATTACATCACAAATAAAGTTTTGTCATGCATAACTCAAAGTTTTGTCATACATAAAGTATGGACTAAACGGACAAATTGTCATATACCGACAATCACTCAAGCATGTCGTGCCATCCATCCAAGTCAGGGAGATAGTCCCCGAGCTTAGTGAAAGGCTTCAGGTCGAGCCGCTGAGCCGCTAGCGTGTTCAGACGTCTTCCCGCGACATTTCCCCTTCCTCGTGAAACAACCCTATTTTTTCGAGGACCTCCTTCATGATGATTTGGGCAAGTTCATGCTGGATGCGATAGAACTTAGCTCGAAGCTGACGATCATCGATATCTCCTATGTTCCTTGCCCATTGTAGAATATGGGCATCCCGGCTGTAGGTGACATGCGAAGGTTCTGCCGATCCCGTCTGTACTCTAGCATCTAGTGTATGACATAGAATCCATCATTAAGACTATCACTCGGTTGCTGGATGCAGCAGAAGTCAGTATTATGGCCGAAGGCGGCCCTGCCGTTCGTAGTCTTCTTGATCTTGATCTCTCCACCCCGTACGCCGTAGAAAAAGATAGCATTGTCGAGAACAGACTTGATGTGGGTGTAATCCTTTTTGTTAATGTTCTTCGATGATTCCAAGTAAAGAGCGTGGGAGTATCGGGGGTAAAGGATGATGAGGACGACACGCCCATTGCTGCGCAAAATAAGTACACCTCAAATTAATTAGCCTCCATCGTGCAAATGAATGATTGAAATCAAAGGAAGGATATCCGCGCGGATGAATTACAGGGGATGATAAGGCACGAGAATCGCCTCATTGTCCTTATTGGCGACCATGAAATTGATGAGGTAGTCCCTCGCGTATTCACGATGCTCTGCGCAGGCTGCCAAGAAGCTCTCATGCATGAAGCACGGGTCAGCAACACAGATATAAGGTATCTGCTCAATCCCGACAATGTAGTTCATGTACAAGGCATAAAGGCGGACAACCATAAAATCCAGCTTCTTCAAGTGAAACATGTCAAAGATGTAATCGAATCGAAGGAAGAACTTCTCTGCGGGGATTGTGTCAACGTACAACCTTTGTTGTGGCACGTTAACCACGTAGAGTGGGTATGTTGGATTTTCCGAGGCGATTAGGCTTTCTCAGCACATCATCATGAAGTCTCCTTAGATCGTCGTGTATGGCCTGTACCGATGCCTTTGGTAGGATTGGTTCATCGGCGATATGGTATTTTGCCGCACCAGGGACAAGTATACGTTCTTGAACCCGAGGCTGTGGAGGTGGCTAGATGATAGCAGCAACTTTATTGCTGCCTTTCCTCGCTCTCTTCCGATGCTTCTTTGGTGGAAGGTCATCTACAGTAGGTTCAGGCTCCAGAGGCGGAAATTCAGGCACCGACTCATGACGCTCAAACCCTGAGTACTCATACTGTTGAGCCATTGATCCTCCGTCATCAATGGCACCAGTATTGAGATACTGTTGAGTGTCATCCTCATCCTAATCCTCATCTATGGCAACGTCATCAGCGACTAATGGAGCCTCTTCCTCACCCAGTATATTATCACCCAGCGCGATAGGCGACGCTAATTGGGTAGGTGGGGTGCTTATGTTCATACCTTGCGGAGGCTGCGTGGTCGTGGGTGTGCTCCTGGCCGCCTCCAGACGAAGCAAACTCTTTGGCCACAACAGGACCCACGTCTTGCAATCGCCAAGCCGCCGCGGGGTCTCGTCATCATCTCCCCCTAGTACCGGAGGAACCAAATTCTCGTGGCCCAGTTTGACACTGGCCACGGAAACCTTGAAGATGTCTGGGGCGATCGGCCGGCTATGGAACAATTGTTCCTTCGGCTTCATTATCGTCGCCTTCCCCACGTCCACCTTATGGCCGTTGATGTCGTACAATATGGTGCACGGGGCGTCGACCTGCAAAGACATGTCTGCGATGTGAGACATCCGAAAGGCAACAGAAACAGGAGATTATACATTTATTAAAGAGGGCCGGTGTGACAGGTAACGTGAGGGCGTCGAGCTCAGCCAAATACGAAGCAGGTGCGGGAGCCGGTACATGAGCAGGTACTGGTGCAGTTGCAGGTGCTGGTGCAATGGTAGTCGAGCTGCTCCCGAAGAAGTCGGCAAGGGGAAAGTCCGCTGCATCTTTTTCTGGATTTCGGCTGCTCCAACCGACGATAGTTGGAACCAAGACTGTCAGCTCCCGTTTTATGGCAGCTACCACTGTTGCGACTGTCTTAGCTGAATTCTTCTCAACCGCAATCTCAACCTTCTTGTCGATGCTTTCTTTAGTTAACCTCTGTCTTTCCTTTCTCTCCTCCGTGGTCTCAGTGTACTACTTCTTCCATGTGGCGCTGTCTCCAACACCATGCACACGTCCATACGATGGCCGAGTGTCCACCGGGAGTTGTTTCAATATGTTCAATGCCCGGTTGAATGGGGTGTCCCACTTGGGCCTTGCCAACGCCTCAGACAGCGAGTCGCTTTCGGCCGCAATCCTGTGCTGCTCTCTCTGCAAAAGGAAAAGGATCGTTTACAAATATGACTAAACATGCAGTCGAATTGATCAGGAAGTAAAATTACCAGCAGTCTCATGAACTCCGTCATGACCGGGTCCATCTCGAAAACCTTCTTGACTGGGTCCCAATGGTACCAGGCCCTAAGGACGTCATACTCCTGCGGGACGGTGAACTCCGCCAAGGGGCTGGGATGCCTAGACTTTCACGTTTCGCGTCCTCCTTGGCCCATATGGACCTCTTCCCCATGTAACCACGGCTTCCAAGGTGGTGGTGCCCCATGTTCCTCTCTTGAAGCCCCTTCATGTACTTTGACTTTTTTTAGCATCTTCGTCATCGCAAGCCGCCTTGAATAGTTCAAACTGCTCTTCTGTGATTGTCGGATTTTCCTTCACAATCTCGGAGTAGGGTTCCTTTTTGTCGATGGCGCGTTTCACCCTTCCTTTCCAGGAAGCCAACGCGTTGCTACACTTGGTCATGGTGCGTTTGTTTATCTGCTTCATTGTCGGGTCTTTCTGTGGATCTTTATATTGGATTTCATCCCGGCCCGGGAACAAGAATATCTGGTGCCGCAGGGTTAGGATGGAGTGCTTCATATTTGGCCGCTTCTTTAGTTTCTCATCATTGATGGTGGCGCACGCCCGTATGATGCAACCTATTTGATTGACGTAGCAGGAGCACACTTCCACAGGCAGTTTTGGCTCAAAATTGCCGTCATCCACCTCCGTGACCACCAGTCTAGTAGTGAGGAGCTGGTTTGGGCGTCGACATCTCCTCTTCGATTTCGGTTCTATGTCTTGCCAGTCTCGGTGCTGGTCTCGGCGCCGGTGTCGGTGCCGGTCTCGATGCCGGTCTCGGTGCCGGTCTGGGTCTCAACGCTAGTCTCGGCGCCGGTCTCAATGTTAGTCTCGGATGAGACAGGTGGGCCCAGCAACAACAACCGTTGATCATTGGCAAGGCTCAAATATTCGTGTGCCGCTAGGTAGACGTCGTCGCAATCACCAGAACCCTGTCCTTCATCGTTGCTAGCCATGTTTCCTACAATTAAATCTAGTCAATTAATTCTAGACCTAATAAAATGAATAATGACATAAAAAGGCCTATGTTTTGCAGGAACGTTGATCCCTTAGGGGTGCGGCAAATCCCAGGCACTCCATATGTCCTAGTTTGTAGCACAAGTCATCCCGAAATTCACGGAAAATTTCGGCATGACCTTTGCTAAAAAGTGGACAAATCGAGCACCTGAAATTTGCTAGAACGGAAATGAATCAATATTCTGGCAAAACATAGGCCACTCGGCTTCATTCCCTGGAAACAACAAAAGGCCACTTGGGCACAATCGAACCACTTCAACGAAAAGATATAACATGACCACTTCAATGAAAAGATATAATCAACAATAAAAGTCTAGGAAGGGATCATCTTTAAATTAAAACTTGCCTAATTTTTTTCCTTGAAAAATAGTGGGCTTTTCAAAAATCAAATACCTTTGCAAAATGACCTCATTAAGCACTTCTCTGCCTAGGACAGAACCCAAATCATGTTGATCTAGCTATTCCTCTCTCTCTCTCTCACACACACACACACACACATTATTTTCTCTAACCCTTCTCTGCCTAGGACAAAACCCAATTAAATTGCAAAGGAACTCCATTTCTCTAACCCTTCTGACCTAATGCTCTAAAATAAATTTTTGCTCTAACCTAGCCAACCTACTTAACCTAGCTTGTTAACCTAACGAACCTAATTAACCTAGCTATTTAACCTAGTTAGTTAACCTCGCTAGTTAACCTAGTTTACCTAGATAATTAACATAATTAAACTAGTTAACCTAGCTAGTTCTCTGTCAAAGCCCTAAATAAAATTTTGCACTAACCTAGTTAACCTAATTAAACTAGTTAACCTAACTAGTTCTCTGTCAAAGCCCTAACTAAAATTTTGCACTAACCTAGATAATTAACCTAATTAAACTAGTTAACCTAACTAGTTCTCTGTCAAAGCCCTAACTAAAATTTTGCACTAACCTAAATAATTTAACCTAATTAAACTAATTAACGTAGCTAGATAGTTCTCTGTCCAATGTTTCTGCTATGCATGAGAGAGAGAGAGAGGAGGGGTGGGGGCTTATAGAGGATGGCTCCGGTGGTGGCGAGGGAGACAATGGTGGCGAGGAAGGCAGGGGCGTCTCCGGTGACGGCGAGGGAGGCAGTTGTGGCAAGGGAGGCAGGGGCATCGAGGGTGGCTCCCGTGGCGCCGAGGGCGGCTCCGGTGGCGTTGATGAGGTCGCGCGGCTCCGTTGTCGTTTGGGGCGGCTCCGGTGGAGTCGACGGCGCGCGGCTCTGGTGGCTCCGGGGGTGTCAACGTCGGCAGGAGGCGGCGAAGTGGGGCGACGGCGAATTGGGGAGACGGCGGCGCAGTGGGGCGAGGGATTTGGGGAGAAGTGATGGCCAGGGGGAAACCCTTTTTGGGTTAAGTTAAACTTAGCGGTAGCGCATTTTCCAAAACGCGCTATAGCTTAGCTATATCAATTTTTACTAAATGCGCTACTGCTATAGCTATGTATTTTCCTTTTATTTTCTTACTTCCTTTTCTGTTTCTATAGCGGGGTCTAGGAAATGCACTGCTGCTATATTATCTATAGCGCCTCTTATGAACAGACGCTACTGCTATGCCTTTCTCCTTTTTTCCCATTTTCATTTATTTTTCTTTACATTTCATTTTTTTTCTTTCTCCTTTTTCTATTTCTTTCATTTTCATTTACTTTCCTATTTGTTTTTCATTTGATTTTATTTTCATTAGCAGTAGCGCTTCTCATAGTAAACACGCTGCTACATAGATCCTAGCGGTAGCGCGGTTTCTACAAGACCGCTACTACTATGTGTAGCCTATCGGCTTAGTAATGGCAATATTAGTAGTAGCGCTTTTACAGCAACACGCGCTACTGCTAAATTTTTATCTGTAGCGCTCTTGTCCCCAGCGTGTTACTGCTATGTAGCACTAGCGCCCTTTTTTAACGCGCGGTACTGCTAAAGTTCTGTGTATAATGTTTTCCCTAGTAGTGTCATGACCGAGAGTGGGACTTCGATCTGAACATGATGTGTGATGCGGATAGTGGTCTTTGGCAGTACATCGTGCCCGTGATCTGTGTGTACGCCGTCGAGTGGCACTTGCCACACCGCGTGGACGCGCAGTTTGGGATGCATCAGCATACCCCACCGGGCCCGCCGACCGATATCGACAACCACGCGCTCCACTTGTGAGCGCACTTGTTCTTCCTGCCCATGATTTCATTGTGTTCAACTTTATTATGATGTTACTTTTTGCTTATGCCTTGCAGGACGAGCCGGCAGAAGAATTAGTCGATCACAGACTAGGGAGAGGAGCATAAAACTCATATGACGGAGTGGAACCGACGGAAGTTCCGTAAAGATGGGGAGAGGAGAGGACTGACTGTAAAGCTTACGAGGGCCAACAGATGAAGTGGTACAATGATGGCCATAAGCACCGTCTTCGTCTCAGGCTTCGGTGTACAGCGAAAGACATCGCAGAGCTAGAGAGGAATGACCTCGAGGAAGAGGCCTACCAGACTGGAATCAGATACATGCATAGTGGATTTAGGGAGTTTGCACCCCTCATCAACAGAGTGGTAAGTTTGAACCGATGGTTGTATTTAAATTATTTTATTCGTCATCGTGACTGACTTATGCCTTTACAGTCCGGTGAGTTGAACAAATGCATCTTTGAAGCATCAGGTGCACTAGGTGATACCCCCGGGAGCGTACAATCTGAGAACAAATTGAGGGGGACGATGAAGGTACAATTTCAGCCTCCTCAGAACAGATGCATCTTGTTCACTTGCAATCATAAATCTGATACTTATTATGCCCTTGTTTCATTGTGAGTGCAGAAGTTCATGAAGCATTGTCGCAAGCTGGTAGGCCTTCTTGGGTGTGCTGGAGCTGGGTCGGTTGAAGTTGGTCATCTTGCAGCCACATAGGGTCACATTGGCTCATCGAGCCATGTTCCCTCGTTGTTGGTTGAGGAGGAGGAGGAGGAGGAGGAGGAGGAGGCCACACAAGAAGAAGAGGAGGAGGAGGCCTATCATGAGGAAGAGGAGGATGAGAGCAATGGGGAGGAGGAGTACGATGAAGATTACGGACCTTCACCAACTCAATCTTCTCAACCATCTCAACTGCCGAAGAGGAATCTGAAGAAGAAGGATTTGCTGAGTCCAGACCCTTTCCAGAGACTAGTTACTCAACGACCCAAGAAGAAGACTGAAGAGACTCGTTCAAAGAGGAACGAGGACCGTACCTCCAAGAGGAGAAGGAGCAAGTAATTCTGCTCTTGGATACTTGGCTCTTGTAGTTGGGTTGTCTGGTGGTTGTGAAACTACGTGGAACTATGTGTTTGCTATTTGTGAAACTATGTGGTGAAGGAAATATGCCCTATAGGCAATAATAAAGTTATTATTTATTTCCTTATTTCATGATAAATGTTTATTATTCATGCTGGAATTGTAGTAACTGGAAACTTAGTACATGTGTGAATACATAGACAAAACATAGTGTCCCTAGTATGCCTCTACTTGACTAGCTCATTAATCAAAGATGGTTATGTTTCCTAACCATAGACATGTGTTGTCATTTGATAAACGGGGTCACATCATTAGGAGAATGATGTGATGGACATGACCCATCAGTTAGCTTAGCATTATGATCGTTATAATTTCATTGCTACTGCTTTCTTCATGACTTATACATGTTCCTCAGACTATGAGATTATGCAACTCCGGAATACCGCAGGAACACCATGTGTGCTATCAAACATCACAACGTAAATGGGTGATTATAAATATGCTCTACAGGTGTCTCCGAAGGTGTTTGTTGGGTTGGCATAGATCAATATTAGGATTTGTCACTCCGTGTTTCCGAGAGGTATCTCTGGGCCCTCTCGGTAATGCTCATCACTATAAGCCTTGCAAGCATTGTGACTAATGAGTTAGTTGTGGGATGATTTATTACGGAACGAGTAATGAGACTTGCCGGTAACGAGATTGAACTAGGTATGATGGTACCGATGATCGAATCTCGGGCAAGTAACATACCGATGACAAAGGGAGCACGTATGTTGTTATGCGGTTTGACCGATAAAGATCTTCATAGAATATGTAGGAGCCAATATGAGCATCCAGGTTCCCCTATTGGTTATTGACCGGAGATGTGTCTCGGTCATGTCTACATAGTTCTCGAACCCGTAGGATCCGCATGCTTAACATTCGATGACAATATGTATTATGAGTTATGTGTTTTTGATGACTGAAGTTTGTTCGGAGTCCCAAATGAGATCACGGATGTGACGAGGAGTCTCGAAATGGTCGAGACATAAAGATTTATAAATTGGACCATGTTATTCGGACACCAGGAGTGTTCCGGGAAGTTTGGAGTAAAACTGGAGTGCTAGAGGGGTTACCGGAAGCCCCCGGGGGAACTAATGGGCCATCATGGACCTTAGTGGAGAGAGAGGAGGGCCGCAGGAGGGCTGCCCCCTTGAGTTTGAATTGGACAAGGGAAGGGGGGGGCACCCCCCTTTCCTACTACCTCTCCCTCTCCTTTCCTTCCCCCTCTTCCTTGAAGTGGAATCCTGCTAGGACTAGGAAGTCCTAGTAGGACACCTCCTTGGGCGCGCCTCTAGGGGCCGGCTGGCCTCCCCCTTTCTACTTTATATACGGGGGTAGGGGGCACCCTAGAACACACAAGTTTCTCTTAACCGTGTGCGGTGCCCCCCTCCACAGTTACACACCTCGATCATACCATCGTAGTGCTTAAGCGAAACCCTGCGTCAGTAGCATCATCATCACCGTCGCCACGACGTCGTGCTGACGGAACTCACCCTCGTCCTCAACTAGATCAAGAGCACGAGGGACGTCATCGAGCTGAACGTGTGCTGAACGCGGAGGTGTCGTATGTTCGGTACTTGATCGGTTGGATCGCGAAGAAGTTCTACTACATCAACCACGTTGTTGTAACGCTTCCGCTTTCAGTCTATGAGGGTACATGGACACACTCTTCCCTCTCGTTTCTATGCATCACCTAGACAGATCTTGCGTGATCGTAGGATTTTTTTTGAAATTACCGCGTTCCCCAACAGTGGCATCCGAGCCAGGTCTATGCGTAGATGTTTTATGCATGAGTAGAACACAAAGAGTTGTGGGCGATAATAGTCATACTGCTTACCATCAACGTCTTACTTTGATTCGGCGGTATTGTTGGATGAAGCGGCCCAGACCGACATTACATGACCGCGTTCATGAAACTGGTTCTACCGACGTGCTTTTGCACATAGGTGGCTGGCGGGTGTCTGTTTCTCCAACTTTAGTTGAATCGAGTTTGACTACGGCCGATCCTTGTTGAAGGTTAAAATAGCACACTTGATGAAAATTCGTTGTGGTTTTGATGTGTAGGTAAGAACGGTTCTTTCTAGAAGCCCGTAACAGCCATGTAAAACTTGTAACAACAAAGTAGAGGACGTCTAACTTGTTTTTGCAGGGCTTATTGTGATGTGATATGGTCAAGGCATGATGTGATATAAATTGTTGTATGAGATGATTATGTTTATAACAAAGTTATCGACAACTGGCAGGAGCCAGATGGTTGTCACTTTATTGTATGCAATGCAATCGCCATGTAATTGTTCTACTTTATCACTAGGCGGTAGCGATAGTCGTAGAAGAAATAGTTGGCGAGACGACAATGATACGTCTCCGTCGTATCTATAATTTTTGATTGTTCCATGCCAATATTATTCAACTTTCATATACTTTTGGCAACTTTCATACTATTTTTTGGGACTAACATATTGATCCAGTGCCGAGTGCCAGTTCCTATTTGTTGCATGTTTTATGTTTCGCTGAAACCCAATATCAAACGGAATCCAAACGGGATAAAAATGGACGGAGAATTATTTTGGAATATTTGGGATTTTCCGGAGGAAGAATCAACACGAAACGGTGCCCGAGGTGGCCAGGAGATAGGGGGCGCGCCTGGCACTCTCCTGGGCCACCCGTAAGGTGGTTGATGCTCTTCTTTTACCGCAAGAAAGCTAATTTTATGAGAAAAATCTGGGCGAAAGATTCACCCCAATCGGATTTACGGATCTCCGGATATAAAACAAACGGTGAAGGGGCAGAATCTGAGAACGCAGAAACAGAGAGAAACAGAGAGATATATCCAATCTCGGAGGGGCTCTCGCCCCTCCCACGCCATGGGAGCCAAGGACAAGAGGGGAAACCCGTCTACTATCTAGGGAGGAGGTCAAGGAAGAAGAAGAAGAAGAAGGGGGTCTCTCTCCCCCTTGCTTCCGGTGGCGCCGGAATGCCGTCGGGGGCCATCATCATCACCGCGATCTTCACCAACACCTCCGCCATCTTCACCAACATCTCCATCACCTTCCCCCTTCTATCTACAACGGTCCACTCTCCCGCAACCCGTTGTACCCTCTACTTGAACATGGTGCTTTATGCTTCATATTATTATCGAATGATGTGTTGCCATCCTATGATGTCTGAGTAGATTTCCGTTGTCCTATCGGTGATTGATGAATTGCTATGATTGGTTTGAGTTGCATGCTTTATTATTGGTGCTGTCCTATGGTGCTCTCCGTGGCGCGCAAGCATGAGGGATCCCCGCTGTAGGGTTTGCAATATGTTCATGATTTTCTTATGGTGGGTGGCGTGAGTGACACAAGCACATACCCGAGTAAGTAGGTTGTTTGTGTATGGGATAAAGGGGACTTGATACTTTAATGCTATGGTTGGGTTTTACCTTAATGATCTTTAGTAGTTGCGGATGCTTGCTAGAGTTCCAATCATAAGTGCATATGATCCAAGTAGAGAAAGTATGTTAGCTTATGCCTCTCCCTCAAATAGAATTGCAATAGTGATTACTCGTCTAGTAACGTAGTCAATTGCTTAGGGACAATTTCACAACTCCTACCACCACTTTTCCACACTCGCTATATTTACTTTATTGCTTCTTTATCTAAACAGCCCCTAGTTTATATTTACGTGTTCTTTATTATCGTGCAAACCTATCCAACAACACCTACAAAGTACTTCTAGTTTCATACTTGTTCTAGGTAAAGCGAACGTCAAGCATGCGTAGAGTCGTATCAGTGGCCGATATGACTTGAGAGATTATTTGTTCTACCTTTAGCCCCTCGTTGGGTTCGACACTCTTACTTATCGAAAGAGGCTACAACTACCCCGTATACTTGCGGGTTATCAAGACCTTTTTCTGGCGCCGTTGCCGGGGAGTCATAGCGTGGGGTGAATATTCTCGTGTGTGCTTGTTTGCTTGATCACTAAGTAATTTTTATTTGCTGTTCTTAGTTGTTCTCTATCTTTAGTTATGGATATGGAACACGAAATACCAAAAAAATTAGGAGATGAGGAACCTCTTAAAACCGTCGATGCTCGTTATGTTCGAGATATTATGTACTACTTTAATAATCCTGAGAAAACTCCATTCAATTATGTTATGGGAGACATGTTGGATCAACGTGAATACTTTAGGGATTATCGCTTGACACAATAAGGGAAACTATTATGGGATCAAATTAATATGTTGCGTTGGTATGCTCGGGATCTATGCTTGAGATATGATATAACTTGTTGCTCTAGGATGAAGGCTCCACACCTTCCGTTTTCATGCAAATTTAATGATAATGAAACCTTAGCTTCTTATGCTAATGGTATATATGATTACTATGATGTTGAACGAATTGAAGAATTTGTTGCTTTTAAGGCTGCTTATGAAATTGAATCTTTGTTTGAAAAGTATGAAGCTTTAGATGATGATGTTTATAGGCCTAAAAATCTTGCTATACTTAGATATTGCTATGAAAATTATGAATACAATTACAATATTAATGCATTTATTGAGAAAGTCTCCGCTGTCCAAGAACAGACTAATATTTTGTAGGAAGCTATGGAAGAAGAAATTGATGAAACTATGAGCTCATTGGATGAAAAAGATGATGAGGAGAGCGAAGAACAAAAGGAGGAAGAGCGGATTGATCACCCTTGCCCACCTTCTAATGAGAGTAACTCTTCAACTCATACATTGTTTAATTCCCCTTCGTGCTTACCGAAGGATGATTACTATGATGATTGCTATGATCCTGTTGATTCTCTTGAAATATCCCTTTTTGATGATGCTTGCTATGCTTGTGGCAAAGATTCCAATATGAATTATGCTTATGGAGATGAACTTGCTATAGTTCCTTATGTTAAACATGAAATTGTTGCTATTGCACCCACGCATGATAGTCCTATTATCCTTTTGAATTCTCCCGACTACACTATATCGGAGAAGTTTGTGCTTATTAAGGATTATATTGATGGGTTGCCTTTTACCATTGCACATGATGATTTTGATAGATATAATATGTATGTGCTTGCTGCTCCTACTTGCAATTATTACGAGAGAGGAACTACATCTCCGCCTCTTTATGTTTCCAACACGATAGAATTACAAGAAATTGCTTATACTATGCACTGGCCTTTACTTGGTGTGCATGAATTATTATTTTATGACATGCTGATGCATAGGAAGAGAGTTAGACTTCGTTGTTGCATGATATATGTTACTTTGTGCTCACTACTAAATTACAAATCATTGTTAATTAAAATTGGCTTTGATATACCTTGGGATCCGGGTGGATTCATTACTTGAGCACTATATGCCTAGCTTAATGGCTTTAAAGAAAGCGCTGCCAGGGAGACAACCCGGAAGTTTTAGAGAGTCATTTATTTCTGTTGAGTGCTTTCATATAGTTTAAAAACAAAAAAATAATAAAGAGGGGAACCTAAAAACTTTTCAAAAAGGAAAGTGAAAGTGAGAGAGACAAGCATTGTTGAAGTGGGAGAGCTCCTTGAACTTTGTTCATGCTCACAGAAACTTTGTGAATCTTAATTACAGAAACTTTTCATCAAAAATAATTATCCCCTTGTACAATTCCATTGTATTATAAAAATAATGTCCCAAGGTTTGCCTTTAGGATGTTTACAATGCTTGTTGGTTTGTACGGTGCAGGACAAAAAAATTGGCTGAAGTGCGTGATTTTACATTTTTAACTGGAACATCAAACGGTTCTGTTTATTTTTTGTAATGTCTTTCTATACAACTTGTTTACTTTTCCTAATTTTGGTAGAATTTTTGGGTACCAGAAGTATGGTGGATGTTCATATTGCTATAGACTGTTCTAATTTTGATGCGTAGTTTGCTTGTTTTGATGAATCTATCAATTTATATCAGTGGATTAAGCCATGAAAAAGTTATATTACAGTAGAAACAATTCAAAAACAAAATATGAATTGGTTTGCTACAGTACTTAGAGTAGTGATTTGCTTTATTATACTAACGGATCTTACCGAGTTTTCTGTTGAAGTTTTGTGTGGATGAAGTGTCTAATCGAGGATGTCTCGATATGAGGAAAAGGAAGAGAGGCAAGAGATCAAGCTTGGGGATGCCCAAGGCACCCCAAGTAAATATTCAAGGAGACTCAAGCGTCTAAGCTTGGGGATGCCCCAGAAGGCATCCCCTCTTTCTTCAACAAGTATCGTTATGTTTTCGGATTCGTTTCGTTCATGCGATATGTGCAAGTCTTGGAGCGTATTTTGCATTTAGTTTTCATTTTTATTTTATGCACCATGCTGGTATGAGATAGTCCTTGGTTGATTTATAGAATGCTCAGTGCACTTCACTTAAATCTTTTGAGTATGGCTTTATAGAATGCTTCATGTGCTTCACTTATATCATTTGAAGTCTGGATTGCATGTTTCTCTTCACATAGAAAACCGCCATTTGTAGAATGCTCTTTTGCTTCACTTATATTTGTTAGAGCGTGGGCATATCTTTTGTAGAAAGAATTAAACTCTCTTGCTTCACTTATATCAATTTAGAGAGATGACATGAATTGGTCAATCACATGGTTAGTCATAAAATCCTACATAAACTTGTAGATCGCTGAATATGATATGTTTGATTCCTTGCAATAGTTTTGCTATATAAAGATGGTGATATTAGAGTCATGCTAGTGGGTGGTTGTGGGTTGTAGAGACACTTGTGTTGTGGTTTGCAAGTCCCGTAGCATGCACATATGGTAACCGTTGTGTGACAAATTTGAAGCATGGGGTGTTTCTTTGATTGTCTTCCTTACGAGTGGCGGTCGGGGACGAGTGATGGTCTTTTCCTACCAATCTATCCCCCTAGGGGCATGCGTAGTAGTACTTTGCTTCGAGGGACAATAAACTTTTGCAATAAGTATATGAGTTCTTTATGACTAATGTGAGTCCATGGATTATACGCACTTTTACCTTTCCATCATTGCTAGCCTCTTCGGTACCGTGCATTGCCCTTTCTCACCTCGAGAGTTGGTGCAAACTTCGCCGGTGCATCCAAACCCCGTGATATGATACGCTCTATCACACATAAGCCTCATTATATCTTCCTCAAAACAGCCACCATACCTACCTATCATGGCATTTCCATAGCCATTCCGAGATATATTGCCATGCAACTTCCATCATCATCATATACATGACTTGAGCATTTATTGTTATATTGCTTTGCATGATCGTACGATAGCTAGCATGATGTTTTCATGGCTTGTCTGTTTTTGATGTCATTGCTACGCTAGATCATTGCACATCCCGGTACACCGCCGAAAGCATTCATATTGAGTCATATCTTTGTTCTAGTATCGAGTTGTAATATTGAGTTGTAAGTAAATAAAAGTGTGATGATCATCATTATAGAGCATTGCCCCATAAAAAAAAGAAAAAAAAAGAAAGGCCAAAGAAGCCTAAATAAAAAAGGGGGCCAAAGAAGCCCACCCCCCCAAAAAAAGAAGAAGAAAAAAAATAAAAGAAAAGGGGCAACGTTAGTATCCTTTTACCACACTTGTGCTTCAGAATAGCACCATGTTCTTCATATAGAGAGTCTCCTATGTTGTCACTTTCATATACTAGTGGGAATTTTTCATTATAGAACTTGTCTTGTATATTCCAACGATGGGCTTCCTCAAATGCCCTAGGTCTTCATGAGCAAGCAAGTTGGATGCACACCCACTTAGTTTCTTTTGTTGAGCTTTCATACACTTATAGCTCTTAGTGCATCCGTTGCATGGCAATCCCTACTCCTCGCATTGACATCAATTGATGGGCATCTCGAAAGACCGTTGATTAGCTGTGTCGATGTGAGACTTTCTCCCTTTTTTGTCTTCTCCATATAAACCTCCACCATTATATTCTATTCCACCTATAGTGCTATATCCATAGCTTACGCTCATGTATTGCGTGAGGGTTGAAAAAGCTGAAGCGCATTAAAAAGTATGAACCAATTGCTCAGCTTGTCATCGAGGTTGTGCATGATGGGAGCATTTTTGTGTGATGAAGATGAAGCATGGCCAAACTATATGATTTTGTAGGGATAAGCTTGCTTTGGCCTTGTTGTTTTGAAAAGACATGACTGCTTTGTTAGTATGCTTGAAGTATTATTGTTTTTTATGTCAAATGTTAGACTATTGCTTTGAATCACTCGTGTCTTAATATTCATGCCATGATTAGACATATGATCAAGATTATGCTAGGTAGCATTCCACATCAAAAATTATCTTTTTTATCATTTACCTACTCGAGGACGAGCAGGAATTAAGCTTGGGGATGCTGATACGTCTCCGCCGTATCTATAATTTTTGATTGTTCCATGCCAATATTATTCAACTTTCATATACTTTTGGCAACTTTTTATACTATTTTTTGGGACTAACATATTGATCCAGTGCCCCGTGCCAGTTCCTATTTGTTGCATGTTTGTGTTTCGAAGAAACCCAATATCAAACGGAGTCCAAACAGGATAAAAACGGACGGAAAATTATTTTGGAATATTTGGGATTTTCTGGAGGAAGAATCAACGCGAAACAGTGCCTGAGGTGGCCAGGAGATAGGGGGCGCGCCCACCCCCCTGGGCGTGCCTGGCACTCTCCTGGGCCACCTGTAAGGCAGTTGACGCTCTTCTTTTGCCGCAAGAAAGCTAATTTTATGAGAAAAATCTGGGCGAAAGATTCAGCCCAATCGGAGTTACGGATCTCCGTATATAAAATAAACGGTGAGGGGGCAGAATCTGTGAACGCAGAAACAGAGAGAAACAAAGAGATAGATCCAATCTCGGAGGGGCTCTCGCCCCTCCCTCACCATGGGAGCCAAGGACCAGAGGGGAAACCCTTCTCCCATCTAGGGAGGAGGTCAAGGAAGAATAAGAATAAGGGGGGCTCTCTCCCCCTTGCTTCCGGTGGCGCCGGAACGCCACCGGGGGCCATCATCATCACTGCGATCTTTATCAACACCTCCGCCATCTTCACCAACATCTCCATCACCTTCCCCCTTCTATCTACAGCGGTCCACTCTCCCGCAACCCGCTGTACCCTCTACTTGAACATGGTGCTTTATGCTCCATATTATTATCCAATGATGTGTTGCCATCCTATGATGTCTGAGTAGATTTCTGTTGTCCTATCGGTGATTGATGAATTGCTATTATTGGTTTTAGTTGCATGCTTTATTATTGGTGCTGTCCTATGGCGCTCCCCGTGTCGCGCAAGCGTGACGGATCCCCGCTGTAGGGTTTGCAATATGTTCATGATTTTATTATGGTGGGTGGCGTGAGTGATAGAAGCACATACCCGAGTAAGTAGGTTGTTTGCGTATGGGATAAAGGGTACTTGATACTTTAATGCTATGGTTGGGTTTTACCTTAATGATATTTAGTAGTTGCGGATGCTTGCTAGAGTTCCAATCATAAGTGCATATGATCCAAGTAGAGAAAGTATGTTAGCTTATGCCTCTCCCTCAAATAGAATTGCAATAGTGATTACCGGTCTAGTAACGTAGGCAATTGCTTAGGGACAATTTCACAACTCCTACCACCACTTTTCCACACTCGCTATATTTACTTTATTGCTTCTTTATCTAAACAGCCCCTAGTTTATATTTACGTGTTCTTTATTATCTTGCAAACCTATCCAACAACACCTACAAAGTACTTCTAGTTTCATACTTGTTCTAGGTAAAGAGAACGTCAAGCATGCGTAGAGTCGTATCAGTGGCCGATAGGACTTGAGAGATTATTTGTTCTACCTTTAGCTCCTCGTTGGGTTCGACACTCTTACTTATCAAAAGAGGCTACAACTATCCCGTATACTTGCGGGTTATCAGACAACGATGCTACGATGGAGATCAAGGTGTCGCGCCGATGACGATGGAGATCATGATGATGCTTCAGTGATGGAGATCACGAGCATAAGATGATGATGGCCATATTATGTCACATATTTTGATTGCATGTGATGTTTATCTTTTATGCATCTTATTTTGCTTAGTATGGCGGTAGCATTATAAGATGTTCCCTTACTAAATTTCAAGGTATAAATGTTCTCCCTGATTATGCACCGTTGCTACAGTTCGTCGTGCCGAGACACCACGTGATGATCGGGTGTGATAAGCTCTACGTTCACATACAACGGGTGCAAGCCAGTTTTGCACACGCAGAATACTCGGGTTAAACTTGACGAGCCTAGCATACGCAAATATGGCCTCGGAACACTGAGAACGAAAGGTCAAATGTGAATCATATAGTAGATATGATCAACATAGTGATGTTCATCATTGAAAGCTATTCCATCTCACGTGATGATTGGACATGGTTTAGTTGATTTGGATCGCGTGATCATTTACATGACTAGAGGGATGTCTATCTAAGTGGGAGTTCTTAAGTAATATGATTAATTAAACTTTAATTTATCACGAACTTAGTCCTGATAGTTATTTTGCATGTCTATGTTATTGTAGATCAATGGCCTGTGCTACTGTTCCTTTGAATTATAATGCATTCCTAGAGAAAGCTAAGTTGAAATATGATGACAGCAACTACACGGACTGGGGCCGTAACTTGAGGATTATCCTCATTGATGCACAGAAGAATTACATCCTAGAAGCACCGCTGGGTGCCAGGCCTGCTGCAGATGCTACTGATGATGTTAAGAATGTCTGGCAGAGCAAAGCTGATGACTACTCGATAGTTCAGTGTGCCATGCTTTACGGCTTAGAAGCGGGAGCATATGAGATGTTCCCAGAGTTGAAATTAATATTTCAAGCAAATGCCCGAGTTGAGAGATATGAAGTCTCCAACAAGTTCTATAGCTGCAAAATGGTGGAGAATAGTTCTGTCAGTGAACACATACTCAGAATGTCTGGGTACCATAACCACTTGACTTAGCTGGGAATTAATCTTCCTGATGATAGTGTCATTCACAGAGTTCTTCAATCACTGCCACCAAGCTATAAAGGCTTCGTGATGAACTATAAATGCAAGGGAAGAACAAGACTATTCCCTGTTGGGGAACATAGCAGAAATTCAAAATTTTCTACGCATCACCAAGATCAATCTATGGAGAAACTAGCAACAAGAGAGAGAGGGAGTGCATCTTCATACCCTTGAAGATCGCTAAGCAGAAGCGTTGCAAGAACCCGGATGAGGTAGTCGTACTCGTGGCGATTCAGATCGTGGTCGATTCTGATCTAAGCACCGAACAACGGTGCCTCCATGTTCAACACACGTGCAGCCCGGTGACATCTCTCATGCCTTGATCCAGCAAGGAGAGAGGGAGAGGTTGGGGAAGACTCCGTCCAGCAGCAGCACGACGGCGTGGTGGTGGTGGAGGAGCGCGGTACTCCAGCAGGGCTTCGCCAAGCACTACGAGAGACGAGGAGGGAGAGAGGTAGGGCTGCACCTTGGGAGAGAGAGAATCATGTGTTGGGCAGCCCCAAAACCTCCACTATATATAGGGGGAAGGGAGAGGGGAGGCGCCCTAGGTTTCCCCTAGGGGGGCGGCGGCCAGGGCAGATGGGATCTCCCCTTTGGGTGACTTGCCCCCCAAGCCAGGAGGTGGGAACCCTAGATGGGGCGCCCCAAATCCCCTGGTCACGTGGGAATAGGTGAGGGGGGCGCACAGCCCCTTAGTGGGATGGTTTGCCCCCTCCCCTTGGCCCATGAAGCCCCCCCAACACTTGTCGGGGCTCCCGAAACACCTTTCGGTCATGCTGGTCATCACCCGGTACCTTCGGAACACTTCCGGACTCCAAAACCCTTTGTCCAATATATCAATCTTCACCTCCGGACTATTCCGGGACTCCTCGTGACGTCTGGGGTCTCATCCGGGACTCCGAACAACATTTGGTAACCGCATACATACCTTCCCTATAACCCTAGCGTCATCGAACCTTAAGTGTGTAGACCCTACGGTCTCGGGAATCATGCAGACATGACCGAGACATCTCTCTGGTCAATAACCAACAGCGGGATCTGGATACCCATGTTGGCTCCCACATGTTCCACGATGATCTCATCGGATGAACCATGATGTCAAGGATTCAATCAATCCCGTATACAATTCCCTTTGTCTACTGGTATGATACTTGCCCGAGATTTGATCGTCGGTATCCCGATACCTTGTTCAATCTCGTTACCGACAAGTCTCTTTAATCATTCCGTAACACATCATCCCGCGATCAACTCCTTGATCACATTGTGCACATTATGATGATGTCCTATTGAGTGGGCCCAGAGATACCTCTTCGTCACATGGAGTGACAAATCCCAGTCTCGATTCGTGCCAACCCAATAGACACTTTCGGAGATACCCGTAGTGTACCTTTATAGCCACCCAGTTACGTTGTGATGTTTGGTACACCCAAAGCATTCCTACGGTATCCGGGAGTTGCACAATCTCATGGTCCAAGGAAAAGATACTTGACATTTAGAAAAGCTTTAGCATACGAACTACATGATCTTGTGCCAGGCTTAGGATTGGGTCTTGTCCATCACATCATTCTCCTAATGATGTGATCCCATTATCAATGACATCCAATGTCCATGGTCAGGAAACCATGACCATCTGTTGATCAACGAGCTAGTCAACTAGAGGATCACTAGGGACATGTTGTGGTCTATGTATTCACACATGTATTGCGGTTTTCGGTCAATACAATTATAGCATGAATAATAGACAATTATCATGAACAAGGAAATACAATAATAACCATTTTATTATTGCCTCTAGGGCATATTTCCAACAGTCTCCCACTTGCACTAGAGTCAATAATCTAGTCCACATCACTATGTGATTGTAATGAATCGACACCCATGGGGTTTGATCATATCTCACTTGTGAGAGAGGTTATTAGTCAACGGATCTGAACCTTTCAGATCCGTGTGTGCTTTGCAAATCTTTATGTCATCTCCTAGATGCAGCTCCCACACTCTATTTGGAGCTATTCCAAATAACTATTCTACTATACGAATCCGGTTTACTACTCAGAATAATCTGGATTAGTGTCAAAGTTTGCATCAGCGTAACCCTTTACAACGAACTCTTTTACCACCTCCATAATCGAGAAAATTTCCTTAGTCCACTATTTACTAAGGATAAGTTTGGCCGCTGTCCTGTGATCCATTCCTGGATCACTCTTGTACCCCTTGACTGACTCATGGCAAGGCACACTTTCGGTGCGGTACACAGCATAGCATACTATAGAGCTTATGTCTGAAGCATAGGGGACGACCTTCGTCCTTTCTCTCTCTTCTGCCGTGGTCATGTCTTGAGTCTTACTCAATACTCACACTATATAACACAGCCAAGAACTCCTTCTTTGCTGATCTATTTTGAACTCCTTCAAAATCTTGTCACGGTATGTATTCATTTGAAAGTACTATTAAGCATTTTGATCTATCCTTATAGATCTTGATGCTCAATGTTCAAGTAGCTTAATCCAGCTTTTCCATTGAAAAACACTTTCCAAATAACCCTATATGCTTTCCAGAAATTCTACATCATTTCCGATCAACAATATGTCAACAACATATACTCATTAGAAATGCTATAGTGCTCCCACTCACTTCTTTGGAAATACAAGTTTCTCATAAACTTTGTATAAACCCAAAATCTTTGATCATCTCATCAAAGCGTATACTCCAACTCTGAGATGCTTACTCTAGTCCCTAGAAGAATTGCTGGAGCTTTGCACACTTGTTATCATCTTTTAGGATTGACAAAATCTTCTGGTTGTATCACATACAACCTTTCCTCAAGAATATCGTCGAGGAAACAATGTTTTGACATCCTATCTACAAGATTTCATAAATCATGCAGTAATTGCTAATATAATTCCAACAGACTCTTAGCATCGCTACGAGTGAGAAAGTCTCATCGTAGTCAACTCCTTGAACTTGTCGGAAAACATCTTAACGACAAGTCGAGCTTTCTTAATGGTGACACTTACCATCATTATCCATCTTCCCTTTAAAATCTATCTGTACTCAACAGCCTTACAACCATTAAGTAGTTCTGCCAAAGTCTACACTTTGTTTTCATACATGGATCCTCTCTCAGATTTTATGGCCTCGAGCCATTCGTCGGAATCCGGGCCTACCATTTCTTCTCCATAGCTCATAGGTTCATTGTTGTCTAGCAACATGACCTCCAAGACATGATTATCGTACCACTCTGAAGCAGTACGCGTCCTTGTCATCCTACGAGGTTTGGTAGTGACTTGATCCAAAGTTTTATGATCACTATCATCAACTTCCACTTCAATTGGTGTAGGTGCCACAGGAACAACTTCATGTGCCCTGCTACACACTGGTTGAAGTGATGGTTCAATAACCTCATCAAGTCTCTACCATCCTCCCACTCAATTCTTTCGAGAGAAACTTTTTCTCTAGAAAGGACCCGTTTCTAGAAACAATTACTTTTGCTTCCGGATCTGAATTAGGAGGTATACCCAACTTTTTTGGGTGTCCTATGAAGATGTATTTATCCGCTTTGGGTTCGAGCTTATCAGGACGAAACCTTTTCACATAAGCGTCGAAGCCCCAAACTTTCAAGAAACGACAGCTTAGGTTTCTCTAAACCATAGTTCATACGGTGTCATCTCAACGGAATTACATGGTGCCCTATTTAAAGTGAATGTGGTTGTCTCTAATGCCTAACCCATGAACGATAGTGGTAATTTGATAAGAGACATCATGGTATGCACCATATCCAATAGGGTCCAGCTATGATGTTCGGACACACCATCACACTATGGTGTTCCAGGCGGTATTAGTTGTGAAACAATTTCCACAAGGTCTTAATTGTGTACCAAATTCGCAACTCAGATATTCATCTCTATGATCATATCATAGAAATTTTATCCTCTTGTCACGAAGATCTTCAACTTCACTCTGAAATTACTTGAACCTTTCAATAATTCAGACTTGTGTTTCATCAAGTAAATATACTCAGCATCTACTCAAATCATATGTGAAGTAAGAACATAATGATATCCACTGTGTGCCTTAGCACTCATTGGACTGCACACATCAAAATGTATTACTTCCAACAAGTTGCTTTCTTGTTCCATCTTACTAAAAACAAGGCTTTTCAGTCATCTTGCCCATGTGGTATGATTTGCATGTCTCAAGTGATTCAAAATCAAGTGAGTCCAAACGATCCATCTGCATGCAGTTTCTTCATGCGTACATACCAATAGACATGGTTCGCATGTCTCAAACTTTTCAAAAATGAGTGAGTCCAAAGATCCATCAACATGGAGCTTCTTCATGCGTTTTATACCAATATGACTTACATGGCAGTGCCACAAGTAAGTGGTACTATCATTACTATCTTATATCTTTTGGCATGAAAATGTGTATCACTACGATCGAGATTCAATAAACCATTCATTTTAGGTGCAAGACCATTGAAGGTATTATTCAAATAAACAGAGTAACCATTCTTCTTCTTAAATGAATAACCGTATTGCGATAGACATAATCCAATCATGTCTATGCTCAACGCAAACACCAAATAACAATTATTTAGGTTTAACACCAATCTCGATGGTAGAGGGAGCATGCGATGCTTGATCACATCAACCTTTGGAAACACTTCCAACACACATCGTTATCTCACCTTTAGCTAGTCTCCGTTTATTCCATAGCTCTTTTATTTCGAGTTACTAACACTTAGCAACCGAACCGGTATCTTAATACCCTGGTGCAACTAGGAGTACTAGTAAAGTACACATTTAATTCAATTTATATCCAATATACTTCTGTCAACCTTGCCAGCCTTCTCATCTACCAAGTATCTAGGGTAGTTCTGCTTCAGTGTTTGTTCCCTCATTACAGAAGCACTTAGTCTCGGGTTTGGGTTCAACCCTGGGTTTCTTCACTGGAGCAGCAACTGATTTGCCATTTCATGAAGTACCCCTTCTTGCCCTTGCCCTTCTTGAAACTAGTGGTTTCACTAACCATCAACAATTGATGCTCCTTCTTGATTTCTACATTCGCGGTGTCAAACATCATGAATATTTCGGATCATCATATCTATCCCTGATATGTTATAGTTCATCATGAAGCTCTAGTAGCTTGGTGGCAATGTCTTTGGAGAAACATCACTATCTCATCTGGAAGATTAACTCCCACTCGATTCAAGTGATTGCTGTACCCAGACAATCTGAGTACAAGCTCAACGATTGAGATCTTCTCCCTTAGTTTGTAGGCTAGAAAACTCGTTGGAGGTCTTATACCTCTTGACGTGGGCACGAGCCTGAAATCCCAATTTCAGCTCTTGGAACATCTCATATGTTCTGCGACATTTCAAAAATGTCTTCGGTGCCTCAATTCTAAACCATTTAACATTACCCACTAAACTATCACGTAGTGATCAAAATGTGTATGTCAGATGTTTGCAACATCCACAAACGACGTTCGAGGTTCAGCACACCGAGCGGTGCATTAAGAACATAAGCCTTCTACGCAGCAATGAGGACAATCCTAAGTTTACGGACCTAGTCCGCATAATTGCTACTATCAACTTTCAACTATATTTTCTCTAGGAACATATCTAAAATAGTAGAACTAAAGCGTGAGCTATGACATAATTTGCAAAGGCCTTTTGACTATGTTCAGGATAATTAAGTTCATCTTATGAACTCCCACTCAAATAGACATCCCTCTAGTCATCTAAGTGATTACATGATCCGAGTCAACTAGGCCGTGTCCGATCATCACGTGAGACGGACTAGTCATCATTGGTGAACATCTTCATCTTGATCGTATCTACCATATGACTCATGCTCGACCTTTCGGTCTCTTGTGTTCCAAGGCCATGTCTGTACATGCTAGGCTCGTCAAGTCAACCTAAGTGTTTCGCGTGTGTAAATCTGGCTTACACCCGTTGTATGTGAACGTTAGAATCTATCACACCCGATCATAACGTGGTGCTTCGAAACAACAAACTTTCGCAACGGTGCACAGTTAGGGGGAACACTTTCTTGAAATTTTAATGAGGGATCATCTTATTTACTACCGTCGTTCTAAGAAAATAAGATGCATAATCATGATAAACATCACATGCAATCAAAAAATGACATGACATGGCCAATATCATTTTGCTCCTTTTGATCTCCATCTTCGGGGCTCCATGATCATCATCGTCACCGGCATGACACCATGATCTCCATCATTGTGTCTCCATGAAGTTGTATCGCCAACTTATTACTTCTACTACTATGTCTAACGGTTTAGCAAAGAAGTAAAGTAGTTACATGGCGTTATTCAGTGACACACAGGTCATACAATAAATTCAGACAACTCCTATGGCTCCTGCCGGTTGTCATACTCATCGACATGCAAGTTGTGATTCCTATTACAAGAACATGATCAATCTCATACATCACATATCATTCATCACATTATCTTGGCCATATCACATCACATAGCATACCCTGCAAAAACAAGTTAGACGTCCTCTAATTGTTGTTTGCATGTTTTACGTGGCTGCTATGGGTTCTAGCAAGAACGTTTCTTACCTACGCAAAAGCCACAACGTGATATGCCAATTGCTATTTACCTTTCATAAGGACCCTTTTCATCGAATCCGATCCGACTAAAGTGGGAGAGACTGGCACCCGCTAGCCACCTTATGCAACAAGTGCATGTCAGTCGGTGGAACCTGTCTCACGTAAGTGTACGTGCAAGGTCGGCCCGGGCCGCTTCATCCCACAATACCATCGAAGCAACATAGGACTAGTAACGGTAAGCATATTGAACAAAATCAATGCCCACAACAACTTGTGTTCTACTCGTGCACAGAATCTACGCAATAGACCTAGCTCATGATGCCACTGTTGGGGAACGTAGCAGAAATTCCAAATTTTCTATGCATCACCAAGATCAATCTATGGAGAGACTAGCAACGAGAGAGAGAGAGAGGGAGTGCATCTTCATACCCTTGAAGATCGCTAAGCGGAAGCGTTGCAAGAACGCGGATGAGGTAGTCGTACTCGTGGCGGTTCAGATCGCGGTCGATTCTGATCTAAGCGCCGAACGACGGTGCCTCCGCGTTCAACACATGTGCAGCCCGGTGAAGTCTCCCATGCCTTGATCCAGCAAGGAGAGAGGGAGAGGTTGGGGAAGACTCCGTCCAACAGCAGCACGATGGCGTGGTGGTGGTGGAGGAGCGCGGTACTCCAGCAGGGCTTCGCCAAGCACTACGAGAGACGAGGAGGGAGAGAGGTAGGGGTGCGCCTTGGGAGAGAGAGACTCATGTGTTGGGCAGCCCCAAAACCTCCACTATATATAGGGGGAAGGGAGAGGGGAGGCGCCCTAGGGTTTCCCCTAGGGGGCGGCGGCCAGGGCAGATGGGATCTCCCCTTTGGGTGACTTGGCCCCCAAGCCAGGAGGTGGGAACCCTAGATGGGGCGCCCCAAACCCCCTAGTCACGTGGGAATAGGTGAGGGGGGCGCACAACCCCTTAGTGGTCTGGTTTGCCCCCTCCCCTTGGCCCATGAAGGCCCCCACCCCAACACTTGTCGGGGCTCCCGAAACACCTTTCGATCATGCTGGTCATCACCCGGTACCTCCGGAACACTTACGGACTCCAAAACCCTTCGTCCAATATATCAATCTTCACCTCCGGACTATTCCTGGACTCCTCGTGACGTCCGGGATCTCATCCAGGACTCCGAACAACATTCGGTAACTGCGTACATACCTTCCCTATAACCCTAGCGTCATCGAACATTAAGTGTGTAGACCCTACGGGCTCGGGAATCATGCAGACATGACCGAGACATCTCTCTGGTCAATAACCAACAACGGGATCTGGATACCCTTGTTAGCTTCCACATGTTCCATCATGATCTCATCGGATGAACCATGATGTCAAGGATTCAATCAATTCCGTATACAATTCCCTTTGTCTACTGGTATGATACTTGCCCGAGATTCGATCGTCGGTATCCCGATACCTTGTTCAATCTCGTTACCGGCAAGTCTCTTTACTCGTTCCGTAACACATCATCCCGCGATCAACTCCTTGATCACATTGTGCACATTATGATGATGTCCTACCGAGTGGGCCCAGAGATACCTCTCCGTCACACGGAGTGACAAATCCCAGTCTCGATTCGTGCCAACCCAACAGACACTTTCAGAGATACCCGTAGTGTACATTTATAGCCACCCAGTTACGTTGTGACGTTTGGTACACCCAAAGCATTCCTACGGTATCCGGGAGTTGCACAATCTCATGGTCCAAGGAAAAGATACTTGACATTTAGAAAAGCTTTAGCATACGAACTACACGATCTTGTGCAGGCTTAGGATTGGTTCTTGTCCATCACATCATTCTCCTAATGATGTGATACCGTTATCAATGACATCCAATGTCCATGGTCAGGAAACCATGACCATCTGTTGATCAACGAGCTAGTCAACTAGAGGCTCAATAGGGACATGTTGTGGCCTATGTATTCACACATGTATTGCGGTTTTCGGTCAATACAATTATAGCATGAATAATAGACAATTATCATGAACAAGGAAATACAATAATAACCATTTTATTATTGCCTCTAGGGCATATTTCCAACATTCCCGAGCTCTTAGCGATGCTAAAGGCTGCAGAGGTAGAAATCAAGAAGGAGCATCAAGTGTTGTTGGTCAACAAGACCACTAGTTTCAAGAAAAAGGGCAAAGGGAAGAAGGGGAACTTCAAGAAGAACGGCAAGAAAGTTGCTGCTCAGGAGAAGAAACCCAAGTCTGGACCTAAGCCTGAAACAGGGTGCTTCTACTGCAAACGGACTGGTAACTGGAAGCGGAGCTGCCCCAAGTATTTGGCAGATAAGAAGGATGGCAAAGTGAAAGGTATATTTGATATACATGTTATTGATGTGTACCTTACTAATGCTCGTAGTAGCGCCTGTGTATTTGATACTGGTTCTGTTGCTCATATTTGCAACTCGAAACTTGGGCTACAGATTAAACGAAGATTGGCTAAGGACGAGGTGATGATGCACGTGGGAAATGGTTCCAAGGTCGATGTGATTGCCGTCGGCACGATACCTCTCCATCTACCGTCGGGATTAGTTTTAGACCTAAATAATTGTTATTTGGTGCCAGCGTTGAGCATGAACATTATATTTGGATCTTGTTTTATGCGAGACGGTTATTATTTAAATCAGAGAATAATAGTTGTTCTATTTATATGAGTAATATCTTTTATGGTCATGCACCCTTGCTGAGTGGTCTATTTTTGTTGAATCTCGATCGTGATGATACACATGTTCATAATATTGAAGCTAAAAGATGCAAAGTTGATAATGATAGTGCAACTTATTTGTGGCACTGTCGTTTGGGTCATATCGGTGTAAAGTGCATGAAGAAACTCCATGCTAATGGACTTTTGGAATCACTTGGTGCTTGCGAACCGTGCCTCATGGGCAAGATGACTAAAACTCCGTTCTCCGGAACAATAGAACGAGCTACTGACTTATTGGAAATAATACATACCGATGTATGCGGTCCAACGAGTGTTGAGGCTCGTGGCGGGTATCGTTATTTTCTTACCTTCACAGATGATTTGGGCAGATATGGTTATATCTACTTAATGAAGCATAAGTCTGAAACATTTGAAAAGTTCAAAGAATTTCAGAGTGAAGTGGAAAATCATCGTAATAAGACAATAAAATTTCTACGATCTGATCATGGAGGTGAATATTTGAGTTACGAGTTTGCTCTTCATTTGAAACAATGTGGAATAGTTTCACAACTGACGCCACCTGGAACACCACAGCAAAATGGTGTGTTCGAACGTCGTAACCGTGCATTATTGGATATGGTGCGATCTATGATGTCTCTTACTGATTTACCGCTATCGTTTTGGGGTTATGCTTTAGAAGACGGCTGCATTCAGTTTAAATAGGTCACCATCAAAATCCGTTGAGATGACGCCTTATGAACTGTGGTTTGGCAAGAAACCAAAGTTGTCGTTTCTTAAAGTTCGGGGCTGCGATGCTTATGTGAAAAAGTTTCAACCTGATAAGCTCAAACCCAAATCGGAGAAGTGCGTCTTCATAGGATACCCAAAGGAAATTGTTGGGTACACCTTCTATCACAGATCCGAAGGCAAAATCTTTGTTGCTAAGAATGGATCCTTTCTAGAGAAGGAGTTTCTCTCGAAAGGAGTGGGAGGAAAGTAGAACTTGATGAGGTAATTGTACCTTCTCCCCTATTGGAAAGTAGTTCATCACAGAAACCAGTTCCAGTGATTCCTACACCAATTAGTGAGGAAGCTAATGATGATGGTCATGGAACTTCAGATCAAGTTTCTACCGAACCTCGTAGGTCTTCCAGAGTGAGATCCACACCAGAGTGGTACGGTAATCCTGTTCTGGAAGTCATGTTACTAGACCATGGTGAACCTACGAACTATGAGGAAGCGAGGATGAGCCCAGATTCCGCGAAATGGCTTGAGGCCATGAAATCTGAGATGGGATCCATGTATGAGGACAAAGTGTGGACTTTGGTGGACTTGCCCGATGATCGGCAAGCCATAGAAAATAAATGGATCTTCAAGAAGAAGACCGACGCTGACAGTAATGTTACTGTCTACAAAGCTCGACTTGTTGCGAAAGGTTTTCGACAAGTTCAAGGAGTTGACTACGATGAGACTTTCTCACCTGTAGCGATGCTTAAGTCTGTCCGAATCATGTTAGCAATTGCCGCATTTTATATTATGAAATTTGGCAGATGGATGTCAAAACTGCACTCCTGAATGGATTTCTAGAAGAAGAGTTGTATATGATGCAACCAGAAGGTTTTGTCGATCCAAAGGGTGCTAACAAAGTGTGCAAGCTCCAGCGATCCATTTATGGACTGGTGCAAGCCTCTCGGAGTTGGAATAAACACTTTGATAGTGTGATCAAAGCATATGGTTTTATACAGAATTTTGGAGAAGCCTGTATTTACAAGAAAGTGAGTGGGAGCTCTATAGCATTTCTAATATTATATGTGGATGACATATTGTTGATTGGAAATGATATAGAATTTTTGGATAGCATAAAGGGATACCTGAATAAGAGTTTTTCAATGAAAAACCTCGGAGAAGCTGCTTACATATTGGTATCAAGATCTATAGAGATAGATCAAGACGCTTAATTGGACTTTCACAAAGCACATAACTTGATAAAGTTTTGAAGAAGTTCAAAATGGATCAGTCAAAGAAAGGGTTCTTGCCTGTGTTATAAGGTGTGAAGTTGAGTCAGACTCAATGCCCAACCATTACAGAAGATAGAGAGAAAATGAAAGTCATTCCCGCTTCAGCCATAGGTTCTATCATGTATGCAATGCTGTGTACCAGACCTGATGTGTGCCCTGCTATAAGCATAGCAGGGATGTACCAAAGTAATCCCGGAATGGAGCACTGGACAATGGTCAAGAACATCCTGAAATACCTGAAAAGGACTAAGGATATGTTTCTCGTTTATGGAGGTGACAAATAGCTCGTTGTAAATGGTTACATCGATGCAAGCTTTGACACTGATCCGGATGACTGTAAGTCGCAATCCGGATACATATTTTTATTGAATGGAGGAGCTGCCAGTTAGTGCAGTTCCAAGCAGAGCGTCATAGCGGGATCTATGTGTGAAGAGAAGTACATTTCTTCTTCGGAAGCAGCAAATGAAGGAGTTCATATCCGATCTAGGTGTCATACCTAGTGCATCAGGTCCAATGAAAATCTTTTGTGACAATACTGGTGCAATTTCCTTGGCAAAGGAATCCAGATTTCACAAGAGAACCAAGCATATCAAGAGATGCTTCAATTCCATCCGCCATCAAGTGTCGGAGGGGGACATAGAGATTTGCAAGATACATATGGATCTGAATGTTGCAGACCCGTTGACTAAGCCTCTTCCATGAGCAAAACATGATCATCACCAAAACTCCATGGGTGTTAGAATCATTACTTTGTAATCTAGATTATTGACTCTAGTGCAAGTGGGAGACTGAAGGAAATATGCCCTAGAGGCAATAATAAAGTTATTATTTATGTCCTTATTTCATGATAAATGTTTATTATTCATGCTGGAATTGTATTAACCGGAAACTTAGTACATGTGTGAATACATAGACAAAACATGGTGTCCCTAGTATGCCTCTACTTGATAAACGGGGTCACATCATTAGGAGAATGATATGATGGACATGACCCATCCATTAGCTTAGCATAATGATCGTTACAGTTTCATTGCTACTACTTTCTTCATGACTTATACATGTTCCTCAGACTATGAGATTATGCAACTCGCGAATACCAGAGGAACACCTTGTGTGCTATCAAACATCACACCGTAAATGGGTAATTATAAAGATGCTCTACAAGTGTCTCCAAAGGTGTTTGTTGGGTTGGCATAGATCGAGATTAGGATTTGTCACTCCGTGTTTCGGAGAGGTATCTCTAGGCCCTCTCGGTAATGCTCATCACTATAAGCCTTGCAAGCATTGTGACTAATGAGTTAGTTGTGGGATGAAGTATTACAGAATGAGTAAAGAGACTTGCCGGTAATGAGATTGAACTAGGTACGATGATACCGACGATTGAATCTCGGGCAAGTAACATACCGATGACAAAGGGAAGAACGTATGTTGTTATGCGGTTTGACTGATAAAGATCTTCGTAGAATATGTAGGAGCCAATATGAGTATCTAGGTTCCACTATTGATTATTGCCCGGAGATGTGTCTCGGTCATGTCTACATAGTTCTCGAAACTGTAGGGTCCGCACGCTTAACATTCGATGACGATATGTATTATGAGTTATGTGTTTTTGATGACCAAAGTTTGTTCAGGGTCCCGGATGAGATCACAGACATGATGGGGAGTCTCGAAATGGTCGAGACATAAAGATTGATATATTGGACCATGTTATTCGGACACCGGAAGTGTTCCGGGAAGTTTCGAGTAAAACCGGAGTGCCGGAGGGGTTATCGGACCCCCCGGGGGAGCTAATGGGCCACCATGGGCCTTAGTGGAGAGAGAGGAGGGCTGGTCGCCCCCCCCCCCCTTGAGTCTGAATTGGACAAGGGAAGGGGGCCGACACCCCCCTTTCTTACTCCCTCTCCCTCTCCTTTCCTACCCCCTCTTCCTTGAAGTGGAATCCTACTAGGACTAGGAAGTCCTAGTAGGACTCCTCCTCCTTGGGCGCGCCTCTAGGGGCCGGCCGGCCTCCCCCTTGCTCCTTTATATACGGGGGGCAGGGGGCACCCTAGAACACACAAGTTTCTCTTAACCGTGTGCGGTGCCCCCCCTCCAAAGTTACACACCTCGATCATACCATCGTAGAGCTTAGGCGAAGCCCTGCGCCGGTAGCATCATCATCACCGTCGCCACGCCATTGTGCTAACGGAACTCACCCTCGTCCTCAACTGGATCAAGAGCACAAGGGATGTCATCGAGCTAAACGTGTGCTGAACGCGGAGGTGTCGTACGTTTGGTACTTGATCGGTTGGATCGCGAAGAAGTTCGACTATATCAACCGCGTTATTCAAACGCTTCCGCTTTTAGTCTACGAGGGTACGTGGACACACTCTCCCCTCTCGTTGCTATGCATCACCTAGATAGATCTTGCGTGACCGTAGGATTTTTTTTGAAATTACCGTGTTCCCCAACATGTGGAACTCTGTTTGCTAAGTAGTTGAACTTCGTTTGACATGTCTATTTAGTTCAACTTTTATTACTGTGTATGTGATACCCAAGTTAAATTGTTTGAGATCTGTTTTTAGACTCTATATCATTGCTATAATATTGTTTTTGAAAAGAAGCAAGCAAATAAAATTGGAAACAGGCAAACACAGGACCCTACCGCCAAGGACCCTGGCGGTAGGGTCAGACAGCCTACCACCACGGCAGTCCTTTTTTGGCCACAGAGAGCATTAATCCTATTCCAGGACCCTACCGCCAACCCCCCTGGCGGTAGGTTCAAACAACCTACCGCCAGGCCGCTGCGATTTTTCGTTACAGAACCTTTCGTAGGCAAAAACCCAAGCCACCCCCTACCGCCAGGGGTGCTGGTGGTAGGTTCAGACAACCTACCGCCATAGTCCCTGGCGGTAGGGTACTAATCCACGTCAACATGTGGAGACGGCCGCCATCCCCCTCCGTTGCACCCTACCGCCAGGGACCCTAGCGGTAGGCTGTCTAACCCTGCCGCCAGAACCCCTGGCGGTAGCGAAAGGGTGAAATCCCGAAATTATTTCCAACCGGGGTTAGATCCTTAATTGGTATGCGAAAAGGGTCAAAACACAAAATTTAGCCTCTTACATTCGGGCGGAGCTAAATAAAGCTATGTGCAGACTGGTGCAACACTGCATCACGCACACCATCGGCCACCATCCCTTTGCCTACCGGCCAAGGCAACAATGATTAAGGGTCTCCCCGTGGGCGCATTGTAAAGCTCTAAGGTCTTTACTAGATCATTGATGGTGCGCATTGCTGCGCCCATCTGTTTAGGCTTTTAGTTATTAGACATATAAAATAATTTATTTAAATTTATATGCAATTTCCTTAAGTATTTTGCTTCCTTGTAACTTATGCTTGTCTTCATTAAATTTTTTTATATCTAATTAGAGAGGAATCTGAGTAGTATGCAAGAAAGTAGTGTCGCACACGTTGCTACGCCCATCTATTGTCAATAGGACTATTTTTTAATTAAAATCATTTAAATTTAGTTGCCTTTTCTGACGAATAATAATATCATCTACTGGCACTTTTTGAAAAATTAAACATAGTTTCCATATGGTATGTGTATATTTCACAAAAATCCACAAATAATTGGCAGACTGATGTAATAGCACAAAGGTAATTGTGCTCCACCACTGTATGTAATTTCCTAAATTGAGTGAAAAAAAATTAACTCTTTGTCCCATTCCCAAGAACCATACTCAACTTAGATTGTCTTCGCCAAGCGTTAAAGACAGATTTTCATTAGTAGTGCCCATATGTAAGTAGCAAAGTAATCTTCACAGCTCACAAAGACCTATTCTATTGCAAGTACTTAGCTTCACATCCAGCGAGGATCTTACCGTCAACAAACATAACTTGATGCTTCAATGCCAGAATAAGTATATTGTTCTATATCTATGGACACTGGGTATGCATGAGGGTACACCAAGATATCCCTAACTAAACCGCTTCTAACCATTTTTTGTGCCCAATTGGTTGAGGAGTGAAGTCTATTTTAAACCTTGAGTTTGTAGGGCTCGTCAGAAACAAACCCTCACCTCCAAATCCCTGAAGTTTGTACCCTGTCCTCTGTAATCCCAGTCGTTTTCAACCCTGAATCCCACCCTAGACCGTTTGTAAGCACAATCCCGGTTGGGATCACTCGTTCCACCCCAGATTGCAGTGCTACAGCTGAGTACTACGCATGTGTATAAACACAGAAAACGAGAAACGCATACATGCATGCAATGTCTAGCTAGCAATCACTGCACGGGTGCATGATCGATCTTGGATAACGTCGCTACGAGGGAGCAGGACTCATAACAGGAATCATCTATGACTGAGACAATGTGTTTGATAACGTAGAAAAATGCAATTCTGGTTCGTCAAGCAACACTGATCGCGATAATATTTCATCCGGCATCCATTGGCCACACTTATTATCTCCAGTCACACAAGTTACTTCCTTCACACCATCGATTCCAACACAAGCCGAAATATGGCAGTCCAAGCCAGTCCCCGTCTTCCTCCTGCTCGTCGTCTATACTGCGGCGACCAGCGGCAAGCCTTTGCTCACGACGGCGGCGGCCCGTTCTTCCTCGCATCCTGGGCGAACCGGCCGTCCATCACGATGAACCTCTCCGACGGTGTCTCGATCTGACAACTCTTCGCCAGGGACCCCGACTACTTCCTGATCGCCAGCAACGGCATCACCATCGATAAGGGACGCGCACGGCCGTCTCCGGCGCGCTCGTGGTCGGCCTTGCCACCACGATCGTCCATAGCAACAGGTATTCCACAATCCACAGTGGACGCGCTGCCACCGTTCATGTACAGCAAGCTGTCTGGCTCCGGCGTGAGGGGAGACTGCACAGATCATCAGTTGCATTTTTTAGGAGAGAGGAGATGGCAACTGTGGATGGAAAATGAACATGACATGTGGGCTAGGGCAGTAAGTGAGAGTAAAGATTGATCCCGGCAGGGATAATCTTTTTCCTGACCCGCCAAACGGATTCAAGGTCAAGATAGACCGCGATCAATGAGTATAGGGTACATATTTCAGGGATTTAAAGGTGAGGGTTCGTTTACGACAAGCTCTACAACCTCAAAGTTTAAAATAGACTTCACTCATTGGTTGAGGGTTTTTCTTTTTTGTTAGGTATTTATTTAGACGAAAGTTTCCACCCAGACTGGACTAATTGCTTCAGCTGCAATTTTCCAACCTTGCTGCAATGCAGGGAGAATCTTGCCAAAGTGGGGGCTCTATTTTCTGTGAAAAAAATCCACCCTAGTTTAACTATTCTGGTTTAGAGCATCTCCAGCCGCCGGGGGGCTGCCAACGAAAACTTTGGCCTGGGGGTGGAATTTTTTCCACTCGTTGCGCCCCCAGGAGCATGGCGACGAGGCCCGAGCCGAGCAGCTAGGCGTGGGCGGCCCAGCGAGGGAGGCGTGCGGCGGAGACGAGAGCCGGGCGGGGGCGGCGCACGGCGGACCGGCGGGGATCGGAGTGGACGAGAGGGGGTGCGAACGAGCGTCCAAGCTCATCCTCGGCTCGCTCGTCTCGTTGTACCTCGACAACAGCGGCGACAGAGGGGCAACGCGAGGGCGCAGGTGGACACCAGGGCGAGGGGCCGCGCGGGCGACGAGGAGCGCGGCCAGCCGGTCCATGAGAACCAGCGCATTGGCGCTCAAGGGCTCCCGGAGGAAGAACTGGTGGTCCTTGCTGACGGAGTCGAGCAGCTCGGCGTCGCCCTCCTCCCTGTTAGACTGTATATGTATACGTAGGCTTGTTTATACGTAGATTTGTATATATACCTTATACTTGTACCCTTTGGTACTCATATGTAATGAGATAGCCGCACCCCCAAGAGTGTCGAGCAGTTGCCCCAATATCCTGGTTTTAACATGGTATCAGACTAGGGTTTTCTTGTGTCTTCCGCTGCAACCCTTCGCGCCGCCGGTCTTCGCCGCCGCCTCGCCCGATGGCCTCCTCCAACCCAGCCGCCGCCTCGGCTGCCTCCCCTGCTGTCGCGCCGATCGCCCCCTCATCGCCCTTCCTCGCGTCCCCCCCCCGCTCGCCACGGCCTGGCGGCAGCCGCCGCTGCCCACCGAGGGCCATCTGCAGGGCGGGCAGGGCGGGCAGGAGCAGGGCGGGCCAGGCCATCTGCAGCCGCCGGTCGCTGCCAGCGGCACCACTTCCTCGACCCTCGCCTTCGCGCCGCCGCCTCTTCACGGCCCTGCACCGACCGCCTACGGGATGGCTCCCCCCCAACCCTACGGAGCCCCTCCGCCCTACGACGCCCATCATCCATATGGCGCGCCCCAGCCCTACGCCCCGTGGTACAGCGCCCCTGCATCAACCTACAGCGCCGCGCCACCGATGCCCTCTGCCTGGCCGACGCCTTTGTCGTCACAGATGGTGTCGTCGCCCTATGGGGTGGCTTCTGGTGCTGCGCCCGCCGTGTCCTCGGGGACCCCGCCCGGTCCGGCCGATGCCCCTGCCGGTCCTGGCTATGAGGCGTCCTTGGCTCTTGCTCCCCATGCTGATGTGCAGAACATGGGTCTCCATGCGGGTTATGCTCCGGCGCCATCGCCGTTCTACTTCTCGCATCTCCTTCCGGTGAAACTTACACCGGACAACTACTTGTCCTGGCGGGCGCAGGTGCTACCCCTCCTACGGAGTCGCTACTTGGAGGGCTTTGTTGATGGCTCCATCCCGTGTCCGCCGCCGTATCATCCGGCTCATCATGTGTGGGTGGCTCAAGACCAGGCGATACTTTCGGCCATTCAGTCCTCGCTCACTCCGAGCGTATCGTCGCTTGTCATCTTCGCCGCGACATCTCGGGAGGCTTGGTCTGCGCTTCACAACAGTTTTGCCTCTCAGTCTCAGGCGCGTGCTCACTCTATCCGCAGTGAGTTGGGGGAGACCAAGCTTGGTGGCCTCACCATCACAGAGTACTTCAACAAGATGTCAGGTCTTGCCGATACGCTGGCCACCATTGGCCAGCCCCTTGGAGATGAGGACTTCACCACTCATGTGCTCAATGGCCTCGATGATGACTATGATAATCTTATTGAGAACGTCCATGGTCGCGAGGCGCCTCTCCCGCCGCGGGAACTGTACGCGCGTCTCCTTGGTCGCGAACAGCGCTTCAAAGCGCGTCGATCTACTCCGAGTTTTGCCTCTGCTAACACCGCGACCCATGGCAAATCACAGAAGCCGTCGCTCCCTGCCAATCATAGGAGGATCATGACCGGTGGCTTGCTGCCCCAGTTGTGGCGCTCAGCAGGCCTGCCAACTATGTGGGATTGAGCGCCACGTAGCTTCTCACTGTCATCGCCGCTACAAGCAAGATTTCCTTGGCCTAGGCAACAATGGCAAAGGGAATGAAAAACAGGCGGCCGCTGCGGTAGTGGGTCATGAGCACGGGCGTACTCCATCCTACTCGATTGATCCTACATGGTACATGGACACGGGAGCTACCAACCACCTCACCAATGACATGGGCAAGCTTTCAGTTCAGGAGCCATATCGCGGCCATGATCAGGTGCACACCGCCAACGGAGCAGGTATGCGCATCTCCCATGTTGGTCAGGCATCCCTTCTTGCACACAATTCATGAAAACTGCATCTGTCTAACATTCTTCGTATTCCCACTGCTTCACGTAGTTTGTTGTCTGTTCCACAACTTACTCGTGACAATAATGTCCTTGCTGAATTTCACCCTTTTCATTTCTCTATCAAGGATCGGGACACGAGGGCCGTTCTGCTTAGCGGTCGTCTTTGCCGTGGCTTGTATGCACTTGACGCACCAACCGCACCTCCCATGCAGTTTTCTCCTCAGGCGTTCAGTGGTGTTTGTGTCTCACCTACACATTGGCACGCGAGACTTGGTCATCCTGCTGCTCCCATAGTCCGTCATGTGTTGCATCGTCATGAGCTACCAATTGTGTCGAATAAAACTGCTGAAACTATTTGTGATGCCTATCAGCAGGGCAAGAGTCACCAAATCCCGTTTTCAGAGTCTAGTCGTGTTGTGAAACATCCTCTTGAGCTTATTTTTTCCGATGTATGGGGTCATGCCCAAACGTCTGTTAGTGGACACAATTATTATGTTAGTTTCATTGATGCTTATAGTCGGTTTACCTGGCTCTATCTTATTAAGAAAAAATCTGATGTGTTTGATGTGTTTATACAGTTTCAAGCACATGTTGAGCGTCTCCTTCGCCAGAAAATTATTCATGTCCAAAGCGACTGGGGGGGGGGGTTGAATATCACAACCTCAACTCGTTCTTTAACAAACTTGGGATTGCACATCGTGTGTCTTGCCCTCATACACATCAGCAGAATGGGACTGCCGAACGTAAGAATCGTCATCTTGTAGAAACTGGCATCACTTTATTAGCCCATGCCTCCGTACCTTTTAGGTTCTGGAGTGATGCTTTCTCCACTGCCTGTTTTTTGATCAATAGGCTGCCCTCACGACTACTGAATATGAAAACTCCTCTTGAACTCTTGCTCAATGAAATCCCAGACTACACCTTTCTCAAAGTCTTCGGGTGTGCATGTTGGCCTTATTTGCGTCCGTATAATAAACATAAACTAGAGTTTCGGTCGAAAAAGTGTGTTTTTCTTGGGTATAGTTCCCTTCACAAAGGGTACAAATGTCTACATGTTCCCACCAATCGCGTTTACATTTCTCGTGATGTTGTATTTGATGAGAATGTGTTTCCCTTTCGTGCACTTCCGAATACCTCTATCACTCTTATGCCAGACGTTTCTTCTACCACACCTATGCCTGATCAATTTGCGGATGTTGCAAATGCTCCTGTGTTGCTCCCTAACCATGCTGCAGGTATTGGCCGTGGCGCTCGTCTTGAGCTTCTTGAGGAACAGGCACCGGCACACGCCTCGCGTCCAGAGGACGATCGCGTGCATGGGGCATGCATACGGGGCGGTACCCAGCAACCCGCGGGAGCTGCGCCCGCAGCTGCCTCGCGGGCATCGCCCTCACCCGACGCCGCCCCGCGAGCCTCGTCCTCGCCTGCTTCATGGGAGTCGCCCGAGCCGGCCATGCCAGGCTCGCATGTGCCGGTTTCGGCTCCTGATGGGCCGGCCTCGCCCGCTCCTTCAGCGCCCAGTGACTCCGGCGTGGGCCTGGGTGACTTGGCCTTGTCGGGCTCCACACCGCCCGCTTCTCCGACGCCAAGTGGCTCTGGCGTGAGCCTTGGCGACTCGGCCTCGCCTCCTTCGTCGCCTGCATTAAGCCCTGCGCCGCAACCGCAGCCTGCTGCTCCTCGACATCGCACACACAGTCAGACAGGTGTTTTTCAGCCTAAGATCCGGACCGATGGGACTGTAGCATGGCTCGCCGCGTGCATGGCTCATGCTGCTGAGGATCCCACTGCTGAGCCTCACCATTTTCAGGCTGCGCTAGGCATTCCCCACTGGCGTGCCGCGATGGAGCAGGAGTTTCAAGCGTTGCTAAGGAACGACACCTGGCAGCTTCTTCCTCCAGTTTCTGGGGTTAATATCATTGACTCTAAGTGGGTGTTTAAAGTTAAACGGCATGCTGATGGCTCCATTGAGCGTTACAAGGCAAGGCTAGTGGCTAAGGGCTTCAAACAGAGGTATGGTCTTGACTATGAAGACACGTTCAGTCCAGTTATCAAGCCCACTACCATTCGTCTGCTGCTGTCTCTTGCTGTTACTTGAGGATGGTTTCTCCGTCAGCTTGATGTGCAGAACGCTTTTTTGCATGGAGTTCTGGAGGAGGAGGTTTATATGCGTCAGCCGCCAGGTTTTGTGGATCCTGCACGTCCTGATCATCTCTGTCGTCTTTTTAAGGCGCTCTATGGCCTTAAGCAGGCTCCCCGTGCCTGGCATGCACGTCTTGGCTCGGTTTTGCGGGCGCTTGGGTTTATTCCCTCCACTGCTGACACATCACTGTTTCTTCTTCAACGCCCTGAGGTTACGATGTACTTACTGGTCTATGTTGATGATATTAGTCTCATCAGTTCCTCAGATGTTGCGGCAGATCGTCTTGTGGCTGCGTTAAGTGGTGACTTCGCTGTCAAGGATCTCGGTGCTTTGCACTTCTTCCTTGGTCTGGAGGTTTCACGGTCTTCTGCTGGAGTAACTCTTACTCAGAAGAAGTACGCACTGGATTTGTTGCTCGTGCTGGTATGCTGCAGTGTAAACCTGCCACTACTCCTATGACTGCCACTGATCTGCTTTTGATGGAGACCCTCTCTCCTCTGATGATGCCACTGAGTACCGCAGTCTTGTTGGAGGCCTGCAGTATCTTACTATCACCAGACCAGATGTCACTTATGCAGTCAATCGTGTCTGTCAGTTTCTCCATGCACCCACAACATCCCATTGGTCAGCTGTGAAGTGTATCCTGCGTTATATATGTCTCACTGCATCTCATGGTTTGCTCCTCCAACGTGCGTCGTCTTATGAGATCTCAGCCTTTTCAGATGCAGACTGGGCTGGTAGTCCTGATGACCGGCG
>NC_041393.1:606297769-606318179 GCF_002162155.2 Triticum dicoccoides | reverse complement strand
TGCAGTGTTTCTTGGCTCTAACTTGATCACCTGGAATGCTTGCAAGCAGGCTACGGTGTCTCGCAGTAGCACGGAAGCCGAGTACAAAGCAGTTGCTGATGCGACGGTTGAGATCATTTGGGTTCAGTCCTTGTTGAGAGAGTTGCGAGTCCCTTCGGCTCATTCTCCAGTGCTTTGGTTTGATAACATTGGTGCTACATACTTGTCATCTAATCCAGTGTTTCATGCTCGGACGAAACACATTGAGGTTGATTATCACTTCGTTCGAGAGCGTGTTGCACAGAAGCAACTTAACATCAAGTTCATATCATCAAAGGACCAACTTGCTGACATCTTCACGAAGCCTCTTCCACAATCACAGTTTGTAGGCTGCAGGCGCAATCTTAACTTAGTTTGTACTTCAGGCCACAGTTAAGATTAAGGGAGGGTGTTAGACTGTATATGTATAGTAGGCTTGTTTATACGTAGACTTGTGTATATACCTTGTACTTGTACCCTTTGGTACTCATATATAATGAGATAGCCGCACCCCCCAAGGGTGTCGAGCAGTTGCCACAATATCCTGGTTTTAACACTCCCACCCGCTCCCCAGCAGCCCATCATGGTACACATTGCCTCGGAGCCACAGCTCATCCTCGGCGACGTAGACGAGGACGCAGTCACAGCCGAGCCGCCACAAACTCGGGGCCCCGTAGGCCACCGGGTTGACCCGCGGGTCGTCCAGCACGATGATGCGGCCGCCGCATGCGAACGGCCACAGCTCCTCGGGCTTGTCCCTCAGCCGTGAGTGCTCGCCGCCGGTCTTCATGGCCGAGAGGAAGTATGTGTGCAGGAGCCCGAGCCCTTTGACCCGGGCGCTATGAGGGGCCGCGCGGGCGGCGAGGAGGCGTGGCGATGGTCGCGGCAGCCAGGGCAAGGCGGGTAGCAAGGAGACGGCGGCGAGGAGGCGTACTGGGGATCACCAGATGGGAAGCTGGACTGGGGCGTGCAGGGTGTCGTCTCGGTCGGAGCCACGCGCTGCAGAGCTCACACCGCCCGCACCGCTCCGAGCTCGACCGCGCCCCGCCTAGGCCTGCACCCCGCCGTGGCTGCTCGCCCTGCTGCGCCCGTGGAGAGAAGGAGAAGAGAAGAAAGAAGTACGTGGGTGGGCCCCAGAAGAAAAAGTGGGGAGAGAGGGAGTGGAGGCTGAAGGCGGCCCAACGGCATGCAAAACACTCTCTCTCCTCCAGCTTCCCCCCAGGATCTTGGGTATGGGGTGGGTTCGCCAGCCAGATTTTTGGCCAAATTCGGTATTAATTGAGGTCGTGGGGGCATGAGTGGTACATTTTTCGTCCGTCGGCGCTGAAAAAATGCTCCTGCGGGACGGCTAGAGATGCTCTTAGATTACTTATACTAGCAGTTGCATAGTTGATGTTAAGGGAAAAAAAAGAAGACATCATAACACATGTGTGTGTGCGCGCGTTCAGTTTCGTGCTTGCATTAGGAACGTGCATATTAGGAATATGCAGAGTTATACCTATCCGCAAACTAATTGTTAATCTGGATGGATTTTGGAAATCAGAAATATATGTGTCAAACTGGATCCAACAAAAACTCTGAATCCTTTCATGATAGTCCTCATGTTCTGAAAGTCCCTACCAGAGAATAACAATTGTTGGAAACAAAAACATATATGGTTATATATATGAAAATATGCTATAGAAAATGCACATGAGAGAATGAAACATGATTGTTCAACAACACATAGTTTTCATGCTTTCCTTGGATCAATCATGTCCAACAACACTTAGTTTTTATCTTGCCCTTGGATCAATCAAATATAGTAAGAATGGAGGAGTTGATAGCAGATTGCTCACTGCTAATTGTTTTTTTCTTCAGTACATGAACGTCAGGACGTAAACGAGGGGGGGGGGAGGCATAAGAGTACACGTACATATTCTAACTTGGGCATTAGCCATTGGAGATCGAGAACTATAGGACTCCTTCAGCAAATCGAGTAGAACAAGTCGTCAATCCATACACTGACACCACCTGCGTCAAATTGGGAAGAAAAATATAACAACAATTCAGAACACGTAGTTGATTGGGTGAAAGAGATAAGTTCGCAACCCCTGTATGCCTTAGAACATCCCATTTGTGTACATAATCTCAAGCTTGTAGCAGTAAGTCATGCCGAACTCGGTGGAATAACGGGAATCATAGAATTGGGGGTAGAAGGTTTCCTAAATTCCATGGAGAAAGAATTGGGGGAGAGAGAGATGAGGTAGGAGGGAGGGAAGACTGGTAGAACGCACAAGATGGAGTGGCGCCGGAGCGTTAACCCTGGCTGTTGGAGAGGCAGAGACTATCTTGGAATTAAGGAACCAAGGAAGATGAGTGGGTACGAACAGTCGGATGACACACAACAGAGACTATATGGACGCGTGTGGAGCGAAGTAAGAACACAGAACGGCATGGTAACTGACTTGAAATAATCGGCCCGATCAGTTAGCACATACTATTAATTGCCATTAAAGTCCTGTAGCAACATTAATTCAATTTCTCAATTGCCAGCGAGTGGACTCCAATTGACAGGAGATGATTTGCTGCCTCATTTAGCGCGCCCAGGGCATTGCCCGACGAGTCGATCTTGTCGCTCGCTTCGCACAGACCTCGTCGCCCTCTCGCTCTTCCCGCCCAGTAGCATTGGACGACCGGCAAGGGCCAGGTCGCTGGTTGCTCGCCCTGCCAAGCTTGCGGCTGCGGCTGTGGGCTGAACGTGTGTTGATGCGTGCCCTTTTTCCCATGTGCAAAGCAACGCTGAGAACGGATGGCATACAACACTTAAAAAGCCCAGTCAGCCCAAATTAATAGAAGATCGACGAATTTGTTATGGGAGCAGCGGCCCAGTCCATGTAGCACTTTCTGGTATGCAATCGAAAGCCCAGACGGGACTGCCAAAAAAATCAAAGGCCAGAAATGCACACAACTCCATATACAATGGCCGAAAATGTTGATGGCCTGAGAGGGCTGGAATAGTGCTCGGTTGTAATGTCTTTAAATTACTCCTGTTACCAATGATCCACCAAAGAGAAAGAGAGATATGACTTTGCCACCGCAATGCCTCAACTCCCCACTTCATAATGATAGTGAGATTCTTAAAGTCCACCAAGGCTAAATATTGTGTGGTCACAACATTATAAAGAATAGTTAACACAAACATATGATAAAGATTTAATATCTTACATGAGTTCAATTCATACACGTATTAGGTTTCCTCCATCTCCCCAACTACTAGGGTACTGCTCATATATAGAGACAAAAGACATCATCAATGTCTTCATGGCATTGGAAGATGAATGATTAATAGAACACACATACGAATCCATAGTAGGTTTTGGGATTATAAACGAGTTGAATATAGAATTTGATGTTGAAGATGTGTATGACAATGAAATTTGATGTCGTAGTATTTTCAAATCAATGCGAAAAATCTTCTGGTTCTTTGAGAACCTAATCCAATGAAAAATCCTATGACTACAATGCAAAAACACATGGTAAAAGGTGATGTAAAATGGACTCATCAACGAAGAGAAATCCTAACATTAACATCACCGCCCCGAGAAGCTGACATGAATCTACTGCTGAGTTCCATTTGATCTGTCTTGATGAAAAAACATGAGGAGGATTGGAGCCCAGAAGACAGACCTCAAAGACGAAGCGTCGCCATCTGTTAAAGCATAAAGCCCTAAGTATTTACTAGCTAGAGCTAGTACACCGCCGCCATCAACCGTCGAAGATGTTGGTAGATGGGAAGCGAATTCACGTGCTCAACTATGGAGATCGAGGTAAGGAAGGTTTCACCCCCTTGCTTCACCTTTTCTCGATCTCGTCCCATATCCAGATGCCTGCTCTTTGCTGGTGGAAATCATGCGCGCACCTCTCTCTCCTAAGATGCTATTTTTTAGGTATATGAGATCTGCTAGAGTTGTTCGACACCAAAACGGCCCATCAAGAAAAACAAAGGGTGCTTTCGCTGTGAAAATCAGTTTCCACATACATCATCTGCGTAAGCAAGGCCTATGGTGGAAGGTGTACCTACATATTGGTCGAAGGTTTTGGATTGAGGAAGAAAATCCCATGGGGCCCATCAGAGCACAACGCCCCTTTGGTCCACGGTGTATCCTATTCCACGTGTGGGTCACTAGGTAGCGCCCACACTATACCCTCCGTCCCTCCCGGGCGTTCGTTCCACCTGTATGGGCCGACCCATATTTTGTTTTTTTACTTTATTTTAGTTTCCACCGGTTTTGGAAAGTTCTATCTACCTTGAAATGTTTTTCTTTTGGTTTGCTTTTGTTTTCCTATACTTGTATTTGTTTTTACTTTTTCCTTTCCCCTTTTTTCTTTTATCCATTTTTGAATTCGTGAATTGTTTATTAAAATTTACTACATTGTTTGGCATTGTGAACATTTTTTTTCAGTTTTACCAATATTTCAAATTCCTAAAAATTGTATTAAATTCGAAAACAAATTTTAATTCAAAACAAATTTAAAAAATCGAGATTTTATTTCAAGGTTGCAACTATTTTTGGTAATTTGTGAACAATATTTTTCTTAATTTAGGAACTAATTTTCCAAATTCGTGAATATATGATAAATCTCATTAACATTTTTAATGCGCCAAGATTTTTGACATTGATGAACAAATTCTGAATTACCAAATATTTTGTAGGTTCACAAACTTTTTTAGACTCATGAACATTTTTTGAATTTGATAAACATTCTACATTTTCTCGAACATTTTCCTAATCCGTGAACATTTTTAAAATTTGGTAACATCTTTTGTACTTTTTTTGTATCCCTGACTTATTTCAAAATTTAGAAAGTATTTTTAATACATGAGCGCTTAATACATTGTGAATCTGACGCTATGAAACATTATAGTGACACATCACGTAATTTTCCTTCCTCACATGGGCATACGTGGTAGTGCTAGTATAAAAAAGGGCAGGCCGTTCCAGAGCACTCGGTCCGGCTTGGGGCTAGGGTTTACTGATTCTAAAATCTACAAGAACACTGAAGGCAACAGATACGCCTGCGTCGTCTCTCGCCATGGCAACGGTGGCATCGAGGCTCCTGCGGGCCGCCCGCAACGCATCCCTCGCATCTCGCACCGCTGCTGCAGCCGCATCTCTCGCGCCTCCCGCTCAGCGCGTGCGGCCGCCGCCGCCGCTCGCGCCCCCCGCTTAGCCTCGGCCTCAGACGCCGCCATAGCTCCCCGCGGGAGCTGCCCAACTCGCGGCGATGCCTCCAGCACGAAGCCCCGTGGCCGTGACGCTCCCCGCTTCTGCCTCGTTGAATACTTTTCCAGCGCCGAGTACAAGCGCTTGCCAGGTAATTAAACATATCAACCCAACCCATTTTTTTCATAGTTAGGTCTAGGAATCCATCCATCCATCTCATAAATTCTTTCACAAACCAAATTCCATTGCATGCGATTCGCTGTGACGCTACTAACGCTTATAAAACTGTCTGCCACAGATGATGTTAAGTTCCCAACGGACAAGGACCTCGAGTCGGATGAAGCCCTGTGGGCCATGTATGAGCGCTGGTGCAAGGCTCATAACAAGGAACGTGACCGTGCCGACATGGCTCGCCGGTTCAAAATATTCAGATGCAATGCAGAGGATGTGCACCACTGGAACACCCATCTTCCTCCAGACCCGGAGGAAGCAGCCGTTCTCCTTCGGAAAAGAGAAGAGGCCAAGTTACTTCTCTCAAAAGGCTAAGACATCTCGCACCTCGACGAGTGGGATCTGCCGACGGAGTTAGGTCCATTTGCCGATGGCGGAGACCCGTTCATTACCGAAAGCAATATGCGCCTGTTGAACGAAATCGAAGAGAGGGATGGATCCGTTCAGTGAAATAAAGTACACTGAATTAAAGTGTCTATTTAGTCTTTTGCGTTTACAGGCACACGCGTTCAAACAGATCAAGTGTAATACTCCTATATGGCAGCCGTTTGAACATTAATTCCTTGAGTAGTGGGATCTGCCAACTAAAGATGAGTATTAATTGCCATGTCCAAAATATTTATCACTATCGTTCAATGAGAGTTTGAAGCTCAAGTTCTCCCTAGTTCTAGTGATTTCAAGTGGATTTGTTGAACAAGAACATAATGAAAATGGCACAAGTGTCAGCACAATTTACCCCAAATAACTAGGATAGTTGTGAGGTAAGTTTCTTGGTTTCGCCCAGTTTCCTTTGATCAACTGGACAACTTTAGTTCTTCTAACGAGAAAGGCAGTGCTCCTGCCAATTCCTCAATGAATTGTTTCATAATAGAAGTGAAACATGCCATGTTTCATGCATGCCACAAGTCCACAGCTAACTCCGGACTGCTAACCAGGTCTTGGCCCATTCCTCAGACACAACTTTTGACAAACTTTATTCAAGCTTGAGATACACTGCAATAAGCCTACTAGGAGAGAAGAAGAGCGGAAACAACTGCATCCTTTTTTGCTTGGTGTTGGTCTTGGGGTCTCGTCCAATTTTCATCCAGGCTTCGCATATCAACCCGTCCTCATCTTGTGTGTATCCTCCCGCCTGGATGCTTTCCCGCCTCCTTTGTGCATTTGCTTTGTGAGAGAATTCCTCGTGGAATAGTGGCTCATCATCAATGTCCACACCATCTTCTTGCCCTTGGTTGTCGTGATCGTCTATGTACACATCATCTTCTTGCCCTTGGTTGCCGTGGCTGTTGGTATCTTCTTGCCCTTGGACGTCCATGTCCTCTTGCCCTTCCATGTACTGGCCGCGACCGTCTTGGCTTTAGGTCTCGTCGTCATCATATGCTTAGCCACCCTCATTGATCATGCGCTCCATGAATTCATTATAGTAGGCCGGATCTTCATGAGTTGGCGTCGGGCATCGGGTAGCTTCCCGTACGGATCTCCGCACACGCTTTCTTTGCATCCCGGTGGACTGGCTGGCCACTAGTGTGACATTGAGGTCGAGGGCCGCCACAACAAGGAATGTCGATGAGATTCAACTCATTCCTGGTGAGTCATCCAGAGGCGACCGAGACAAACGGGACAAGCCCGTGTCGTGTTGAGGATGGAACTTGTACGACGGCGGCGTCGTTGAGGTGCCTTGCGACTCCGGATGTGGCAGGCAGGCAACCGGCGAGCCCGTGTTGGTCGAGGCCACAACAGCGGCGACGAGAATGACTGGCTCGCGACAAATCCCTAGCATGAGAAGGGCACATTGCGAACGATGGGATCAGTTTCCGCATCGACGTCCTTGCCCCGCGCGACCTCGACTGCGGCGCGGGTAGTGGCGCATCTTTTTGGTCTATTGCCACACTCATCCGGCCAGCCCTGTTCAATGTTTCGGCGGCCCTCTACTCCGGGGTGAGCTCCTACTTCAGCTTCTTCTTTGGGCGTGTGGCATGGGCGGCCACGCTGTTGGCCGTGGCGTCTGGGATGGAGGCGGTGTCGGGGTTGGACGTGTCGTCTATGGGGCAAGGGCGGGAGGGTTCTATGGGGCAAGGGCGGGAGGGTTTTGGGGAGAGGGGGAAAATGGGGTGGACGTCTTTGATGGGGAACGTTGCAGAAAATTAAAATTTTTCCTACGGTTTCACCAAGATCCATCTATGAGTTCATCTAAGCAACGATTCATGGGAGTTTAATTTGTTTTCTTTTAAAGTGAAGCTCTATGAAAATTTGGGGATTTTCATACCTTGGAACCACCCTTGACTTTGCATTGTTCCCATGTGGTAAAACCCCTCCAAAACCTCCCCTACACCTTGTGATCAACCTAAGTCCTCTGTCCCAACTAATCCAAACAAGTTTTTGGATTTTATTCTAATTATTTTTCCTCTCAAAACAAATCTGAAAAATTATTTGGAGCCTGAGGGATTTTCAAAGCAAGTACTCTTTTTCATTTGAGTTTTGACCTCAAACCAACTCTCCTGGGTAGTCCTTTGTACCCACAACCCAGAACCATCTTGATCCACTCCTCCTCTTTTCAAAATTTTCAAAATTTAGTCTCTGCAAGTTTGGACCAGATTTGCCAAATTTGATGAAATTCATATCTACACTCCCCCAAAAATTCCACCAAAATTCAGGCAGCCTACTTGAGCAATGGGAAGCCACTCCAACAAGTTTCAGCTCAAGGAAAAATCCCTAGATGCCAATTTCATTCTGTCAAACACCTTGCATGCACTGCTGCTGTTCAAAATTCAGAAAAGTTCAGTTTCAGTGTCGTTTGCGTTCGTCAGTTCCTCTCACGCGTAGACAGTGCACTTGGCATATTCCTCGCAGCCTCTCCCTCCTGTCCGGAGCTTCACACGCGTGCGTGGAGCCTTCCTGGCGTCGGTAGCAGCGAGCCTCGCCGGTGTAGGGAGCTTCTGCGGTGGCTGCACCTCCCGTGGCGGCCAACAAGGGCCCGAGCCCTCTCGCCACGCCACCCGGCGCCGCCCAAAGCCCCTTGGCTCTCCGCGTGTCCCTGCCGTGCCAGCGCACGCCCGTGGCACCGTCGCCATGGCCCGGCAAGCACGGAACGTGCTCCCTGCCGCCGACGTGCCGCGCCACCCCCGTTCCGTCGAGCTCACCCTCAGCACCAAGTCCCAGCCCGTTTAGCGCCTAAATGGGACCGGTGGACCTCAACGACGAAGCCCAAGTCCCTAATCCCCCTGCACATCCCCGGCTCCGCCGTAATCGCTCGCCGGAGATCCCCGTTCACGGCAACCGCCTCGGGCTGCCTATGAAAAGGGCCCTCGAGCTCACCCTCGTGCACGCCTCATCCCCACTCCTCACCAACGCCACGCCAGGCCACTAGGGGGACCCCTAGGAGGTCTTCCCCCTCAACTCCAGCCGCCCCGATCCGCCTCGGCCGCCACCTCGATTCGCTCCGGTGAGGCCACCTCCGGCGCCCAAACCTCGTCCGTTACCCTCTCTAGCTACCAGGAGCCTAACCCCCTCGTCAATTTGATCTCTGCAGCTCTCTCCGACGAGTTCCTCGACCACCCGAGCCGCCGTCCGCCGGAGCAAAGATCGCCGTCGACGTGGTACTCGCCGGCGACCACCACCACCACCAACCAACGCGGAATGGCGCCCTGAGCACGGAGGTACCCTCCGACCCCCCTGCCTCGCCGTGGATCACCGCCGGCGACCACCGCGGCTCTCGGGCGCCGACGAGCTTCGCTCCCCCCTTTTTGAAATTCAAACCTGACGCGTGGGACCCCACCGTCAGCCTCTCTGCTCTCTCTGTTGAAACGTTTTCTGGAAGCGCCTTCGGGCAAAGTACGTTTTCCCTTTGGGCTGGCGTAGTTTCTGCCGAAGCGTTTTCTGTTTTTATAAGCTAGCCCCTGGAAATCTTCTGTTTCATTACAGATTAGTCCCTGGACAAAAACCCTTATAACTTTTAAGCAGAAAAGTATTTTTGATTGATTCTTTTTCTGTTCTCTTTAAAATTTTGTCTAGTTTTTTATCATATTTATTTGAAAAATATTTGGTATACTTGCTGTGCACTCCTTGGTATTTACGATAGCACATATCTTTTCTTTATACCATAGATACCGAAGGAGGTGACGGAGCCGCGAACTTCACCGAGCTAGGCTCCGACTACTCTGAACCAGGCAAGCATGTTTGAACTTTTGATATGATGAGTGTCTTGGCATGTTTTGCATTTAGTTAGTTTCATGGCATGTTGAGAAGCATATCGATGAACGTTATTTTATGCGATAATGAGGTAAGTGAGTTCGATGATCCATAAGTGGATGGATGTGAGTATGAATGGCCATGTGATGGCATGAGGATGGGTGAGATGGCAGTGTTGTAGCATGCCAGTATTATGCTGGACTATGTGACTTCAGTGTCAAACCGTACCGGTCCAGTTCCTCTCTTTTCCTTCCCTGTACTACCACATGTTTTCTACAAGGAATATGGATTAGTAAGTTGCAAACCGCTTTTCTGGTACACATGAAAAGGAGAGGCCGTGATGATGGTTCCATGGCCCTGGATTAAAGCCAGTCATCCGGTCAGGGGGCATGGGTGTTTCCGGTTGGGACCGAGAGGGGGGCACCCCTTAGAGCGCGCGTATGTAAATTTGATCCCATGCTATTCGAGATTGTGATCTCCCCGTCTCAAAAGTTTTTCTTGGACGATGTCTAGGGTGATTCCTAGCATCGAGAGGTAGGATGGGTGTGTACTGGTTAGCTGTGTTTTCTTCCGAAATACCGTAAACGGAACTAGTCCTTCGTGACTACGGAAATCCGTTGGCTGTGGGAATAATTTTGTACAAACTCTGCAGAGTCATATATCCCTCCAAATCATCTATTCCATGTCCAAATTCGTATTATCTTGTCCTAACAATGACAGTTTTGATGACAGAGACTCCGGTGATTCGCATGAGTGCTAATTCCGGTTAAATGATTATTCCTGTGGGTGGACTAACCCATTTATTCTCATGAATTAAATGTTTATTATGAGTATTATTTACTTGTGAATCAAAGCCCTTTTCTGTGATGTCGCCCCGACGTCCGACTGTGGCATTTCTTTTAAAGCCCTTTTCTGTGATGTCGCCCCGACGTCCGACTGTGGCATTTCTTTTAAAGACCTTTCTGTGATGTCGCCCCGACGTCCGACTGTGGCATTTCTTTTAAAGCCCTTTCTGTGATGTCGCCCCGACGTCCGACTGTGGCATTTCTTTTAAATCCCTTTATGTGGTGTCGCTACGACGCCCGACTGTGGCATCATTTCGCTAAATTTATTTGTTCACCTTTCGAGGCGTCGCTTCAGACACCCGATCGATATTTATTTATGCTTTGTTGGGGTTTCTGGCGGACTACCGCCGTTTCCCTTTTACTTACCTTGTTATGCAAATTTTTTTTAATGTACATTGATGAATTTATTCGTGACGCATCCATGCATGCATTTGTTATATCTTACGTCCGAACTGTCTTGCGAGTACTTTCAAAGTACTCACTGGCTTGTTGATTTGGCCAGATGCTGACGAAGGCGATCTCATGGATGAAGAGTTTGATAGCGAGTCCGACACTTAGAGGATTCCCAGTCAGTCTCGTGCGACCCTGGATTTGGTCACTGTTTTATATCCGCTTCCCCTACCAAATAAATTCATCGAGCCTCACCTCGACGCTCGATGAGATGATAGAATTAGAGTCTTGTATTTCTCTCCCCGCTGTGTTTTTCCACCACCGCCCTATCCTCGAGTCAGTAGTATGTCTCCACACCACTGTGTCATGTCCGCCATTATGTATAATTATTGGCGTGCTTGTAATAATTTGGTTGAGCAACCGCAGTTCGACCCTGTAATATATTTTATGCTACTGGCTTATTGTATCAAGAAATTGTCTACCAGTGAGGAGGATTTCTCTCATACTGGACTCAAAAGATTGGTTTCTCAATAAATATTTTATTGGAAAACCGGTCGTGACAAGCTTGGTATCAGAGCCAGGCTGACTGTAGGAAGCCACTAGGTGCGATCGCTAATTAGTTATTAGCATGATAGAGCAAATTTATATTTTTGCAATTGTAGTCATTTTCTGTCAGTCAGCATAAATTTATGATCTGACCCTGCAGAATTTTTTCCTACTTTTGTAGATGGCCGACAACAGCTGCGAGTCTCAGACCTTCGCCAACGTGTCCGATGGGTTCGTCAAGCTTCTTTCTTTCATCGTTCAGGTCGCGATGGGGCCATCCGTGCGCCCAGTCTTCACACTCTGCCAGCACCGAGTCAACGACAGTCTGACCATGCACCAGGCCGCGGTACAGTTCAAGGGAGGGCGTGGTGAGTTACGCCGCTTCCGGTTCGTGGGAAGAGCCATGCCTACGGAGAGGCATGCTATGCAGATGGCAGCCCGCGAGGTGATAGCTCGTCTCAGGGATGTCCTTCCCGTGATGAAGACTCGTCGTTACCGTTATCTTCCGTGCCATGTGCCTTACACCTGTCACTACGCATACTCCTGCCCCAGAGGAGAACGAGACGAGGCTTTTGAGATGCTCATTGAGTATCTTCGGGCCCTGGAGGCAGCCTTCGACAACCTGGTGGACGACTTCGTAGCTACCCGCATGGACTCAGTCCATGGCTGTGCTGCCAACAGGAGGGAGCTCCTACCCATCGCTCCGCCACTGACTTTGGTCTCGTCCTCAGCATCTTATACGCCTACTCGTCGCCTGCCTTCTACCGAAGAATTCAACCAAGTCATTGCACCCACTTCAGCGCGCACTGCACCACCCTTCGCGCCCGCTCCTGTACGTGTTGCTCCGCCCCTGGCAACCGCTCCGTCCACTCTGCGCAACACTACACGTATGGAGCCCATTAGCGAGGAGGAAGTCGAGTCCCCAACCTCGCTATGCCTCGCCCTCGGCAGGGCAAAGGAGGTCGTCAACATCTCTGCCTGAGTACGCTTAGCTGCCGTGTATTGTATCGCTTTGTAAGATATGTACATAGGTTGTGAGAAGTAGCCTGTTTGCGCATCATGTAGGATCTGGAGAAGTGCACTAGCCTAAATAACATGTCAGGATTATATACGCATATCCTGAGTGATGTATTGTATAATTACCGCCCGCGTGTAAGATATGTAATGAGCAGTCCTTCTCCGTGCGCAAGTCGATTTGTTTTTCTTAAGTAAGCTGAGTTATTTATTTCTATTTGCCAGCTTTATGCATTTATGGTTTTGTTTTGCGACTCTTTCCGCTTTTCTTATGAGTTTTACAAAATATATCCCCAGAGTGAAAAATGTCTCATCCTTGGACACGCTCCATGCCAACTCCACCAGAGGAAAATTATGATACACAACCCAACAACGAGTTCACTCAGGGACAGTCAAGCCAACAGGGCAGTGAATCGGCACTTTCACAAATGTGCCGCCTTTATGAGCAGAGTCAGCAACAACATCGTGAGATGATGAACCAAGTCATCAACATGGGGAATCATCATGGACAGTATCAGCAGCATTCCAAGTTATCTGAGCTACAGAAGACACGTCCTCAAACATTTTCTCACACTGACAAGCCTCTTGAAGCCGAGGACTGGCTTCGAGATATGGAGAGGAAATTAATTATTGCAAAGTGTTCAGATCTCGAGAAAGTACTATATGCTCCACATTATCTCACAGGAGCAGCCGCATCGTGGTGGGAGAATTTTCTGCACATGCATCCCAACGAAAATGACATAACCTGGGATGATTTCAAGGAAGGTTTCCGTGGTGCACATATTCCTAAGAGTATTATGAAAATCAAGAAGAGAGAATTCGATGACCTCAAACAAAGGAACATGACAGTGTCAGATTACAACAGTCAATTTACCCTATTATCCCGCTACGCCAATGAGGAGCGTATGACTGAAATCAAGAAGATGGAGAAATTCCTTGACGGTCTGGCGCCCGCGCTTAAATGCCAACTGGTCGTGCACACTTTTCCTGATTTTAAAACACTGGTGGACAAGGCCATTACTCTAGAAAATGAGAGACGCAGTCTGGAAGATATCCGCAAGCAAAAAAGGGACCAGACTAATCACGCTCGCAATCACCGAAGCAAGACAGATTTTCAAAAGGGTGGGACACACAAATTCTCATCCAATGTCTCACGCCCAATCAAGAATTTTCATGCAAGGGACAAGGAATTCACCTATCGCCCCGACGTTACTTGTTACGCTTGTGGAGAAGAAGGGCACTATGCCAAACAGTGCCCCAAGCCAAGGAGTTCAACCCCAAAGCCGAACAACGGCGGCAATAATTCAGCGCCCAAGCGAAACAATTTCAATCCCAACAATAACCACAGGAAGGGTCACCTGAACCATGTAACCAAAGAGGAGGCACAAAATGCTCCGGATATCGTACTCGGTACGTTTCCTGTCAACACAATACCTGCAATGGTTTTGTTTGATTCTGGAGCCTCTCACTCTTTCATTTCGAAAAGTTTTGCTTTGCAAAATAATTTTTCGATACTTCCTTTGGAGAAATCCATAACCATCAAGTCCCCTGGGATTCAGCAAGTTACTCAGAATTACTATCAGAATGTGGTCATTGAGCTATGGATTGGAGTTTCACGCAAATCTTATTGTATTGGAAAATAAAGGACTGGATGTCATCCTAGGGATGGATTGGCTAACCACCAATAAAGGTTTTATCGACTGTTTCAACAGGACCGTGATTCTCACACACCACCAAGGGAAGACAATAAGAGTATCAGCCAAGGAAGGAAGAATACCCCGGCAACCGAGATTAAATAAGGTGGACGTTTCTGAGCTAAACAAGGTTCCAGTAGTGTGTGAATTTCCAGATGTATTCCCTGAAGAGCTGCCAGGCATGCCACCAGGCCGAGAAATAGAATTCCGCATTGAGCTAGCACCAGGAACCACCCCCATATACAAGAAACCATACAGAATGGCACCATCCGAGTTGATCGAGTTGAAGAAGCAAATAAAGGAATTACTGGAAAAAGGATACATTCGAGCCAGCTCCTCACCTTGGGGATCACCAATTTTATTTGCCAAAAAGAAGGATGGAACGCTGAGATTGTGTATTGACTATCGAGCACTTAACATGGTCACAGTCAAAAACAAATACCCGATGCCAAGGATAAACGATTTGTTTGATCAACTTGCTCAGGCCAAGGTATTCTCAAAAATTGACTTAAGGTCAGTATACCATCAATTGAAGGTACGAATGGAAGATATCCCCAAAACAGCCTTCACCTCCAGATATGGACTGTACGAGTTCACAGTGATGCCATTTGGATTAACTAACGCCCCAGCATATTTTGTTCACCTCATGAACAAAGTATTTATGAAGTTTATGGACAAGTTCGTCATGGTATTCATTGACGATATTCTGGTATACTCCAAGACACCAGAAGAGCACGCAGAACATCTCAGGATTGTGCTAGGAGAGCTAAGAAAACACCAATTGTATGCCAAGTTCAGCAAGTGCGAATTTTGGCTAAGACAAGTAGGTTTTCTAGGCCACGTGCTGACTCAAGACGGTATCGCAGTGGACCCAGAGAAAGTCAAGGCCGTACTTGACTGGAAATCACCAGCCAGCGTAACGGACATACGGAGTTTCTTGGGAATGGCAGGATATTACCGCAGATTTATTGAAGGATTTTCCACCATAGCCAAGCCTATGACACAGTTGCTCAAGAAAGATAAGAAGTTTGAGTGGACAGAAGCCTGCGAGAAAAGTTTCCAAGAGCTAAAGCGGAAGTTAACAACAGCACCGGTATTAATTGTACCCGACATACACAAGAATTTTGAAGTATATTGTGACGCGTCCAGAAAGGGTCTCGGATGCGTGTTGATGCAAGAAGGCAAGGTTGTCGCCTACGCTTCAAGGCAACTTCGCAAGCATGAGGAAAATTATCCCACTCGTGACTTAGAAATGGCAGCAGTTATTCATGCACTCAAGGAATGGAGGCATTTCTTACTTGGGAATCGATGTGAAATATATACGGATCACAAAAGTCTCAAATATATTTTCACGCAGCCAGAACTAAATTTACGGCAATGACGCTGGTTGGAATTGGTAAAGGATTATGATGTTGGTATCCATTACCATCCAGGGTAAGCAAATGTAGTGGCCGATGCCCTGAGTCGGAACCCCAGCTCCGACGGAAACTATCTGCACAGCTTGAGGCCCAAATTCCATCAAGAATTTGCCAAGCTCAACTTGATAATGGTAGCAGAAGGCACCATATCAAACTTGGAAATACAACCCAACCTTGTGGAGAAAATTAAAGAAGCTCAGCCCGGTCACCCCAGCATTGAAGGAATTAAAAGAAAGTTGAGTATGGGCAAGGCCTCGGAATTCGTCATAGACAATGAAGGAATATTATGGTACGGAGAAAGGCTATGCGTGCCAAACATAGAAGACCTTAAACAGCAAATTTTAGCTGAAGCACACACCACTCCATATTCGATCCACCATGGAGGAACCAAAATGTATAAGGATATTCAGGAAAGATTTTGGTGGCACGGTATGAAGAGGGACATAGCCGCCTTCATTGCATGTTGCGACTCATGTCAACGCATAAAAGCAGAACATCAGAGACCAGCCGGACTACTGCAACCTAACAAAATACCTGAGTGGAAATGGGATGAAATAGGGATGGATTTTATTGTCGGACTACCTCGGTCACGACACGGGAATGATGCCATATGGGTCATCACTGACAGGTTAACCAAAGTGGCACACTTTATTCCAGTGAAGACAACCTACACCACTCAGAGGCTTGCCAGGATTTATCTTTCCCGCATAGTTTGTCTGCACGGTGTCCCGAAGACTATAATATCCGACAGAGGCACTCAGTTCATCTCAAGATTTTGGGAGCATTTACAACAGGCTCTGGGAACCCAACTAGCCTTCAGTACCGCATACCATCCACAGACTGATGGACAAACAGAACGCGTAAACCAGGTTTTAGAAGACATGTTGAGAGCATGTGTCCTCACATATGGAACCAGTTGGGAAGAAAGCCTGCCATACGCCGAGTTCGCGTATAACAATAGCTACCAGGCCAGCCTACAAATGGCACCATTTGAGGCTTTGTACGGACGAAGATGCCGTACCCCGTTAAATTGGTCAGAGACCGGGGACAGCCGCATCTTCGGGCCAGACCTGCTCAGAGAAGCCGAGGAAAAGGTCAAGCTAATCAGAGACCGACTTAAGACCGCTCAAAGTCGACAGAAGAGTTATTATGATCAGAAACATCGTAGGGTCAGCTTCGAACCAGGTGAGTTCGTATACCTGAGAGTGTCCCCGATGAGAGGATTGCAACAGTTTAAGATTAAAGGAAAGTTAGCACCAAGATTCATTGGACCATTCTGCATAGTGGCACGAAGAGGCACTGTAGCCTACCAACTAGACTTACCCGAAGACTTGTCCGACATTCACGACGTGTTCCACGTCTCTCAATTAAGGAAGTACGTAAGCAACCCAGAGAAACAAGTACCCATGAAAACATTGATGTGCAGCCAGACCTCACTTATCGAGAACGTCCCATAAGAATATTAGAGGAATCTGAAAGGAGGACCCGACAGAAGACCATCAAGTTTTTCAAAGTCCAGTGGAGCAATCACACCGACAGTGAAGCAACTTGGGAAAGCGAGGATTTTCTTCGGACAGAGCATCCACACTTATTTAAGGATCAGCTGAAATCTCGGGGACGAGATTTTTCCTAAGGGGGTAGGTGTTGTGACACTCCAAAATTTTTTTATTTGGTTTTTATCAAAAACTTTGTGGTTTTTGAGGAGAGGCCATTTTAAAACTTTTCTTTTTCAGAAAAACCTTCCACTTAAAAACTTTCTTTGCTTTGGCAAGGACTTTATCTTTTCAAACTTTAGTGTTTGATCTTTTGAAACTTCTTCTCTGTTGGTTCTCTCTCAAATTTATTTTTGGGAGTTTAATTTGTTTTCTTTTAAAGTGAAGCTCTATGAAAATTTGGGGATTTTCATACCTTGGAACCACCCTTGACTTTGCATTGTTCCCATGTGGTAAAACCCCTCCAAAACCTCCCCTACACCTTGTGATCAACCTAAGTCCTCTGTCCCAACTAATCCAAACAAGTTTTTGGATTTTATTCTAATTATTTTTCCTCTCAAAACAAATCTGAAAAATTATTTGGAGCCTGAGGGATTTTCAAAGCAAGTACTCTTTTTCATTTGAGTTTTGACCTCAAACCAACTCTCCTGGGTAGTCCTTTGTACCCACAACCCAGAACCATCTTGATCCACTCCTCCTCTTTTCAAAATTTTCAAAATTTAGTCTCTGCAAGTTTGGACCAGATTTGCCAAATTTGATGAAATTCATATCTACACTCCCCCAAAAATTCCACCAAAATTCAGGCAGCCTACTTGAGCAATGGGAAGCCACTCCAACAAGTTTCAGCTCAAGGAAAAATCCCTAGATGCCAATTTCATTCTGTCAAACACCTTGCATGCACTGCTGCTGTTCAAAATTCAGAAAAGTTCAGTTTCAGTGTCGTTTGCGTTCGTCAGTTCCTCTCACGCGTAGACAGTGCACTTGGCATATTCCTCGCAGCCTCTCCCTCCTGTCCGGAGCTTCACACGCGTGCGTGGAGCCTTCCTGGCGTCGGTAGCAGCGAGCCTCGCCGGCGTTGGGAGCTTCTGCGGTGGCTGCACCTCCCGTGGCGGCCAACAAGGGCCCGAGCCCTCTCGCCACGCCACCCGGCGCCGCCCAAAGCCCCTTGGCTCTCCGCGTGTCCCTGCCGTGCCAGCGCACGCCCGTGGCACCGTCGCCGTGGCCCGGCAAGCACGGAACGTGCTCCCTGCCGCCGACGTGCCGCGCCACCCCCGTTCCGTCGAGCTCACCCTCAACACCAAGTCCCAGCCCGTTTAGCGCCTAAATGGGACCGGTGGACCTCAACGACGAAGCCCAAGTCCCTAATCCCCCTGCACATCCCCGGCTCCGCCGTAATCGCTCGCCGGAGATCCCTGTTCACGGCAACCGCCTCGGGCTGCCTATAAAAAGGGCCCCCGAGCTCACCCTCGTGCACGCCTCATCCCCACTCCTCACCAACGCCACGCCAGGCCACTAGGGGGACCCCGAGGAGGTCTTCCCCCTCAACTCCGGCCGCCCCGATCCGCCTCGGCCGCCACCTCGATTCGCTCCGGTGAGGCCACCTCCGGCGCCCAAACCCCGTCTGTTACCCTCTCTAGCTACCAGGAGCCTAACCCCCTCGTCAATTTGATCTCTGCAGCTCTCTCCGACGAGTTCCTCGACCACCCGAGCCGCTGTCCGCCGGAGCAAAGCTCGCCGTCGACGTGGTACTCGCCAGCAACCACCACCACCACCAACCAACGCGGAATGGCGCCCTGAGCATGGAGGTACCCTCCGATCCCCCTGCCTCGCCGTGGATCGCCGCCGGCGACCACCACGGCTCTCGGGCGCCGACGAGCTTCGCTCCCCCCCTTTTGAAATTCAAACCTGACGCGTGGGACCCCACCGTCAGCCTCTCTGCTCTCTCTCTGTTGAAACGTTTTCTGGAAGCGCCTTCGGGCAAAGTACGTTTTCCCTTTGGGCTGGCGTAGTTTCTGCCGAAGCGTTTTCTGTTTTTATAAGCTAGCCCCTGGAAATCTTCTGTTTCATTACAGATTAGTCCCTGGACAAAAACCCTTATAACTTTTAAGCAGAAAAGTATTTTTGATTGATTCTTTTTCTGTTCTCTTTAAAATTTTGTCTAGTTTTTTATCATATTTATTTGAAAAATATTTGGTATACTTGCTGTGCACTCCTTGGTATTTACGATAGCACATATATTTTCTTTATACCGTAGATACCGAAGGAGGTGACGGAGCCGCGAACTTCACCGAGCTAGGCTCCGACTACTCTGAACCAGGCAAGCATGTTTGAACTTTTGATATGATGAGTATCTTGGAATGTTTTGCATTTAGTTAGTTTCATGGCATGTTGAGAAGCATATCGATGAACGTTATTTTATGCGATAATGAGGTAAGTGAGTTCGATGATCCATAAGTGGATGGATGTGAGTATGAATGGCCATGTGATGGCATGAGGATGGGTGAGATGGCAGTGTTGTAGCATGCCAGTCTTATGCCGGACTATGTGACTTCAGTGTCAAACCGTACCGGTCCAGTTCCTCTCTTTTCCTTCCCTGTACTACCACATGTTTTCTGCAAGGAATATGGTTTAGTAAGTTGCAAACCGCTTTTCTGGTACACACCAAAAGGAGAGGCCGTGATGATGGTTCCATGGCCCTGGATTAAAGCCAGTCATCCGGTCAGGGGGCATGGGTGTTTTCGGTTGGGACCGAGAGGGGGGCACCCCTTAGAGCGCGCGTATATAAATTTGATCCCATGCTATTCGAGATTGTGATCTCCCCGTCTCAAAAGTTTTTCTTGGACGATGTCTAGGGTGATTCCTAGCATCGAGAGGTAGGATGGGTGTGTACTGGTTAGCTGTGTTTTCTTCCGAAATACGGTAAACGGAACTAGTCCTTCGTGACTACGGAAATCCGTTGCCTGTGGGAATAATTTTGTACAAACTCTGCAGAGTCATATATCCCTCCAAATCATCTATTCCATGTCCAAATTCGTATTATCTTGTCCTAACAATGACAGTTTTGATGACAGAGACTCCGGTGATTCGCATGAGTGCTAATTTCGGTTAAATGATTATTCCTGTGGGTGGACTAACCCATTTATTCTCATGAATTAAATGTTTATTATGAGTATTATTTACTTGTGAATCAAAGCCCTTTTCTGTGATGTCGCCCCGACGTCCGACTGTGGCATTTCTTTTAAAGCCCTTTTCTGTGATGTCGCCCCGACGTCCGACTGTGGCATTTCTTTTAAAGCCCTTTCTGTGATGTCGCCCCGATGTCCGACTGTGGCATTTCTTTTAAAGCCCTTTCTGTGATGTCTCCCC
>NC_041393.1:606288268-606297390 GCF_002162155.2 Triticum dicoccoides | reverse complement strand
TGTGATGTCGCCCCGACGTCCGACTGTGGCATTTCTTTTAAAGCCCTTTCTGTGATGTCGCCCCGACGTCCGACTGTGGCATTTCTTTTAAAGCCCTTTATGTGGTGTCGCTACGACGCCCGACTGTGGCATCATTTCCCTAAATTTATTTGTTCACCTTTCGAGGCGTCGCTTCAGACACCCGATCGATATTTATTTATGCTTTGTTGGGGTTTCTGGCGGACTACCGCCGTTTCCCTTTTACTTACCTTGTTATGAAAATTTTTTAATGTACATTGATGAATTTATTCGTGACGCATCCATGCATGCATTTGTTATATCTTACGTCCGAACTGTCTTGCGAGTACTTTCAAAGTACTCACTGGCTTGTTGATTTGGCCAGATGCTGACGAAGGCAATCTCATGGATGAAGAGTTTGATAGCGAGTCCGACACTTAGAGGAGTCCCAGTCAGTCTCGTGCGACCCTGGATTTGGTCACTGTTTTATATCCGCTTCCGCTACCAAATAAATTCATCGAGCCTCACCTTGACGCTCGATGAGATGATAGACTTAGAGTCTTGTATTTCTCTCCCCACTGTGTTTTTCCACCACCGCCCTATCCTCGAGTCAGTAGTATGTCTCCACACCACTGTGTCATGTCCGCCATTATGTATAATTATTGGCGTGCTTGTAATAATTTGGTTGAGCAACCGCAGTTCGACCCTGTAATATATTTTATGCTACTGGCTTATTGTATAAAGAAATTGTCTACCAGTGAGGAGGATTTCTCTCATACTGGACTCAAAAGATTGGTTTCTCAATAAATATTTTATTGGAAAACCGGTCGTGACACGAACGGACAGCACCTCCGCGTTCAACACACGTACGGAGCGGATGACGTCTCCTCCTTCTTGATCCAGCAAGGGGGAAGGAGAGGTTGAGGAAGAAGGCTCCAGCAGCAGCACGACGGCGTGATGATGGTGGAGAGGCAGTACTCCGACAGGGCTTCACCAAGCACTCAATGGAGGAGGAGAGGTGTTGGGGAGGGGAGGGGCTGCGCCTTGGATCAGGTGTTCAGCCCTCCCCTCGCCCCTCTATTTATAGGGGAAGGGGAAGGGGGCCGGCCCCCTCTAGATGAGATCTAGAGGGGGGGCGGCCAGGGAGGGGGGCTTGCCCCTCAAGCAAGGGGGGCGCCCCCACTAGGGTTCCCCCCCAACCCTAGGCACATGGGCCCAAGGGGGGGCGCCCAGCCCTCCAGGGGCTGGTTTCCTGCCCCTTGCGGCCCATGAGGCCCTTCGAGAGGGGTGGCCCCTCCCGGTGGACCCCGGAACCCCTCCGGTGGCCCCGGTACAATACTGATATGCCCCCGAAACTTTCCGGTGTCCGTATGACAACTTCCCATATTTAAATCTTCACCTCCGGACCATTCCGGAACTCCTCGTGACGTCCGGGATCTCATCCGGGACTCCAAACAACATTTGGTAATCACATACAAGTCTTCCTAATAACCCTAGCGTCACCGAACCTTAAGTGTGTAGACCCTACGAGTTCGGGAGACATGCAGACATGACCGAGATGGCTCTCCGGTCAATAACCAATAGCGGGATCTGGATACCCATGTTGGCTCCCACATGCTCCTCGATGATCTCATCGGATGAACCACGATGTCGAGTATTCAATCAACCCCGTATGCAATTCCCTTTGTCAATCGGTACGTTACATGCCCGAGACTCGATCGTCGGTATCCCAATACCTCGTTCAGTCTCATTACCGGCAAGTCACTTTACTCGTACCGTAATGCATGATCCCGTGACCAAACACTTGGTCACTTTGAGCTCATTATGATGATGCATTACCGAGTGGGCCCAGAGATACCTCTCCGTCATACGGAGTGACAAATCCCAGTCTCGATCCGTGTCAACCCAACAGACCCTTTCGGAGATACCTGTAGTGCACCTTTATAGTCACCCAGTTACGTTGTGACGTTTGGTACACCCAAAGCACTCCTACGGTATCCGGGAGTTACACGATCTCATGGTCTAAGGAAGAGATACTTGACATTGGAAAAGCTCTAGCAAAACGAACTACACGATCTTGCGCTATGCTTAGGATTGGGTCTTGTCCATCACATCATTCTCCTAATGATGTGATCCTGTTGTCAACGACATCTAATGTCCATAGTCAGAAAACCATGACTATCTGTTGACCAACGAGCTAGTCAACTAGAGGCTTACTAGGGACGTATTATGGTCTATGTATTCACACGTGTATTACGATTTCCGGATAATACAATTATAGCATGAATAAAATACAATTATCATGAACAAGGAAATATAATAATAATCCTTTTATTATTGCCTCTAGGGCATATTTCCAACAGTCTCCCACTTGCACTAGAGTCAATAATCTAGTTACATTGTGATGAATCGAACACCCATAGAGTTTTGGTGTTGATCATGTTTTGCTCGCGGAAGAGGTTAAGTCAACGGATCTGCGACATTCACATCCATATGTACTTTGCAAATATCTATGTCTCCATCTTGAACATTTTCACGGATGGAGTTGAAACGACGCTTGATGTGCCTGGTCTTCTTGTGAAACCTGGGCTCCTTGGGAAGGGGAATAGCTCCAGTGTTGTCACGGAAGAGTTTGATCGGCCCCGACGCATTGGGTATGACTCCTAGGTCGGTGATGAACTCCTTCACCCAAATTGCTTCATGCGCTGCCTCCGAGGCTGCCATGTACTCCGCTTCACATGTAGATCCCGCCACGACGCTCTGCTTGCAGCTGCACCAGCTTACTGCTCCACCATTCAACATATACACGTATCCGGTTTGTGACTTAGAGTCATCCAGATCTGTGTCGAAGCTAGCGTCGACGTAACCCTTTACGACGAGCTCTTCATCACCTCCATAAACGAGAAACATGTCCTTTGTCCTTTTCAGGTACTTCAGGATATTCTTGACCGCTGTCCAGTGTTCCTTGCCGAGATTACTTTGGTACCTTCCTACCAAACTTACGGCAAGGTTTACATCTGGTCCGGGTCACAGCATGGCATACATAATAGATCCTATGGCTGAGGTATAGGGGATGACACCATATCTTCTTTATCTTTTGCCGTGGTCGGGCATTGAGCCGAGCTCAATCTCACACCTTGCAATACAGGCAAGAACCCTTTCTTGGAATGATCCATTTTGAACTTCTTCAAAATCTTATCAAGGTATGTGCTTTTTGAAAGACCTATGAGGCGTCTTGATCTATCCCTATAGATCTTGATGCCTAATATGTAAGCAGCTTCTCCAAGGTCCTTCATTGAAAAACACTTATTCAAGTAGGCCTTAATGCTGTCCAAGAATTTTATATCATTTCCCATCAAAAGTATGTCATCTACATATAATATGAGAAATGCTACAGAGCTCCCACTCACTTTCTTGTAAACGCAGGCTTCTCCATAAGTCCGCATAAACCCAAACGCTTTGATCATCTCATCAAAGCGAATGTTCCAACTCCGAGATGCTTGCACCAGCCCATAAATGGATCGCTGGAGCTTGCATACTTTGTTAGCATTCTTAGGATCGAGAAAACCTTCCGGTTGCATCATATACAGCTCTTCCTTAAGATAACCGTTAAGGAATGCCGTTTTGACGTCCATCTGCCATATCTCATAATCATAGTATGCGGCAATTGCTAACATGATTCGGACGGACTTAAGCTTCGCTATGAGAGAGAAAGTCTCATCGTAGTCAATCCGTTGAACTTGCCGATAACCCTTAGCGACAAGTCGAGCTTTATAGATGGTGGCATTACCATCCGCGTCCGTCTTCTTCTTAAAGATCCATTTGTTTTCTATCGCTCGCCGATCATCGGGCAAGTCAGTCAAAGTCCATACTTTGTTTTCATACATGGATTCTATCTCGGATTGCATGGCTTCTAGCCATTCATTGGAATCTGGGGCCGCCATTGCTTCTTCATAGTTCGAAGGTTCACCATTGTCTAACAACATGATTTCCAGGACAGGGTTGCCATACCACTCTGGTGTGGAACGTGTCCTCGTGGACCTACGAAGTTCAGTAGCAACTTGATCTGAAGTACCTTGATCATCATCATTAATTTCCTCTCCAGTCGGTGTAGGCACCATAGGAACATTTTGCTGAGCTGCACTACTTTCCGGTTCAAGAGGTAGTACTTCATCGAGTTCTACTTTCCTCCCACTTACTCCTTTCGAGAGAAACTCCTTTTCCAGAAAGGATCCGTTCTTGGCAACAAAGATCTTGCCTTCGGATCTAAGGTAGAAGGTATACCCAATGGTTTCCTTAGGGTATCCTATGAAGACGCATTTTTCCGACTTGGGTTCGAGCTTTTCAGGTTGAAGTTTCTTGACATAAGCATCGCATCCCCAAACTTTTAGAAACGATAGCTTAGGTTTCTTCCCAAACCATAATTCATATGGTGTCGTCTCAACGGATTTAGGCGGTGCCCTATTTAAAGTGAATGTAGCTGTCTCTAGAGCGTATCCCCAAAATGATAGCGGTAAATCGGTAAGAGATATCATAGATCGCACCATATCCAATAAAGTGCCATTACGACGTTCGGACACACCGTTACGCTGATGTGTTCCAGGCGGCGTGAGTTGTGAAACGATTCCACATTTTCTTAGGTGTGTACCAAATTCGTGACTTAAATATTCTCCTCCACGATCCGATCGTAAGAATTTTATCTTTCGGTCATGTTGATTCTCTACTTCATTCTGAAATTCCTTGAACTTTTCAAAGGTCTCAGACTTGTGTTTCATCAAGTAGACATACCCATATCTACTTAAGTCATCAGTGAGAGTGAGAACATAATGATATCCTCCGCGAGCCTCAACGCTCATTGGACCGCACACATCGGTATGTATGATTTCCAATAAGTTGGTTGCTCGCTCCATTGTTCCGGAGAACAGAGTCTTGGTCATTTTACCCATGAGGCATGGTTCACACGTGTCAAATGATTCATAATCGAGAGACTCTAAAAGTCCATCAGTATGGAGATTCTTCATGCGCTTGACACCTATGTGACCAAGGCGGCAGTGCCACAAGTATGTGGGACTATCGTTATCAACTTTACATCTTTTGGTATTCACACTATGAATATGTGTGACATTACGTTCGAGATTCATTAAGAATAAACCATTGACCATCGGGGCATGACCATAAAACATATCTCTCATATAAATAGAACAACCATTATTCTTGGATTTAAATGAGTAGCCATCTCGCATCAAACGAGATCCAGATACAATGGTCATGCTCAAACTTGGCACTAAATAACAATTATTGAGGTTTAAAACTAATCCCGTAGGTAAATGTAGAGGTAGCGTGCCGACGGCGATCACATCGACCTCGGAACCATTCCCGACGCGCATCGTCACCTCGTCCTTAGCCAGTCTCCGTTTATTCCGCAGCTCCTGCTATGAGTTACAAATATGAGCAACGACACCGGTATCAAATACCTAGGAGTTACTACGAGTGCTGGTAAGGTACACATCAATTACATGTATATCAAATATACCTTTAGTGTTGCCGGCCTTCTTGTCCGCTAAGTATTTGGGATAGTTCCGCTTCCAGTGACCCTTCCCTTTGCAATAAAAATACTCAGTCTCAGGCTTGGGTCCATTCTTTGACTTCTTCCCGGCAACTGGCTTACCGGGCACGGCAACATCTTTGCCGTCCTTCTTGAAGTTCTTCTTACCCTTGCCCTTCTTGAACTTAGTGGTCTTATTGACCATCAACACTTGATGTTCTTTCTTGATTTCAACCTCTACTGACTTCAGCATTGAGAATACTTCAAGAATGGTCTTCACCATCCCTTGCATATTGTAGTTCAACACAAAGCTCTTGTAGCTCGGTGGGAGCGACTGAAGGATTCTGTCAATGACCGCCTCGTCCGGGAGGTTGATCTCCAGCTGGGACAGGCGATTGTGCAACCCAGACATTTTGAGTATGTGCTCACTGACAGAACTATTTTCCTCCATCTTACAACTATAGAACTTGTCGGAGACTTCATATCTCTCGACCCGGGCATGAGCTTGAAAAACCATTTTCAGCTCCTCGAACATCTCATATGCTCCGTGTCGCTCAAAACGCTTTTGGAGCCCCGGTTCTAAGCTGTAAAGCATGCCGCACTGAACGAGGGAGCAACCATCAACACGTGACTGCCAAGCGTTCATAACGTCTTGGTTCTCTGGGATGGGTGCTTCACCTAGCGGTGCATCTAGGACATAATCTTTCTTGGCTGCTATGAGGATGATCCTCAGGTTCCGGACCTAGTCCGAATAGTTGCTGCCATCATCTTTCAGCTTGGTTTTTATCTAGGAACGCGTTGAAGTTCATGTTGACATGAGCGTTGGCCATTTGATCTACAAGACATATTTTGCAAAGGTTTTAGACCAAGTTCATGATAATTAAGTTCATCCAATCAAATTATTTAATGAACTCCCACTCAGATTGACATCCCTCTAGTCATCTAAGTGTCACACGATCCGAGTCGACTAGGCCGTGTCCGATCATCACGTGAGACAGACTAGTCATCATCGGTGAACATCTCCATGTTGATCGTATCTTTCATACGACTCATGTTCGACCTTTCGGTCTCTTGTGTTCCGAGGCCATGTCTGTACATGCTAGGCTCGTCAAGTTAACCCTAAGTGTTTCTGCATGTGTAAAACTGTCTTACACCCGTTGTATGTGAACGTAAGGATCTATCACACCCGATCATCACGTGGTGCTTCGAAACGACGAACTTTAGCAACGGCGCACAGTTAGGGGGAACACTTTCTTGAAATTATTATAAGAGATCATCTTATTTACTACCGTCATTCTAAGTAAACAAGATGCATAATCATAATAAACATCACATGCAATTATATAAAGTAGTGACATGATATGGCCAATATCATATAGCTCCTTCGATCTCCATCTTCGGGGCTCCATGATCATCTTCGTCACCGGCATGACACCATGATCTCCATCATCATGATCTCCACCATCGTGTCTTCATGAAGTTGTCACGCCAACGACTACTTCTACTTCTATGGCGTTCTTCAATGACACGCAGGTCATACAAAAATAAAGACAACTCCTATGGCTCCTGCCGGTTTTCATACTCATCGACATGCAAGTCGTGATTCCTATTACAAGAACATGGTCTCATACATCACAATATATCATTCATCATTCATCAACTTCTAGCCATATCACATCACATGACAATTGCTGCAAAAACAAGTTAGACGTCCTCTAATTGTTGTTGCATCTTTTACGTGGCTGCAATTGGGTTCTAGCAAGAACGTTTTCTTACCTACGAATAACCACAACGTGATTTTGTCAACTTCTATTTACCCTTCATAAGGACCCTTTTCGTCGAATTCGCTCCAACTAAAGTGGGAGAGACAGACACCCGCTAGCCACCTTATGCAACTAGTGCATGTCAGTCGGTGGAACCTGTCTCACGTAAGCGTACGTGTAAGGTCGGTCCGGGCTGCTTCATCCCACAATACCGCTGAATAAGGAAAAGACTAGTAGCGTCAAGCAAGTTGACAATATCTATCCCCACAACAAAATTGTGTTCTACTCGTGCAATAGAGAACTACGCATAGACCTAGCTCATGATGCCACTGATGGGGAATGTTGCAGAAAATTAAAAATTTTCCTACGGTTTCACCAAGATCCATCTATGAGTTCATCTAAGCAACGGGTCATGGGAGATAGATTGCATCTACATACCACTTGTAGATCGCGTGCGGAAGCGTTCAAGGGAACGGTGATGATGGAGTCGTACTCGCCGTGATTCAAATCACCGATGACGAAGTGCCGAACGGACATCACCTCCGCGTTTAACACATGTACGGAGCGGATGACGTCTCCTCCTTCTTGATCCAGCAAGGGGGAAGGAGAGGTTGAGGAAGAAGGCTCCAGCAGCAGCACGACGGCGTGATGATGGTGGAGAGGCAGTACTCCGACAGGGCTTCGCCAAGCACTCAACAGAGGAGGATAGGTGTTGGGGAGGGGAGGGGCTGCGCCTTGGATCAGGTGTTCAGCCCTCCCCTCGCCCCTCTATTTATAGGGGAAGGGGGAAGGGGGCCGACCCCCTCTAGATGAGATCTAGAGGGGGGGCGGCCAGGGAGGGGGGCTTGCCCCCCAAGCAAGGGGGGCGCCCCCACTAGGGTTCCCCCCCCCAACCCTAGGCGCATGGGCCCAAGGGGGGAGGGGCGCGCCCAGCCCTCCAGGGGCTGGTTCCCTGCCCCTTGCGGCCCATGAGGCCCTCCGAGAGGGGTGGCCGCTCCCGGTGGACCCCCGGAACCCCTCCGGTGGCCCCGGTACAATACCGATATCCCCCGAAACTTTCCGGTGTCCGTATGACAACTTCCCACATATAAATCTTTGGGCCCACTCGGTAATGCATCATCATAATGAGCTCAAAGTGACCAAGTGTTTGGTCACGGTATCATGCATTACGGTACGAGTAAAGTGACTTGCCGGTAACGAGACTGAACGAGGTATTGGGATACCGACGATCGAGTCTCGGGCATGTAATGTACCGATTGTCAAAGGGAATTGCATACGGGGTTGATTGAATCCTCGACATCGTGGTTCATCCGATGAGATCATCGAGGAGCATGTGAGAGCCAACATGGGTATCCAGATCCCGCTTTTGGTTATTGACCGGAGAGCCATCTCGGTCATGTCTGCATGTCTCCCGAACCCGTAGGGTCTACACACTTAAGGTTCGGTGAGGCTAGGGTTATTAGGAAGACTTGTATGTGATTACCGAATGTTGTTCGGAGTCCCGGATGAGATCCCGGACGTCACGAGGAGTTCCGGAATGGTCCGGAGGTGAAGATTTATATATGGGAAGTTGTCATACGGACACCGGAAAGTTTCGGGGGCATATCGGTATTGTACCGGGGCCACCGGAGGGGTTCCGGGGGTCCACCGGGAGGGCCACCCCTCTCGGAGGGCCTCATGGGCCGCAAGGGGCAGGGAACCAGCCCCTGGAGGGCCGGGCGCCCCCCCCCCCTTGGGCCCATGCGCCTAGGGTTGGGGGGGACCCTAGTGGGGGCGCCCCCCTTGCTTGGGGGGCAAGCCCCCCTCCCTGGCCGCCG
>NC_041393.1:606280752-606287975 GCF_002162155.2 Triticum dicoccoides | reverse complement strand
ATCTCATCTAGAGGGGGCCAGCCCCCTTCCCCCTTCCCCTATAAATAGAGGGGCGAGGGGAGGGCTGAACACCTGATCCAAGGCGCAGCCCCTCCCCTCCCCAACACCTCTCCTCCGTTGAGTGCTTGGAGAAGCCCTGTCGGAGTACTGCCTCTCCACCATCATCACGCCGTCGTGCTGCTGCTGGAGCCTTCTTCCTCAACCTCTCCTTCCCCCTTGCTGGATCAAGAAGGAGGAGACGTCATCCGCTCCGTACGTGTGTTGAACGTGGAGGTGCTGTCCGTTCGGCACTTGGTCATCGGTGATTTGAATCACGGCGAGTACGACTCCGTCATCACCGTTCCCTTGAACGCTTCCGCACGCGATCTACAAGTGGTATGTAGATGCAATCTATCTCCCATGACTCGTTGCTTAGATGAACTCATAGATGGATCTTGGTGAAACCGTAGGAAATTTTTTAATTTTCTGCAACGTTCCCCATCAGTGGTGGGTCTTGTCCATCACGTCATTCTCCTAATGACGTGATCCCGTTGTCAATGACATCTAATGTCCATAGTCAGGAAACCATGACTATCTGTTGACCAACGAGCTAGTCAACTAAAGGCTTACTAGGGACGTATTGTGGTCTTTGTATTCACACGTGTATTACGATTTCCGGATAATACAATTATAGCATGAATAAAAGAAAATTATTATGAACAAGGAAATATAATAATAATCCTTTTATTATTGCCTCTAGGGCATATTTCCAACAATCTTATCAATGAACGGGTCATGGAAGGACAAGGGATGGCATTACGAGTATCCGCGCCGATGCAAATCCGTCTTAAATTTGGGCCGAAAATAGATCACGGTGGACAAAAAATAACACAGGTTCGTTTGCGTCTCCGCATTTTGCCGTGTTTTTATCCGCACGGAGCCAAACGGACGCTGCTGATGAAATGAGTCGGCACATTTGAGCTGACCTTGTCGGGAGAGGAAGAATCTGGTGGAGGATTTGCATCTGAGCGCCCCGCGAAAACTGGTACCGTACTAGCGAAGCTAGACGGTGGATGGTAAATTTTCGTGGCGCTCGCGCAACACATCCTGGCCCTGGCCGGACGGATTCGCGCCTCTGCCCATGCTGAACTCGGATTCCGGACGCGCTTCCTTAATCCGAATTGGACTGGTGCTCGACTTCCGCAGCAGAATCTATATAAGCGTACTACATCCACAAGAGATTCATAGCTTTCCTTGATCGCCCAACCTTGTGCCTACCCCGCGAGACAAGAGCACCACCGCTAGCGCTAGGTCACACAAAAGACAGAGCTCGCGTCCGCCGCCACGCCATGGCCGCGCCCACGCAGACCAGCCCGCTCCGCCGATGGAAGCGTTTCTTCCACGCCTTCGACTCTGTGGATGCCGCCATCAAGCCCTCCAACCTTGTCCACTCACGCGACGAGCTCCGGCGCGCCAGGGTCGACATCATGGAGCAGCTCTCCGACGCAGCGGACGCCGACCAGGCGGAGCGCCTCTGCGGGATGCTCGACGACCACATGGCAGAGTCCCTGGAGACACTGCGGCTGGTTCCGGTGACGCCCAGCATGTTGGCTTCCACGGACCTCGCCAAGTCCGTCTGCGCGCTGCGCAGGCACGAGTCGGAGCGCGTCCGCGTCCTGGCTAGTGGAGTCGTGAGGGGGTGGAGGGCGTCGATGAAGGACGAGCTCGCCAAGGTCAGAGACGCCCTGCACAAGCTTGACAACATCAACATGCCGCAGACAAAGGAGATCGCCGTCGATCAGCAGCAACATGTCTCCGCCGATTCTGACATGGCAATCAGAAAGGATGCGTCCGGTTCCGCCGCCGGGGACCGTGCTGCCCTGTGCTCGGAGGAGAAGATGGCAGCCGCAAAACGCAAGTTCCACCAAGCTTACCAAGAAGCAGAGGCCGCCAAACGGCGGCGCAGGACACAATTGGTGCAGGCGCCCAAGATGATGCAGCCAATAAGGAGGTGCACCAGCTCCATGGTCAAGAAAACCTTTGCGGTTAGGACGCAGCTTCACATGGCTTAGGGTTCTAGCTCAAACAGTTGGAAAGATCTAAACTAATGTTTCTGCATTCTTCTTTTCGAACATTCAGTACTGCAGTTGTAACTAGCATGACTGTAATGCAGTTGCTTGCTTGCCTGTTATGTACATGATCCAAGAAAGTTGATGAATTGAAAGCGAGATTCAGTGTTACGAATCTGCTGAAATCTGCAAACAAATTACTCTTCCATGTTGGGAAAGATGTGTTTGTGTCAAATTGTAATTCTGCACGTACCTAAGCAATAAGCAATCAATACACATTCCCTTTTACAATTTTGAGTTCTCATGTCCGTGTTCAGACTTGTAGTCCAATTTGAATTCAATCAAAATTGAAAAAATTCTCCTCTTATGGGAGGAGGGGGTACATATGTACGACAAACCATGATATACAACCACAAAAAAGAAAAAGAAAAAGTGGTTTGCAAGTTGGATTGTACAAAACACGGGTAGCACACAAAACTGTCATTGTTGAACTGAAGTGTATTAGGTTTTGCCTTCTTTAGTTTATGCATCGGGGGTTTTTTAACGAGGAAAGGCTTGTGAGATCGTGGCATCCTTCATGTAGTGGAAATATTTACATATGTACACTATTCTCCTTTCATTCATGGCGCAGTGACATTACTGGCATTCAGAACCCTGATTCGGTTCTTATCTGCAGACCATGAGTTGAGAGCCAATTATCTTTTTCTCGAATATGCACGAGTGTGCATATCATATATTAAAAAATAAGGGCAAAGCATGCCTCCACAATACAATTACATTACACGCGTGCACGGCCCAACTGCCCGCACCCACTCCACTCAAAGCCCACAAGCCTACTCCTCCCTACACCTCCACCGATGCAACCCACGTAGGAACTCCTCTAGCCTTCCTTTGAATAAACCCGCAGATGCCCAAATCTCACACTCAGATTGTACCCGGTCCATGATCTTCTCCACCGATGGTGACGCACCATAAAAAACAATTGCATTCCGATGCTTCCAAAGCTCCCACAGGACCATCAACAGGATAGTATGGACGTCCTTGGTGTCGAGGTAGTTGTCACCTGCCTTGCCACATAGCCACTCCCCTAGCTCATCCTCTTGGTTTGGCCCCCATCCATGTTTACCCAACGCCTCTCCCATCACTGCCCACACTGATCTGGCAAAGACGCATGTGAGCAGCACGTGGTTTAGCGTCTTGGGTTCCTGATCGCACAGCAGGCAAGCAACCTGGTGCGGCAGCCCTCTCCTTGCCAGTCTATCCGAGGTCCAACACCTGTTCTTCAACGCCAACCACGCAAAGAAACAGCATTGCAATGGCGCCCGGCATTTCCAAATCATCTTCGCCATGGGAATCACTTCCCGACCCCAAAACCTGCCTGCATATGCTGAACGCACCGAGAACTTCCCACTCGCATCCCAGGACCAAGTGAACCCATCATGGACTCCAGGCATTGGTTCCCACTCAGCTACCCGTGGCCATAGCTGGAGGAACTGATGCAACGTTGCAGCATCCAACTCTGGGCCGATGTCCAAAGCCCACTGCCCATTGGCCGCCACCTGTCCAACCACTACAAGAAATATGTCAACTAGTGACCTTCTGTCAGTGACCCTGGAAGAATTGGTCATAGATCTATGACCATTTGAGACCAATTGGTCAAAAGCTGTTCGGGGGCCTCCAAACCCTAAACCATTGCGACCATTTTGGTCAGAAAGGTCGTAATTTCCTTACACCAAATGGTCACAAAGCAAACAGGGCTGGTCCGCTGCCTTATTTCTAGTTGTTAACGACCAAAATAGATGGTCATAGCCTTGTAGATTGTGGTTGGTTGTGATGACTAGGCGCCACCTCATCAGTTTAGCCTATGTGTCATGTCCATGTGGTAGTTTTTACCCTAGTTGTGAAGCAACCTATATTTCTGTCATTCCAAAAATTCCCAAAAAAATCTCATAAATTGTTTGGATCATATCTTCATCAAATATGTCAAAAACCTTCCTTGCCTAGTTCAAAAATAACTCAACAATATTCATTTTCCTATTCTGTTTAGAGCAGCACTTTGTGAAGGAAGTGTTATTTATATATTCTTGATTTCCCTAAAAATTTGTGAAGACGGTCTTCTTAGTAACTGATCATCCTCAGCCAAAACTCATGCCCATTAGCCATGTGCATTTCCCGTACCGCAAATCAAACACTTGGCTGCTTATTCATGTTTGAGCATCGATCGGTCTCCTCGTGAGAATCTTATGTTATAATTTTCTTCCTAGCATCTACCTGGGGAGTGAACAACCCACTAGACATGCCTAGGCCTCCCAGAACGCATGACAACACCACGATCACGCGGTGACCACGCGGCGGGCATGCGAGCTTATGCGCTCTAGAGTTGGGGCCCTCAGCCACCGTCCAAACCTCGATGTCTCGCCATCAAACAATGTATTTCTGATTAAATAGATACTTATTTACCTAGAAATGAATTTTGGAAAAAGTAAATAGCAAACTATGAGGCACATGCAGTTCAAATTTGACCCGCTTCCAACTGAATCAGGGGAATTTGTCTTTTTCACCAGAGGTGGATCAAAACTTCTGACACCCAACCATTTTGCCAATTGTGCATTATATATGGCCTAGTATTTTATAAAATTGATTAGGTCCAATTTTGCAACAAATATATGGTAGGTCCTTCACACAAAAAACTCATTTCAGGCACTCAGAAAATGGAAAATGGTTTTTTCGTCCAAAGAAAATGAAAGCTTCCTTAGGCAACATTGTTTGCCATTCCAATATGCACCCTTGTGCACAATATGAGATCATTTGAACAAACTATGCCACAAATGTGGCCATAAGATTGATCATTTGGCTTGAAAGCCATGAATCTTCAGAGATGATAGCTCATTTCTGAGAACACTTCTTTAAAATAATTGCCGTATTACAAGTTTGTTATTTTTCCTGGGAACTTGGCCACATATAATGACACAATGCGAAGGATTCCCCATTTTTTGATTTTTTTTGAATTTTTTATGTCCGTTTCAAAATGCGGTCAAAATGGCGGGAATGACCGTTCATAGCTAGTGGTTCAATCTTGGAATTTTTTTGGTGTTTCTCTGATTAAATAGATACTTATGTAACTAGAAATGATTTTTGGGAAAAATAAATAGCAAACTATGAGGCAGCTACAGTTGAAATTTGACCCACTTCCAACTGAATCAGCGGGAATTTGTCTTTTTCACCAGAGGTGGATCAAAACTTTTTGCACGCAACCATTTTGTCAATTGTGCATTAAATATGTCCTAGTATTTTAGAAAATTTATTTGGTCCAATTTTGCAACAATTATTTGGGAGGTCCTTCACAAAAAAACCTCCTTTTAGGCACTCAAAAAATGGAAAATGGTTTTTCCGTGCAAAAAAAATGAAAACTTCCTTAGGCAACATTGTTTTCCATTCCAATATGCACCCCTGTGCACAATATGAGATCATTTGAACAAACTATGCCATGAATGTGGCCATAAGATTGATCATTTGGCTTGAAAGCCATGAATCTTCATGCATGATAGCTCATTTCTGAGAACACTTTTTTAAAACAATTTCCGTATTACAATTTATTATTTTTCCTGGAAACTTGGTCACATATACAGACACAATGTGAAGGTTTTCCAAAAAAAAATTGAATTTTTATGCCCGTTTCAAAATGCGGTCAAAACCGCAGGCTTGACCGTTCCTAGCTAGTGGTTGAATCTTGAAAAACTTTTGATGTTTCTCTGATTAAATAGATACTCATGTACCTAGAAATTATTTTTGGAAATAATAAATAGCAAACTATGAGGAAGGTGCAGTTCAAATTTGACCCGCTTCCAACTGAATCGGCGGGAATTTGTCTTTTTCACCAGAGGTGGATCAAAACTTTTTGCACCCAACCATTTGGTCAACTGTGCATTAAATATGGTCTAATATTTTAGAAAAATGATTTGGGTCAAATTTGCAATAATTATTTGGTAGGTCCTTCACAAAAAAACCTCATTTGGGGCACTCGAAAAATGGAAAATGGCTCTTTTGTGCAATGAAAGTGAAAACTCCCTTAGGCAACATTGTTTGCCATTCCAAGATGCACCCTTGTGCATAATATGAGATCATTTTAACAAACTATGCCATGAATATGGCCATAAGATTGATCATTTGGCTTGAAAGCCATGAATCTTCATGCATGATTGCTCATTTCTGAGAACATTTTTTTAAAACAATTTCCGTATTACAAGTTTATTATTTTTCCTGAAAACTTGGTCGCATATAATGACACAATGCGAAAGTTTTCCAATTTTTTGATTTTTTTTTGGAATTTTTTATGCCCATTTCAAAATGCGGTCAAAACGCATGCTTGACCGTTCCTAGCTACTGGTTGAATCTTGGAAAACTTTTGATGTTTCTCTGATTAAATAGATACTTATGTACCTAGAAATTATTTTTGGAAAAAATAAATAGCAAACTATGAGGCAGCTGCAGTTCAAATTTGACCCGCTTCCAACTGAATCGGCGGGAATTTGTCTTTTTCACGAGGGGTGGATCAAAACTTTTGACATCCAACCATTTGGTCAATTGTGCATTAAATATGGCCTAGTATTTTTGGAAAATTATTTGGGCCAAATTTGCAATAATTATTTGGTAGGTCCTTCACAAAAAAAACCTCATTTGGGGCACTCGAATAATGATTAAAAATAGCTACAAAGATAAAAAAATTGCATGCAAACTGGCTATAATCCATAAAATATGGTCTAAATTAATAGAAAATTGTAGTTGTGCCATTTTGCAAAATATTTTTGATAGCTGCTTCACAAAATCCTCCTAGTTTTAGTACTTAAGAAACTATTCTAAATCATAATTTTTCTAAACCCATCAGAGCTCTTCAGACGGATCACCCCCCTTGGCCGATCTGGACCGTCCACATCCGACGGATCCAACATCTCTCAGGTCCCCTCTCAACCCAACCCAACCTAAACCCTAGCAGCCCCCCTCGCCTCCCTCGATCCAGATCTCGCTCCCACATCGCCGCCGCCACCCACCCCGATCCCACCCCTCCCCTCGTCTCCCTCCCAAACCTTGCCGCCGGCGGCCTCTCCCATCCTCTCCGTTTCCCCTGCGCGCACACAACCTCCGTCCCCTACTGCTCTCCCTGCTATCCCTCCTCCC
>NC_041393.1:606272241-606280152 GCF_002162155.2 Triticum dicoccoides | reverse complement strand
GCCACCGGCGGCCGCCCCGCCTCGGCGAGATGGAGACGGCCCGGGCCCCAGCCGCCCCCGCGACGTCCAGGCCGCGCACCGTGGAGGCCATCTTCAGGGACTTCAACGCGCGCCGCGCCGGCCTCGTCCGCGCGCTCACCTCCGGTGAGTACCCGACCGACCGACTGCGCCCCTTCCTTTCTTCTCCTCCCCCCTCATCCCCTTTGCCCCTCTCATAGCGCCGCGCTGACACCGCGCTTCTCTCCTGCGCCTCGTGCCGCCGTGCAGATGTCGACGACTTCTTCGACAGCTGCGACCCAGGTGAGTTGCCCCCCAGATTGGATGGATGGATTGGGCTACTCCGCTGCCGCCGGGCGGTGGGATCCGGACGGGGATTGACTGGATCGGCCTGGGTTTTTTCTCTCTCTGCTCGCAGATAAGGAGAACCTCTGCCTCTACGGCCACCCCGACGGGACCTGGGAGGTGTCGCTGCCGGCGGAGGAGGTGCCCCCCGAGCTGCCTGAGCCGGCCCTCGGCATCAATTTCGCCCGCAACGGCATGAACCTCCGCGACTGGCTCTCCCTCGTCACCGTCCACTCCGACTCATGGCTCCTCTCCGTCGCCTTCTTCTTATCTCCGTGGCCTGCTCCTGTTGTAGTATATTTCAGATGCATAGATAGATTCTTCGATGCTTCCTAGGCCTATACTGTTATGCTTGGCTTGAATATCTCTAGTTTGTATTTTTGCTGCTGGGTGCTAATTTTTGCTGCTGAACCTAAGTTTGGCCTTAGTTCATATGCTGATCTCTAGTTTGTATTTTTGCTGCTGGGTGCTAATTTTCATAGATGAGCACCTTGGAAGTGGTCTGTGGTGTTCTACATGTGCTAGTGATACTAAGCATCCTATCAAAATTTAACCTTAGTTCATATCAGTGTGACCTTATCAGCATGATTTGACCATGAATCCATGATACTATCTAGTGCAGCCAATGGGTTACTTGTGGTACCAATTGCTCTTATGAAATGGACAGTGCCACGTGCAAATGAACTGAAACATTTTATTTTATTTTATTTTGCGGGTACTTTGAGTCTTGACCATCTATGGTGAGCCAGTGAGTAATCGTGGCCGAGTCATTGATACTCACCTAGCAGCCACTTGTTGGCCACTTGATTCAGAGTTCCAAACCATATAACCCCAAGTCTACTTTCATCATAGAAATGAAAGATAAACGGATGAGGTCGATGGAGTGAGCAAGTAACCATGTGGTATCTCTTCTGTTTTGTTTTCTTTCTTCCTGCTTAAGACATGCTTCCTCTTGCTTAAGAAACAACATATTAGTGCATCTTTACACACTACTGCTTAGTTTCGATTGTTATGGCTCACAACTGGTTACGTATGTTGATTGTTCAATGTGTTCCTGATATATCATGCAGAACCCTATGTAGTAAATGTGGTGCTTTTCTGGTTTAATTGCCTGTTTTTTTCAGAAAACAAACATAGCGTAAATGGAGAAGCTCCCTGTGTTTAGATTTACCTTTCCTGTGTGACAGTAATTCCATTCATCTATTAAATGTAACTAGTATAACTTTTCAGTTTCAGTTCAATTAATTAATTGTGCTTGTAAACTTCACCCATTATAAATGCTCTTATTAGCCTTCTATGCCTCTCTCTAGACCAAGAAGACCAACCGATCCCAGTTTCTCAAGTAATTAGTAACCTGACATGCACACCCCACGTTTCAACATCTCAACTAGATAAGTAGCTATAAGATTCAGAGCCTCCTTTTCCACTTTCCAGTGAAGGTACCAATCTATTATGCATGTACACCATATATGAGGTCTAGCTAGGAACCTCTGGAGCATTTGCTACTGCTCCTTAAACAAGTTGTAGTGTTAGTTAGTGTTCTTTCACCAGATTACTACTATTTGAAACTCACATACTAACGAAAAAACCTACCCTTGCAGTACTACAAAATTCAGATTATTCTACTTCTGAATATCTGGCGTGTGTGGTGTGTGATCTGGACTGGTCAAAAGAATTAGTACAACTTGCAGAACCATGTAATCCCGTAAATTTTTTAAAGCATTCCTACTAGTGAAAGCATCATCTCAACTTCTGAATAATTAGGTGCTCAGGTTTTGAGCTGGGCTGCAGTAAAATTTGACTAAAATCAGAGTTACCTTGCGATGTGATTTTGCGTGATAGGTGTTTGTGGTAATATCTGTATATGTATTCCAGATCATTTACATTAACAATGATATATTTCTGTAATGGTGAAGAAATACCTTCTTGAGTTTTATATGAAACTTTACTGTTAATTGAGTCGTTCTTGAGTTTCATGAACTTGATATGAACAAATTGGATTAAGAAATCCTGATGCTTATTCATTTGATGAAGGCCAATGGCAATCTGGAGAAGGAAGTTTTGTCCTTGGTTTTGCTCTATTGGTGAAGCGTCCTCACTGCTATTCTGCAGGAGAATCTGAGATGCACCTCCAACGCCTCAAAACCCAGCAGAAAAATGTTTGGTGTTGCTCCTCCTACTCCTACTCTAGCTAGTTGTACATTGCTGCTACCTACACTTCGCATTCCTGCCACCCATGGATGCCTAACGGAATCACAACCTCAACCAAAATAAAAAAATATTATCAATCTAGTTTGCTACAGTATATGAAAATACAGTTTGGGATTCAGTTGTTGACTTGTGTAATCATGGCATAAACTGGCACGACTTTGTGGGCTTACTAGTATTGTTAGATGCTGTCTTCAATGGATGGTCTATTGTACTTTTCTTTAGGTGAATTTGTTACAGTGACATTCATTGCATGACCTGCACTTGTACCAATATACCATGCTGGCGCTTGTAGGTTAGTATTGTTAGTGCCTAACATGAGCTTGAGTGTTGTAGTGGAAGTGTAGAATAATAATAGGTTAACGTGTTTTATTTTCCCTTTCTAGTATTTATACAAACTGATGCATTCCTGGCATAAACACAATATTATATAAGATCTGTAAAAGCAAAGATTTCACTATGCAACTATAAGATCTGTTTTACCCCTCTAGTATTTTATAACGGGAAAGCTGAAGCTGGAACGTACATTGTTTGTTCTGCTCGCTTCTTACATTAGTGTTGCCATTGCATTTGTTTGGTTCTGGCCTGAACAGCAGTACACTAATGCTGATAGCCTTTGTGTTCACTCTTTTACAGGAGCGTTGGGACAAATTTGAAGTGAGAAGCCGTGAAGCCAAGTGCAAAGCCTTGATGATGCCTTACTTGCCTGAGAATTGTTTGTTCTGTTTGACTGTAATAGACTGTAGAGAATGTGACATTGTAACAGATTTACTATTATTTGATAAATTATGTTTATTCTGTTTTGTTTGAAATAGTGATTTAAAAATGTGTGAAATAGAAACCTGACTAGTGGGATTCACGTCGGGAAACAATTTGAGCAATGTTGAAATATCTCATGTGTGGGACCAATGTATGAGATTATGACATGTGGGGCTTGACTGACTAGTGGGACCAACTTCAATATATAATGTCTGAAACTAGAAAATTAATGGACTAAAAAGGCCATGGCCCAGAAATTAAAAAGGCTGAATAGTTGGGCTTGGCCCATATAACTGATCAAAGTTAATGCGAAAAAATTATAAAAAAGGCTGAATTAATGGGCTCGGCCCATATAAACACCCAATTGGACCGGGCCGATTTTAATTTTTGACCTTTTGAATTGGTCACAATTTTGCCACGTCAGATTGCCACGTCGGATCCGACGTGGCCTAGGCAGACAGCTAGTGACCAAAACAAAATGTCATGGGTTCAACGACCTTCTGTTTTGGTCATAAACGTCTACGACCTTCTCACAAAGAAGGTCGCTATAGTCAGTTTACGACCCTTAGCTTTTGACCTTCTGTTTTTGGTCACAAAAAGGTCACAAATGAAAAACCATGACCTTTGAGTGACCAATAGTGGTGGTCACAAGTTGACATATTTCTTGTAGTGAACCCTACGATCCTGCCTAACTCTTTTCGGAATCCTGATGTACAAGTCTGGCGCCAGTTCCTGAATCTTCGCTCCATCGAGCTACCTATCTTCCCAGATTATCACACTCCATGGTCACCACTAATAAACAGCGGAGAGACCCCTCTCTCCATCCTTTCCATCCCCAAATGATGCAGTGTCCTACTATATAATCTGGAATCCTACAAAATCTTTTTTTAGAGAAAAAGCATACGCCCGACTTTATAAATAAAGCCATAAGACAAGTAGCACCACATAGTAGATCGTTCCACACAGCAACCAGACCCAAACCGCGGGTCAAACGAAAGAGAAGACAGTCAGGTACATGGCTCCCTCGCCAGTACATGGCACGCAGGCCGGAAAAGAAACAGCCCAACTACACCTAGTCTTAGAGCATCTCCAGCCGCGCCCCCAACAAGCCCCCCAGACGACTTTTCGGCCGCCGGCGCCAAAAAATCGGTCCAGTCGCACCCCAAGGGCCCAGTTTTCGCCGGCTCGGGCCGAAATTGGCGCCGGCGGACCCAACCCGAACCCGGCTCGCTGGGGGGCGCTCGGGGGCGCCGGGCGAATTGTTTTTGGCGCGAAAGAGCCGCGGGCCCTCCTTGCTAGCGACTCGCCACTCTTCTCGCCGCTTCGTCATCCTCATCACCTCGTTTCCCGCCGCGAATCAATGCCAAAGCTGCCACGCGCTGCCGCGCCGGTCAGGCTCCATTGATGCCTCACGGGCGGCGCAGTGAAGACCGGACGACGCGCATCCCCTCGCCCGCCATGCGTACTATGTGGCGCCTCCGCCTATATAAGCCGACCCCCAGCACGCCGGAGACACGCACAGAGCCTCCACTGCCGACGCGTCATTTCTCCCCCTTCCTCCCCTCCTCTCGCCGTCTCCAGTTCAAAGCATGGCCGAGCGCTTCCCAGGCGACGGCGCAGCGGCGAACGGCTTCGGTCGCCGCCATCTTCACGAGTACAAAGCTCGGCTCCTTTTCGAGGCCGAGTACCCGGTCCCGCCGGACATGCGGGTGCCCGGGGCGTGGAGAATCAGCGTCGGCGGCGTGCCGGTGCCACCACCACCCACCGCGGCGCGGCGTGCGGAGATCGCGCGTATCCGCGCCTCCCTGCCGCGGGCGGCGAGGGAAGGACCACTGTACGTCCCCGACAGCCCGCTCTGGGAGCCCTACTTACGCTGCCGCCAGGCCAAACAGCTCGAGGCCACGAACGGCGTCGTGCCCTCCGGCAGGCTCAACTCCGAGGGGCGACGTCGATGGTGGGGCGTGCCCGGCCGCACGCTGGAGGCCGTCCTCGAGTACATCGAGGGCGGCAACGCGCCGAGGCTCGAGTACCCCGCTCCCCCGTCCTTCTCTCGCCGATGTGGGAGCTCGTGGACGCCGAGGCGCATGGAGCAGCCCGGGGCGTCCTCCTCCTCGTCCGGCTCTCCCTACCTCTGCCCCGTCAAGCCGGAACCCTAGGACACGCCTGTCAGCGGGCGCACCCGCAGCTCCGACGTCCGCATCGGCGACTCCACCCCCCTCTGGCCGCTTCGTCCTCGTCGCGCCCAAGCCGGAGCCCGGCCTCCCCGCGGAGTACGAGGAGATAGCCCGGCGCGGCTTCTCCGACGAGGAGGCCCTACAGTGGGCGCGGAACGACTACCTCCGAGACGAGATGGTCCGGCAGCACCGGGCCCTGGAGGAGATAGCCGCCCGCAAACATGGGTGCGAGGACGAGCACGACTTCGTGATCCTCGACAGCGACGACGACGAGGACGCCCCCGAACCATCCAACCCGCCGCGCCAACCGGAGGGTTGCAGCAGGGACGGCGGCCGCGGCGACGACGACGATGACGACGGCGGCGACTACACGCGGTTTTACAGCCTCCTCGGGGTGTAGAACTGCAAGGGCGGCGGGCGGCGAGGAGCGGCAAGGAGCAGCCTAGTAGTTTTTTTTCTTTTTTGTAAAATATGTTTAAATTTGAACGAACTCGCCGAAGTTTGCGTTGAATTTGTGCCGTGTTTGCGCCGTATTTAATTTTTTTTTAAACATGGGCGCCACGACTGGGGGGCATCACGCCCCCAGCGCGCGGTTTAGCGCCGGTGCGCCCCCAGAGGGCGATTTTTAGCTCCTTCTGGGGGGCCAAGGGCAGAAGATGCTCTTACTATCCCAAAAGAAGCTAAGCCTCCTGCTCTTGTCTGCATAACTGAACGGCCAAAGCCCGAACTTTGGAGATTAGCATGGAAAGCGTGTCCTGACCCAAATTTTTTTTACTTATTTGGGCTTCTCTTCATCGGCTTGACAAGTTTGTGGACAAAAATGTCCTTTTCTGAACTGCCGACTTGATGTGCCTACTTGCATCCACTTGCAAACTTATCTACGTGCAGCGAAATTTTCTCAAATTTCAAAATATACTAGACCTGTATACCTTAAATTGAAACCCACATGAACTTTATAATCAGAACAAGAATGAAATTGGTCAATTAATTGATTACTTCTATTTAAAACAAAGTATTTTTTTGAGGAATAACTTCCGATCTACTCATTTTCAATTATGGCAGTACCACCAATATCAGAAATAATAAAAATTAGATCCAGATTCATAGACCACCTAACGACTACTACAAGCATAAAAGCAAACCAAAGGCACGCCGCCATCATCGCCCTTCCCTCGCCAGAGTCGGGCAAAATTTATTATAGTGGACAGTCAGGAAGTCGTTGTGTTAAGGCCCCATAGGACCAGCACAAACAACAACCACTGCATTTGAAGAGTAGCGTAGACCGGAAGTACCCAACCCAAAGACATACGAAGGGATCAGACTACGCCCAGATCTGTGCAGATCCACCAAGAACAGATCCATCGAACACTGATACGTCTCCAACGTATCTATAATTTATGAAGTGTCCATGCTATATTTACATCAATTATATATGGTTTGATGCATTTTTATATTATTTTTATGGACTAACTTATTAATGTAGTGCACAGTGTTAGTTCCTATTTTCTGCATATTTTTTGTTTCACTGAAAATCAATATCTAGGAAGGTCAAAATGTCATAGGAATTACGGTGATTTTTTATTGAATATATATGGTTTTTTGGAAAAATTATCAATGCAAGATGGTGCCCTAGGGCCCCACAAGCCAGGCCGGCACGCCCTACCCCCAAGGGCACTCCCCCGGGATTGTGGGCATCCCTTAGGTCAGTTGGAGCCCTTCTTTCGCCGCAAGAAAGCCAATTTCCGGAGAAAATTCCCTCAAAAGTTTAGCCTGGTCGGAGTTACGGATCTCCTGCTATGAAAGAAATGGCGAAAGGCCAAAAAATATACGCGAAATAGAGAAGAAAACAGAGAGATCCAATCTCAGAGGGGCTCTCACCCCTTCGGGCGCCATGGAGGCCAAGGGCCAAAGGGGACACTACTAGGGAAAACCATATACACAATATCTTAGTAGTAGCGCTGGACAAAATAGGACGCTACTGCTACTTAGTAGTAGCGTTTTTAGTTAGACCGCGCTACTGCTACTGCTTTAGCAGTAGCACGTTCTGCCAAAGCGCGCTGCTGCTATACTTGTACGGGGCGTAGATGGCTAGCCCCACTTAGCAGTAGCGCGTATGCGTGACCAGCGCTACTGCTACGTCCCTTCGTAGCAGTAGCGTGTATACCTGAAACGCACTACTACTTAGTTACCTTATCCTGGAGCGGTTCTCACTGCACCCTCTCACTCACTCTCGCTCTCACTCGCTCTCGCCGCGCCGAACCCATCGCCCGCCGCCGCGCGCTGCTCCTCGCCGAGGTACTCCCTCCTCCCCCCTCCTCCTCCGGCCACCCTCCTCCCCCCGCCCCCTCCCTCCTCCTCCTTCGGCCGCCCTCCTCAAACCGCACCTCCCTCCTCCTCCGGTCGCCCTACTTCCTCCTCCTCCTCCAGA
>NC_041393.1:606259415-606271634 GCF_002162155.2 Triticum dicoccoides | reverse complement strand
CTCCTCCGATCCCACGCTCCTCCCCCTCCTCTCTCCTTCCTACTCCCTCCAACTCTTTTTTTCACTGTAGTTTTTTTACTACTAGTAAGCTTGCACGTGTAACACACGTATTATCATGTGAATTTTTTTATCATTCCTAGAAATAAAATATATCAATAAAATAAACAAAAATATAAGTTAGACAATAGAAAATTAGAGATGTTTAACAATTGTGAAAATAATTTTTTTAACGGAGGCAAAAGCTTAGCCTCATCTCATTAATAAAGAAGTGAATTGCCTGGTTAATTACTAAAAACCAGGCAAACCGATACAACCCACAAAGGGGAACCACCAGCCAACCTGGCTATCCACACAAGAGACAAGACATACACACACACACACGTACACACACCGTCGAAAGAGGAGCGCCGTCAAGGCGGACTACAAGTGCCATTGTCATCACTCCTCCGCAAGCCAGCGACTCCGACTTCACCGCAAACCACCATCATCGTTGCCAAACAGGACACCACCCCGAACCTCCACATTGTATATTGACTGCTGCAAACCAATGCACCCTCTGCCACCCGCAAACCATGCTGCCGCAACCACAACACCATCACGCTGCCACGCCCCGGCTCTGGCCTACGGCACGCTGAGCCCATCATCGGCAGCAACCACACCTTGTCGCAGCCCACTTGTCGCAGCTCACCACAACCCACACACAACAGACCGCTCCGACCACCACAGACAGCAGACACCGCCAACCCACACCATTGCACAGATGAACTGTGAAATCCCAAACCATTTTTCAAGTCTCACATGCTACACCTTTGAGAGTTTCGGGTAAAGTAGAAGTTCAAATATTAGTCGCGGTACAAATATTAAGAAACTTGATGTACCATCATCCTTTTGTTTGCATAGAAACCAATAAACAAACATCACTCCAGTTCAGAGTAGAAAGGCAAACAAAATAAAGACTACATGCAGACAAAAATGAAAATTATGTTAATAAGCTACACAGTGCCACTTATGGGAGAATACATATTGCTAGTACACTTTGTCACTCCTCTCATGGAGAATGAATGAATTGCGATTAGTGAAACTTTCTTCCAGTTGAATGAGTGCATCGAGGTAAAGTTTCAGAGACATGATTATATCATTCGTGGAGACAAAAATACCTTGCAGAAAGCAACAACTCAAAAGGATAATTTACGACTTTCGGCTCAAGAGGATTCGCCTCCATCACCAGCATATAAAATACCAATGAACTAAAGATCAAAGATGCCACAGGCATAGATGTTTCAAGTGATATTTCTATTTCCAGTAAACTGATGAAGTATAGTAATAAAGGAGAAGCTAATTCCATGTGTGCACAACCACCATATGAAATACCAATGTATTACAGCAGGGTATATTCAGTTCATAGATAATCAGTGAACAAGAGGGCATAATTTCAGTTCATAGCCAGCCTGCTATATAATTCATGCTAATTAAAAAGACACTACTCTTAACCCGTCTTCAATAATTCTACAGCTAGAGCAAATTAGGACACAGCTTCTAATTATAAATTCATTTTCTAAGAAGACATTTTCATTGGCATGCCATGTTTTACAAAGTTCCTCTGGCCAAAGGTTAAAATCTAAGAAAAAATGCGTTTCAACTGTTAGTGGAAACACAATTTTTTGGTAGGGTGTGTAAGGTGGTTTGGTAACCCCCTTTACAGAATTTTAATGGCGAATAAACCTAAATGTAAGAGTGGGTCTTACCACACTTCCAAGAACTTTAAAGCCTCATCAGTAGCATTTCAAGCCAAATTCTTGGTTAGACAATATAAAATCTCCAGAAAATAATACAGATGAGGTTAATATTGCAAGGCAGCCTTGCCTCCAAACTCGTTACAGCTCGAAGAGATAAATGCTTCAGCAATTATTAGAGTTTTTCTGACCTGAGAGTTTTTCTGGCACCATGAGGGGGCATCAGGAGGGAGTGACTCATTTTCGGTGAGTTTATGCTACATTGTTGTCATCGGAAAGAAGAGTTAATACATACTAAATGAATGCGACAAATAAGCATTACAGATGCTCTTGCATTTAATTGGAACCTCAGATAGCTAGAAACAAGTGGGGCCTGACCAAAAGCTGCAATTAGAAACACAAGATGTTAGATATGAGAATTGTTGTACGGAGATTAACCATAACACAGTCTAATAGAGGAACACATGTTTATGATAATTGGCCCTGGTTAAGACAGTCAAGAGTTGCAACTCTCTTTTGTGATCAAGATATATGATGCTTCACATTGTATTCTGCTTTATTCACATCCAACATTCCTGCATACCACGACTGAACACTTTTCCTTTTAGGATCGTCCGTTGGATTATGTGTCATATTTGTATTACAATCAATAATTGTGTTTGTTAGGTCCTTAAACAGGGAACATTCTCTTGATTCAAATAGAGGCACATCCATTTTTTTCTTACTCATCTGCAGATATAAAAGTACAAATGATAAACAATATATAGAAGGGCACAGAGAGAGTGGTGAAGATCATTTAGGCACGGAGCATAGTCATGTGAACCAGGTCCTGACTATTGTGTACAAAGCATCACAAATTAGTTTCTTAAAAATAAAATAAAGATTTGAGTGTTAACTTATATATGACTTAGGAGCAATGTACGTGTGTACAGTATAGTATTAAATATTTTAGGGTGTTTGGCATCAACAAATATTGCAGTTATATAAACCATAGTATCATCTATACTGTATGTTTTTGGACTATTAAAAAACATCTCAGGACCTCTTTTTTCTAAACTGAGAATGCTTTATTTTTCCCTTCTCTTTCTCACTCCATCCACCCTTTACTTCTGCCTTGTATTTTCTACTTGAGTGCTTCAGTTGCATCTTGGTTCTCAGCCGTGCGTACAGGTTTTAAAGCATTGCTAGACAAAGATACTTGTCCATTGTTCATCAGTCAGGATACTGATGGGTAAAAGTGGATAGTGGTTGTGGAAGGTCCAACTCCTTGAATATGGCGTCAAGCATGGCCTGATTGGGATTTTGACAATGCCCATGGCCTCATCCTACGAAGAATGCATGGTGTCATTGGGTAAAGGCAAAGGAGGAAAATAACAACTGGTAGTTGCTTATAAAAAGCACTCTACAATTAATCAGTTTGGAAGAAGGGTGATTTTAACCTTCAGTATCATTCTGGACTTCTGGTATGAAAAATATCTTAGCTAAATCATGTATAGTCACGTTGTGTATATATATAATCCATGTCAAATATAGACATGCAGAAGTCTGTTAGTACTTACTCCATGCATCATGACAATTATAAAGCAGTAAAAATAGATGAATGCATTTGCTAGTTTGTCCCGGTGAAGAACCCAAACTAAACGTGAAGACAAATCTTCTATTCTTAAGAAGGGATTCTCTGAATTAGATTGTAGTAGATGTCTTAAAGATGGACGGGGATCTCACTTGAAAGTCGCTGAAAAAAAATCATGCTACACAAATCAGGTGCTACAAATTTCTTCAGTGGTGAGCCAAAGATGAATTGCTCTCTGTAAAATCAATTGCGATGGATTCTGAAGATACAAAGGAAACGACAGGGATGTTTAGAAAGAACCGTTCGTGCCGTTCGGTGGAAGTCTTTTCTTGCCGAGGGTTTGTTGAGGCTCGGCTGCTCTGCAGGAAAAAGAGGACGGAGGAGGGTTAGGAGCGGGATTAGCGGGATAGAGTAGATCAAAGAAAAGAACTAAGCAGATACTCCCTTTGTTCGGAATTACTCGTCCAAGAAATGAATGTATCTAGATGTATTTTAGTTGTAGATACATCCATTTTTGTGACAAGTAATTCCGAACGGAGGGAGTACATGACATGGTTGTACCTCGTGGTGAATCAACAGTACCATGTGCAATGACTGAAACTGTAAACACATAGTGGTTTCAAAGACCCAGGACCACTTCGCCTCGCCTCCCTCGAGCACGCAAGTCGCATGGCCTCGCGATACGGGTAGACTGCAGGGTCGGACGACGGAGAGGCGCCGGTGCAGGGTGTGGCCAGGCGCCGCCACAAGGCAAGGAGTTGAGGACGGGACGGCGGCTCCAGAGTCCAGTGTGAGGCACGACAAGGTGTTACGGGCGGAACAGCGGCGCCGGTGCACAGCAAGGTGTTGTAGTGGACGGTGTGGGAGCGCGGCTATGGAGCGGCGTCGAGGCAAGCCTGGGAGGATGGGAGGAGCGGTTAGCGAACCTGTCGATGGAGGAGGAGAGTGGAGGCGCAGATGTGGAGGGGATTGGTTCTGGGCCGAGCGACCAGTGCTATAGCGCGGGCCGAGCGGCGTGAAGGGGGAGGCGGGGCTGAACGGTTGGCGGGGCGAAGAGGACGTGCGAGGTGCGAGGATTAGCGCGTTAACAAAGATTTCGTTAAGGAAGATTTTAGACCATTGATTGTGATCAGACGGTTAATATGCTAAGTTGGATCTGCCCTCTCTTGCTTTTATAGTGGTAGTAGATTATATAATGTAGTTTTTTTACTGTTTTTAGTAAGTGTTTAAAATAATTAATAAGTGAATTAATAAACTAGTTGAACTAGTTTGATTTTAGTAAGAACTAGTTGAATTAATAGAACTAATGTATTTTTAGTAAGAAAATTAATATAACTAGTTGAACTAGTTTATTTTTAGAAAGAACTAGTTTATTTCTATTTATAGTAAGTTTATTTTTAGTAAGAACTAGTTGAATTAATAGAACTAGTTGTACATGTCACATTTGTTGTTATTTTTTTCAGTTTAAGCAATTATTCCCGCATCGACGTCGACGATGCCTATCCCGCATCCTCGTCGTCGATACCCGTCGTTCGCTAGGGTTTTTGTTGTATTAGTGATGTTATATGTATGATACTATTCGGGATGTATTAGTGATAACTTATAGGGTTTTTGTTTTTGCAGAAATCAAGGAGCCCCTCCATCATTCCCGCTGTCGTCCCCGACACCGGCCCCCTCCGACATCGAGGTGAGACCAGCCAAATCTCCATGTCAATATGAGTCCTATAAGATATGATGTAGATAAAAACATGTATATCTTGTGTTGCTCAAATATGATATGTGGTTGCCCAAGTGGCCGGTCATGTTTGCAGGTTACACCTCCGAGTGACCTATATTTTGCCGGAGTGTTGATTAATTTCTGTTCCAGCAAATTTTAGGCGCTCGATATGTCCTGTTTTAGCAAAGGTCATGCCGGAATTTTCCGTGAATTTTGGCATAACTTGTGCTAGAATATGTAGGAAATATCGAGTGGCCTGGAAATATCGAGGCCGAAGAATCCCAACTGTTATCGTGGGGTCATTTCTCCTTCTTCTCTGGGTGCTAGACCTTTATTATGCACTAGGGGAAGGAGGAGTAACGACCATCACCGATGGTCGGAAATGTCAGAGAGGAATCAGTGAGGGAGTGTATCCACCATATATGAGAGGACAAAGAATCTCAACTGTTGTCGTGGGGGTAGCTTCTCCTTCGTTCCCATGTGCTAGACAATTTGGTGTAATGCACTCGGGAACGAAAGGAGGAGCTACCATCACCGACGGTCGAATATATACACTATGTGAGCTGAGAGTTTTCAAGAAAAGACTCGACAGACCCATAGTCAACCCGTGATGAATAATAATAATCTAATTTAGTTTTTGTAATACATATATTTAATTATACAAGTTTAATCTTTGAATTATGAACATAGGAATGTCGTCGGACGAAGAAGGTCCCAGGGAGTGCTCCTGGTGCGGCGACAACCGGGGTTTCTGTGACAGGCCTCACCTGGACGAAGATCGGCCTTCCGCATTAAGCTCGAGGAGGCCTTCGATTGTGAAACGGTACACTAGGACGCTATGTATTTTTTTCGTAATTCTTGACTTCTACTACTTCAACATGTAATTTTCGTCTTTTACAATTCAACTAGCTTATCCCATGCCATGCAAGACGCCATGTCTTGGAGAGGATGGGTTTTGAAGATCATGAGAGGAATGAAACAAAGAAAATTAACCTAAGGACCCATCATGGTATGGATTTTGAGGTAAATCTATACAATTCTGAGAGCGTATCCAATTTTGGTTCCCGGGTTGGGAAGTACTTTGCAAGATGTATGATTTTCAAGATGGTATGTTTGTCACCATGGATCTTGGTGATCCTGACATCGACCAAGACAATTTGGACATTTGGGTTCTTTTTGATACGCTTCCAATTCTACCGCTATGTGAGTTCCTCAAACATAGTTATTAAGTAATTTATATTGTTTATTTCAAAATAGTTGACAGCTTATTTTCATTGATAGCTTATTTTCATTCTTCAAAGAGTGTGCGTAAAATGGTAGACAGAACAAACTACATCGATGGCTTTGAGTTAACTTATCAAGAGAAAAATCATCTGGTCGCATATTGTATTGACATTGAGAATTACAATGCCTTTTATTGAACTCCTCCAAATTATGGTGAATACGTTCCACTAGTGCATGTGTTGAACAACGATAACTTTCATGGAGATTTCCTGGTAAGACTTTTTACTATTACGACATCCATACATCTTTTGCATACTTCTAAAACTGAACTACATTGCTAACTACGAAGTTATTACTATGTTTTTCAACAGAAAATCCCGATGGATTGTGTGCCTTATTTGATGTATCAGAATGGTCGCCTTGATGTTTTGAACATACAGGCAGGTCATCCTACGAATCTCACCTGTGCATACCGGATTTCTAAAAATGGTGAACACATGATAATCAAACAATGTAAGAAATGTATGGACATTCATAAGGAGGTTCTTGGAAGCAACATTGTGCGACAGAATAATCTCCATTCTCCATAATGGAGAGTCAGGGGCTATCTTGTTTTATGCTATTTTACCTAAGATAATATAGTAGGTCCTAAGAGAATGTAGTAGGTCCTATGAGGTACAATATGTTTATGAGAGTTGATGATGATGAGTAGTTGTGATTATGTCTAGTGACCAACTTGTATGTGATGTCTCATTGATGAAAACGATGATCATGGGGAGGTGTTATATGACAATGATGTATTATGATGCTAAGTTGTTAATGATATGATGATGATGATGATATTTATTATATCATTGGGTGAAAGAACCGTGGATTGGTTTCAAGTGGATGTTCATCGTGGATTAGTTTCAAGTGGATGGCATCCACTTGAAACTAGTCCACGGTTCTTTCTTCCACTGATGTAATAACTCATTATGATGTAAATTCATTCTCTAAATTGTTGCGGTATGAAAACTTGTATAAAGGTGTATGAATACAACATGAAATAAAAAAGAAATAGGGAATAATAGTAGTAGCGCGTGCTAGGAGAAGAGCTACTACTAATTACCAGAAGCGCTCGTTTTAGAAAGCGCTGCTACTAAGTCGATGTAGCAGTATACTGCTAACCTTTAGCTGTAGCGCCTTACTAGTAGCGCGGTCAAACCAACGCTATTGCTAACCTTTAGCTGTAGCGCCTTACAAGTAGCGCGGTTATCCGCGCTACTGATAGGCTTTATAAACGCGCTAGTGCTAGGGTTTTCCCTAGTAGTGGGAGAACCTCTCCCCATCTAGGGGGTGTGGGAGCTAAATCCGGCAGATCTCGGGCAGGGGCCCTCGACCTGGTGATCTTGACTATATGGCAACATGAAGTATGGAGACACGATGTTTACCCAAGTACGGGCCCTCTCGAAGAGGTAAAACTCTATGTGTTGCTTGTATTGTATTGATTGTGCATGGGTAGAAAGTACAAGATGATCTACCTCGAGATCGTATGCATGAATCTAACCTGCCTCTACAGACTAAACCCGTGGCTTATATAATGCCTGGGGTACCTAGGGTTGCACAGGGTCGGTTACATCTAGATATGACATGCTAACTATTTGAATATGCCTTGAAGTGTACGTCAAGTTTTCGAAGGATTCTATCTTGAGCACGTTGAGGGCCGTAGTATACGTGGTCCAGTCTTCGGCAGTGGTGGTCCCTGGCTCGGCCCATGATTAATAGTCCGACGTGGTTTGTACCCCCTAATCCAGGGCACCGTCAGGGAGACCATGATGGAGGAGCCTCTCTCTCCTCTCCTGGTGGCGCCGGTGTGCCATTTGGGGAACCATCATCGTGGTGATCATCTTCATCAACGTCACCATCTTGATCACCTTCGTTATTTTTTTCAGCGGTCCACTCTCTCGCAATCCACTATAATCCCCTATTTGAACATGGTGTCCTACCACTTTATCCGATCTTTTTTTTAACACAATACAATCGAAGTCACTCATATACACGAGCATACACTCACCCCTATGAACGCGCTCACACCCTACCTCTACGAGCACCTCCGAAAGACTGAGCTGGCATATCTTGAGATTTTACAAAGTTACCACAAACGCCTCACAGTGGATGTAATCGTATCCTCCAACTGAACGAACATCGTCGGAAGCCTGAAATGAATTCAGGAATAATGCGAGCACCAATGTCAAGTCGACTTAAACCTTGGGGGACTGGGGATACCACTCTCCTACCATCCAACCATAGATTAGTTCGTTATAGGATCTTATCTTAATATATATGGTTTCGAAGTTTATTACTAACCTTATTATTTGAACCAGAGCCTGGATTTTTTTTGGAGCCATGCAGAGAATTGCATGTTATCTGTGTATTATTGTTTTAATAGTTAAATTTTCTTTGTTTGACGAAAATTATAGCAATGTATATCAGCATTTATAATATTAATTAGATAATTAGAGCTATTGACGATCTAAATGACAATGATATGTTTCCTGTAAACTTTGGCCAAAGTTGTAGAAGTTTGACTTCTTAAACATTCGCAAAGTTGGAGCAGTCTTTCAAAAAATGAATAAACCTTATATTTTGGAATGAAAGAAAAACATTATAAAAAAGGAAAACAAATTGCCACCCATTTTGAAGTTTGAGATTTATAGCCTAAAATAATTATAACAGATTTTCCTGTGCACTGCCTAGGTTGTCCCTCACCTACGAGCTGTGTCGCAGGACACAAAGCTATGATTAAAGATGCAAACGAGCATTTGGCAAAAAAAAAATTTAGTACTAAAAATTTTGTATTGAATTGTGGGACCTGGTAAGAAGGATCCCTTCAAAAATTAGCGTATGCTTCGTATCGCAGTGTGCACACGGTATTCTTTAGTAAAAGGCAAAAGAATAGTTCGCTTTGTGCCCGCTGCGCAACTGCGTGCTTTCGAATGGACGGCTTGGCCCTAGTCTTGGCCATGGGAAGCCCGGCCCGGCCGGCCCGGCCCGGCCCGATCCGACGCTGCCCCCGGGCCAGGCTCGGGCCTAGTTTTTGAGCACAAAGGCCGGGCCCTCATTTTTGCCATTTTTTGAAGGTCGGGCCGGTCCGGCCCGAAGCCCGACGGGCTTTTACATGCTCGGGCCCAGAAACACAGGCCCGATGGCCGGGCCGGGCCCAGGCTTGAGTTTTTTGTGTCGGGCTTGGCTAGGCCCAGCCCGAAGCCCGGCCCGGCCCGAGGTTTGACCAGGTATACTTGGCCCTCCTTATATATTGCTGTGTGCTAGCGCTGTGACCTCGAAGTAGCGGTGTGGGACTATTCTCTATGCGAGAGCAGCAGCCTCCGCGCAGCCGCGAGCAGGTGCAAAAGGCCGAGGCCTTCACGGACGGGGGCAAGCCAGTAGGCTTCTGGGCCCAGGACTTCACGGACGGGTATATACTAAGAGGCCGCATATATACTAAAAAAAACTACTCATTCCTTTTCAAAATAATAAGTGTCTCAATTTTACTAGCTCTAGTACAAATTTGTACTAAGTTCAAGACACTTATTTTGAGACGAAGGAGTATAAAAAAAGCAAACCCGTGTTGTCATCTCTCGCTCAATCTCTCCTCGATCGGACGACCCACTGATCGGATGAGATACTTTCCTGTTCTCTTCGAGACGATCAGATATCTTTTTTTTGCGGGGGAGACGATCAGATCTCTATCATGTGGTCTCTCTAAAAAAAACTGTTTTTGTGGTTTCTCGGAAAAGATGATATCTGTTTTTCTAACACAATAAAATCGAAGTTGCTCACATTCACGAGCATATAAATGTCTCTATGAACGCACGCACACTCTATCCCGATGAGCATCTCCGAGAGAAAGAGCGGGCGTAGCATTTTGAGATTTTTATGAAGTTCCCACCTGCGCTTCACAGTTGGGAGGGACATCTTTTCCCACTGAACGAACATCGTCGGAAGTCTGAAATAAATCCAGAAAATGCGAGAACCAATGTCAGGTTTAGGACTTAAACCCTGGCAAGCTAGGGATACCACTGTCCTCCTAACCATTCAACTACATGTTGGTTCGCAAAAAATATATCTGTTATGCTAGCATGTATGGATGTACATTGCTTGGGCAAGATCTCCTTCACAAATCTCATGTACGTCAACAACATTTTTAGCTTTTAATTTTGTCATCGTAAACAGGCGGGTACGAAGGCATATGCACCATAAGACACTGACGAAACTAGTACTATTATGCCTTCTCTTTCCTCCTCCACAAGAAAAGACCCCAGGTTGTCCTGTTCCACTTGTCATCGCCGCCGCTGATCCGCCCATCTTCGCTGGCCTTTGGGCCATGGAGGTGTGGAGGACAGTGGTATCCCCGTTCTCATTCTTGTTAGGTTTAGTGTCTTGGTTTGACCTGTGTGGCTGTTGCGATGTAACTCGGTATGTATAATGTAACCCACGTTCTTCCCCGTCTCGATGATGTGTCTAGCATCGTCGGAGGGTGTGTGGAGGTGTGTCTCCGTCGGATCTCGCGGGATTCAATCAGTGATGGTCTTCGGTGGATCTGTTTGGATCCGGTCTTCGTTTGGGTGTTTACAGGTTTGAACATTTTGATCTATGACTTTCTTTATCGGCGATGGCTGCTGCTCTAGTGCCTTGGTCCTATCGGGTCTTAGTACGACAACTTCCTGGTTGTCTACTACAACAAGTTTTGACCAACTCCGGCGAGGGAGGAGGCGATGACGGCGGCGCGCCTTCGGCTTGCTCCAGTGTTTGTAGTTGCCTTTAGGTGGTCCAAGGGCTTGGTTTTAATTTTTATTACTTCTAATGTTCTTGAACTGTCATGATTGAAGATAAATAGATTGGAAGTTTTTGACACACACAGACAAAATAAAGAATCTTGCTAAATTCAATAGTCAAACGTAGGCTCATACATACCCAGAAAATGCAGCAAGGTGAGCCCTGGGGTTGCAGAGCTGTCAACAAGCAGTGCTTTCTAATACAATCTAGCCAAGTGTCTCAACAATACATATAGTTGACGAGAACCTAATCACTACGTCGGACTAGTTTTCAGAGTGTTTACACAGCACGAAAAGGATAACACCAGCCAACTCTCCGTTGCGTTGGGAAAATGACAATCACAACTTCACAAGGTTCATTCCCCGTGGTAAATTGGCACGGTAGAACATGATATCGTTGGTGCTACCTCATGCACGCAAAAAGTGGAGTTACCTCAAAAGTCCATCATATCAGATGCAACTCTACCTTATGTCGGTGTAGCCGTAGCTGTAGACCTGTAATCGGTGTTGATTCTAGGGTAAAGCCATCAGGAGCCAACTATGTTGTGATTGCATCACGCATAGGCTGATCGTGACGCATCCAGACAGTAAAAGCGTAACATGGTAAATTTGGCGATGAGCCTAGATTATAACCATTATCATTGAGCATGCAGTAAGGACTCAAACATCTTCAAGGATGGGTGTGCTATACAATTGATTGGCAATGAGTCAATTTTGATGTTAAACCTTCGTGTCAACTTACTTCTTATTGCCCTAAACATTTTGGCCCATCTGCGTACGGAAAAACGGACCTACATTCAGTTCAACCATATGATCCATGGCTGGCCTGTTATGTTCAAGACCAAGAACGATGATGTCGAAGCAGCAAGGAGGCAAGTCCTGGTGTCTAGGAGTTTAACTGTCACATAGTGATATATATGTCCTAAACGTATATACTTTTTCAAACACTTTTGCTCTTGTTTTGAATTCTAATTTGCATGAAACTAACCCGGACTAATGATGTTTTCAGCAGAACTACCATGATGTTGTTTTTGTGCACAAATAAAAATTCTCAGATCGGGCTGAAAATTTACGGAGAATATTTCCAGCCTATGAGCAAACACCTAACCATCCATGGCGATTTGGTTGCTACCGGTGAAAGCATGATAGTTTTACTTG
>NC_041393.1:606256378-606259208 GCF_002162155.2 Triticum dicoccoides | reverse complement strand
ATCTCTACATTAGTTGTTCACAATTTTAGAAGAACCATGACAAAAAACAGAACTCACTTAGAACAAGCACACCATCACCACGAGAGCACAAAATAGATTGCGAATACAACCTAACTAAAGGAATCAAACGCCTACACCCACACAAAATCTGGAGAATGAAGACGCAAGGGGAAGTGAATCAAAAAATTGATCACTGGATTTAGAATGAACAAAACCAGCAGAATCCAACACAAAATGAAAGAAAAATAAGGTGAAACCACTATGCAGGAACCAAATCCAGAGCAACCGGAGCAGAAATCATCAAGATGAAGTGTAGTGAGAGCTATGAATCGTCATGGACAATGATGAACACATCACCAAGGAAGGCCCTCTCGCTCTTCGGTCTTTCTCTCTCTCTGCTTGAACCGTGCGGCTTGAGAGATAGGAATGACAAATTGGGTAGATAAGACAATTCAAAATAAAGAGAAAAAGAAGATAGCAACGGTCTAAACAAGACGGGTTGGCCCTCTCGCTCTTTGCTCTTTCTCTCCCCCAAACCGGGTAGATAAGAAAATTTCAAATAAAGAGGAAATTAAGATAGGAATGCTCAAAACGAAACGGACTTGCCCGATAAGAGTTGCGCCCGGGTAAGGGAACAACAGCCCGAATCTTCGTGTTTTATCCAACGGGGATAAAATTCGAATGATGATGAATTAAAATCAATCAAGTGAAAAATAATAATTCTTTTTTTGCGTCGTATCTAGTGCATCTGGGATAGCTCGTGCATTCGTGTATCCATCAATTCTCAGTTGGCTGGTAAACATCCCACGCATAGGAGCAAAACCAACACAAAGTTGCAAATACACCTTGCCAAAATCTCAATTTGTCAATCTGGATACTCTCCTTCGATTGCTCTATGGCAGCGCCTTAGATGAACACTCTGACGGCAGCCGCTCTTGGTACGTCCACCTCGAACGGCTCTACGGCCCTGGTGATCGCTTTCACGGTGGCTGTCTCAGTGTCAAAACCGGCAGATCTCAGGTAGGGGCCCCCAAGCTGTGCATCTAAGGATCAATGATAACAGGAAGCCAGGGGAGACAGTGTTTACCCAGGTTCGGGCCCTCTTAAGGGAGGTAAAACCCTACTCCTGCTTGATTATATTCGACAAGTATGAACGTTACAAGAGTTGATCTACCCCGAGATCGTAATGGCTAACCCTAGATGTCTAGCCTATGAGGATTTCAATGATGGTGTAGAAGATAGCCTCTACGGACTAACCCCTCTAGTTTATATACACACCGAAGGGGCCTAGGGTTTGTACAAGGTCGGTTTATCAGGGAAGGAAACCTCCGGACTCTATACTTGCCGTCCACGTATTGAGATGTCCCATCCAGACACGGTAGATAATCTTCAGCTTGGTCATGTATGGCCCATGCAACTCGGCCCATACTCCTAGGCCGGACACCCGAGGACCCCCGAATCCAGGACTCCCTCAGTAGCCCCCGAACTTGCCTTCAATGACGATGTAGTATACGGACGCAAGTCTTCGGCTTTGCAAGGCGGGTTCTCCACCATATTCCGGATTGATGATAGTTCGACATCGATTTCCGCATCCAATCTTTTTGATTCCTTCCTGCCGTTGCCTCGATTTCCATGTGTCTAAGTGAATGCAAACGGTCTGTCATCCCTGTATTTTAATATTTTTAATAGGCACAGGCTACGCCTATATATCAAGGTGAGATCTTCAAAACGCCATCTCGCATCACTCCAAGAGTAACAGAGCCAACCACGGAAAAATTCAGACCATGGAAAGTGCCCCTGGCTCCTCCTAGCGTCCTCATGGCCCTCAAGAAGGGGATTGGCAGAGCTGCTCCGTATCCCATCTCCAGCTCAGTCGACTCCAGCCGCAAGGATATCTCCCTCCCTCGGATCTAGTCTCCGTACGGGCGGGGCTAAGTTCTATGGGCATTGATGCATTCGCGGAGAACTTCCCCAATCCTAGCCAAGGGGAGAGGGTGTGCTTCATCTCATTCCTCTTGAGGGGCGTGGGATTCCCAATCCACCCCTTCCTCATAGGCCTATTGGAACACTACGGTATCCAACTGCACAACCTCACACCAGGTTCAATTTTACATATTTCTGGCTTCGTCACTCTTTGCGAATTATTTTTGGGCTGCGAGGCTCACTTGAACTATGGAAAAGGTTCTTCTGCCTCATCCCCCGCCACCAGGGCGGTGGGTCTATTTTTGAAGTGGGTGGCGCCAAAGTGTGGCGTATAGCCGGATCCGGCTACCCAGTCGAAACTCCAAAGAAGGGATCCGCCGAATGGTCTCTAGAATGGTTCTATATCGAGGATGTACCTCTTCCGGACCCTGTTCGGCGTGGACTGCCAAAATTTTCCAGCGCCCCCTTGAAGAAGCTATATAGTTGGCAGCCCAAGTCTCATAATCAGGAAGACAACGCGGAAGTAATGAGATTGATAAACAAGGTCAAGGTACTGACCCATTCCGGACTCTCCATAGTTGAAGTTATGGCCATTGTGATATAGAGGTGCATCCAGCCACTTCAATCCAGGGTAACCCCCTTATGGAACTACAACGGGAAGGACGACGCATCCCGCTACAGGCAAAAGGGTCCGGATAGTCAAGCCGCATTGGCTGCCATACTGACCGACCTTTATAAAGGAGAAGAGGAAGACTTCCTCCGTTTAAATTGCCGAGAGGCCTTATCCATGTACAATCCCATTGAATGGGTAAGTTTTTCTAACTGTTCAGTACTTTTCTATTCATTGAGATGCATTAACCGAATACCCTGGTCGCTTTTTAAATAGTCATGGAGGAAAATAGTCGAG
>NC_041393.1:606221290-606255967 GCF_002162155.2 Triticum dicoccoides | reverse complement strand
AGAGGATCATGATCGCAATGAGGAACTCGAATTCCATGAGGATCCGAACATTTTGTAGAGTTTGAAGATGGAGTCTACTATCAGGCGAGCCTTGATGGCTCGGAGGTAGCTATTGCGGCTGACTACCCCGACCTCTATCCTTTCATGAAGGTAAGTATTCGAAAAATTGTATTCTAGGGAAGAGAGATACTTCTGCTCGTCTCTTTAACCTCCGCATTGGACTATGTTTTGCAGGATCGGCGCTCAGCGAGCCGTATCCAGGGGTGGGCGACCAAGAGAAGGTTAGCACCTTCGTGGAAGGGTCGCGCAAAATGAAAGGAAGTCGGAAGCACTACTGAACCTGCTCCATCACCGAAAAGGTATATTCCTCCTATTTAATATTCGGGCGTGAAGTCGAATTGTCATTCGTATCCTCCTTCTATCATCGCAGGAGGGGTATTCGGCGAACCATGAACAAGATCCCAGCCAGCAGAGCCGCGACTAATACATCGTCGAAGATTCCAACTAGGATGGGGGCGCATGCTGATGCGGCATAGACTCGTTCGTCTCATGGAGAGCCGGATGAGATGTCCGTTACTAACTCCAAAGTCGAGAGTGCGATGAATCATGTCACTTGAAAGAATCCTTGCGCGCTCCTGCCTTAACGGAGCCGGAATTTACCGCCCTAAGCACTGTAGGTGCATATATCCGAGCTGCCCGGGATGGACTCACCGGGGTTGCTCGCCTGTTCATGAAGGATACACAGGTACAAATCTTTATGAACTTAGTAGATAGATAGTAGTAGCCCCCGTGACTTAAAGCGGGTGGACAAAGCTGATTTGAGGATCATTTGATGACCACATGTTCTCAAGGAGAAGAACAATGTGTTGACCCAGGAGCTCGAGACAAGCCGGACATAGCTAAATGACGCTGTCTCCGAGCTTGAAGAAATAAAGATTGCCCCAATGTATTATGGCAAAGATAAAAAAACTAGAAGAAGAGGTTAAGAAACAGGCCAAAGAGATAAAGAGTTTAAAGGCCCAACTCTTGGAGGCACAACAGGAAAACTAGAAGTTGAAGGACGGCATATTCGGTATGACTTATGAACCGTCCTAAATGCCCCGTAGTAAGAGGGGTAGTTATGAACCCTCTGGACCGATTATAGATATACTCATATAATGCAGAATGTTAAAATTTGGTTGATACAGGTATGTTGATCGGCCGCCCCGAAGAGGAAATGCCCGTCCTACAAAGCGACATTCTGAAGGAGCTGGCAAAGCTGCACGAACGTGCCCGGAAGGCTATGAAGAATATGGCCAAAGCCTTATGGCCTTCCGACGTCCCTCTAGAAAGTATGGAGGGGTTGGCTGATCTATTCAAGGGTGTCCAACGTCGTTTTGAGCTATGGAAGACGTCCGCATGCCTTGAAGGCGCTAGAGAGGCATGGGCCATGGTGAAGACACGGTATACCGGTCTTGATACGAACCATATGGCCAGAGTTGGCCCGCAGGGACCTGACGGGAAGGAAATTCCTGTAAGCTTGGTGTATGACCAAGTAATGACGGCGGCGAAATTTTCACAACAAGATTGTAAATTAGATAGTCTAAAAGATGGTGTAGAAAGGGAGTAGGCATTCGATTCGATGTACCCATGTACTTTATGACCAAACTTATCTCCTGCCAAATTGTAGGAAAATTTTGTCATCGCAGACCTTCGGCTTCTACCTCTGAACCAAGAAGTTGGAGTGTTTCTGCATACTGTGTTTGACTAGAAAACATTTAGTATTATCGAAAACCAGGCAATCCGGCCATATTGCTCGAACAAACAAAATGTGTTCGGTGGAGTTATGTTATATTGTTGTTTAACGTAAGAAACATCTTCCAAGAAAAATAGTTCCGTTAGGGGTTCCTTTCCTTGGGTTGGGCTTGTATCTGAAGTACAGACAGTCAATTTCATATTTTTTTCCGTAAACAGCCTGTTGTATATGTGTCGACCAATTATTCCCTTAAGAACGTAGCTTTCGGCTTCACCCGTCCGAGGTACAGGGCCGGATAACCCGATTGTAACAATCGCAGAGGTGCTCCCTTTACACCCTAGCCGAACAATCAGGAACGTAGGGTATAAGCACATGAGCAAGGCAACCCAGCTTGGCAAAAACTTAAGTCATAGAGGTGCATAAAATGGCAGAAACAACAGATAGTACAGATAAAAGAAGCTTGTATACTTTTCAATAAAATGCTTCTCTTAAAAGAAGCCCCCATGTATGGTGGGGTGTATACATTTAAAGATGCATACTCCCAACAATGCGGTTGATCTAGGCATACAATTAAGAAGAAAAGGGAAAGAATTAAAAGGATAGAGAAAATAGAAAAAACCTAGTTTAAAATGAGACCTAGGGAGGCCGAACTATGCATAAAATCTTCGGAGCCGGGCGGTGTTCCATGGGTTCGGCTCAAGGCGATTATCCTCTGCATTGCGTAGGCGATAGGCTCCACCAGTAAGGACTTCATCTATTATGAAGGTTTCCTCCCATTTAGGTTTGAGCTTATCCTTTTTCTTCTCCGGGAGGCATAGAACAAGTTCTCCGACATTGTATGTTTTAGCCCGCACTTCTCTGCTTTGGTAACGCTTGGCTTGTTGTTGATAGAATGGGGAACAGGCCTTGGCAACATAGCGCTCCTCTTCAAGTCCATCTAGGTCGTCCTGCCGATCTAGTTCGGCTTCTTTCTCTTCATACATGCGCACTCTAGATGAGTCATGAATAATATCGCAGGACAGTACGGCCTCTGCACTGTATACCATAAAGAAAGGTGTGTATTTGATCGTTCGATTGGGCATGGTCCGGAGTCCCCAGAGTATGGAATCGAATTCCTCAACCCAGTGCTTGACTGATTCTTGTAAAGAGCGCACTAATCTGGGCTTAATACCACTCATTATCAGACCATTGGCCCGTTCGACTTGGTCGTTTGTTTGAGGGTGGTATACGGATGCATAGTCGAGTTTAATGCCCAACTTAGCGCACCAAGTTTTCACCTCATCTGCTGTGAAGTTAGAGCCATTATCAGTGATGATACTGTGCGGGACACCATAACGGTGGACTACGCCGGATATAAAGTCAATCACTGGTCCGACCTCAGCTATTTTTACTGGTTTGGCCTCTATCTATTTAGTGAATTTATCCACCATGACTAGCAAGTATTTCTTTTTGTGGCTTCCCCCTTTAATGGGTCCAACCATGTCAAGCCCCCAGACCGCAAAGGGCCAAGTAATGGGGATTGTTCTTAATGCGGTGGGAGGCATGTGGCTTTTGTTAGCGAAAAGATGACAACCCACGCAGCGTTGGACGAGGTCTTGAGCGCCAGCTCGAGCCGTAGGCCAGAAAAAGCCTATCCAGAACGCCTTGCTTACAAGGGCCCCGGCTGCGGTGTGATGCCTCGAGGCCTGCATGTATTTAAGCCAAGAGCTGCCTTCCTTCTTCTTTGGAGATACACCTTTGAAGGACTCCGATAGTACTTCTTTTATACATTTCGCCCTCATGCACTTTGAAGGCTTTGGAGCGCCGAACTATGCATCACGCCTCGTTTTGATCGTCGGGGAGCTCTTGCCTATTAAGGCAGGCTAGGAATGGTTCGGTCCAGGGAACGATGACCGCCATGATCTCATGAGCAGAGGGTGTTATCTCGACATCCGGACCCCCGACGTTGTCTGCGTTGTGTTCGGCGGTTGGGGGTGTGATCAGGTCCGCATTGCCTTCTTTGCTCTCACCCTGCCACACCACAAATGGCTTAAAGAGCCTTTCCACAAAGGTGTTGGGTGGCATGGGGTCACGCTTAGCGCCCATATGAGCGAGGATGTCGGCTGCCTGATTACTTTCTCGGGCGACATGATGGAACTCAAGTCCGTCGAACCGAGCTAACATTTTTAATATGCATTTCGATATGCCGCCATTTTTGGCTCCTTTGCATCGAACTCTCTGTTAACCTGAGAAATTGCGAGGTTCAAATCGCCGCGCACCTAGAAGCGTTGTATACCCATGGAGACAGCCATGCAAAGACCGTGTAGTAGCGCCTTGTATTCGGCTGCATTATTAGAGTCTGTATACATAATTTGCAGTGCGTAGCGGACTCTATCCCCAGTAGGGGATGTGAGGATTACACAAGCCCCCAGTCCGGCCAGCATTTTGGAGCCATCGAAGTACATAATCCAATTAGAGTATGAGCTGTACTCTTTAGGGAGTTTGGCTTCCGTCCATTCAGCGAGGAAGTTAGCCAATACCTGGGATTTAATAGCCCGGCGTGGCTTGTATATGATTTCAAACAGTAACAACTCGATAGCCCATTTGGCTATGCGGCTCGTGGCGTCCCTGTTATTGATAATGTCATTTAGTGGTACTTCAGATGCCACTGTGACCGAACACTCTTGAAAGTAGTGTCGAAGTTTGCAGGATGCCATGAAGACTGTGTAGGCTATCTTCTGATAATGGGGGTATTGGGATTTGCAAGGGGTAAGGACCTTTGATACGTAGTAGACTGGTTTTTGGGTGGGGAATTTTATGTCCCTCTTTCGTTCGATGACAAGTACGACACTAACCACTTGGTTAGTTGCCGAAATATATAGCAACAAGGGCTTGCCAATGCCTGGTGCAGTCAGGATTGGGTTGCTTGCAAGAAGGGTTTTAATATCTTCCAATCCGGTTGCGGCAACATCCATCCATTTGAAGTTGTTTGTGCATCGTAATAGCTTGTAGAGTGGTAGCGCTTTTTCTCCTAACTTGGAGATAAAGCGGCTTAAGGCCACGACACAACCCTCTAACTTCTGGACTTGCTTTAGGTCTGTTTGTATGGCCAATTGCGACAATGCTTGGATCTTGGCTGGGTTTGCTTCAATTCCTCTATGGGAAACTATGAACCCTAGCAACTTTTCGGCTGGAACTCCAAAGACACATTTTCCGGATTAAGTCGTATGTCATATGTTCGGAGGTTGTCGAAGGTGTGGTGAAGATCATCCACCAGGGTCTTGACATGCTTTGTTTTGATGACCACGTCGTCCATGTATGCTTCGACCATTTTTTCCTATTTGCTTTTCGAGGCAAGTTTGAATCATGCGTTGGTAGGTAGCCCCTACGTTTTTGAGTCCGAAGGGCATAGTGTTGAAGCAGAAGGGACCATAAGGGGTGATGAACGCGGTTGCCGCCTGGTCCAATTCCTTCATCTTAATCTGATGGTATCCAAAATAAGCATCGAGAAAACACAGAGAGTCGTGCCCTGCAGTTGCGTCAATAATTTGGTCAATGCAAGGCAATGGGAAGGGGTCCTTGGGCCAGGCCTTGTTGAGGTCCTTGAAATCGACGCACAGGCGCCAGGATTTATCCTTCTTTGGTACCATAACCAAGTTGGCTAGCCAGTTCGGATGTTTAATTTCCCTAATAAACTCAGCCTCCAATAATTTGGCTAGCTCTTCTCCCATGGCTTGACGCTTGGGTTCGGAGAATCACCGTAATGTCTGTTTTAGGGATTTGAATCCCTTGATTATATTGAGACTGTGTTCGGCCAGTCTTCGTGGGATACCGGGCATGTCCGAAGGGTGCCAGGTGAAGATATCCCAGTTCTCTCGCAAGAATGTGCGTAGGGCGGCGCCCACTGCCGGATCCAGCTGTGCTCCGATGGATGCCGTTTTACTCGGGTCCGTCGGGCGCACTTGGAATTTCACTATTTCCTCGGCTGGCTTGAAAGAGGTGGATTTGATTCTCTTATCGAGGATCACATCGTCCCTATCCACCGTGGACCGTAGGGTGGTTAATTATTTTGCCGCTAGGGCTTCGGATAGTGCCTTGAGGGCTAAGGATGCGGTTTTGTTTTCAGCATGAAGGCCTTTGTCCGGGTCGCTCGAAATTGTGATAATTCCATTAGGACCTGGCATTTTCAGCTTCATGTACCCGTAGTGGGGTATAGCTTGAAAGCGTGAAAAAGCGTCTCGGCCGAGGATGGCGTGGTACCCACTATTGATTTCAGGCGTGCCGAACACCACATCCAGTTTGATTTTCCTGAGCAGTGCGCCTCTCGACTGGGGATAATACCTCGAAAGGTGGTGTTGCTCTGCTTGATGCGTGATCTGTCCATCTGCATTTTGTCGAGCGTGTCCTCATAAATGAGGTTAAGTCCACTACCATCGTCCATGAGCACTTTAGTAAGTCGAAAACCATCAATGATGGGGTTTAGCACTAAGGCGGCGGGTGCTCAGACTGACTGAGCTTTTGGTTCGTTTTCGGCTGTAAAAGTTATCGCCGTGTCGTCCCATGGGCTCAGTGCGGTCACTCGATGGACTTCAGCGAGGTTGCGGAGTGCCCATTTGCGCCAATTGTTAGAAGAAAAAGTCTCGAACACTGTTAGGATGTGAAAGTTGTCCTTCTCTGGTGAGTATCTTTCTGAACTTGTGGTGAGGATGGCCTCTCCACTTTTTGCTGCTTGTCGGGGTACCCAGCATTCCCGGAGGCTATGGGTTGGGACTGTGTGCGGGGTGGTGTGAATCGGGCAGGGCTTGTCCAACAGTTCGTCAAGAACGGATTTGTATCATGTGAAGGGTTTGTTCTTCCTACCCATAGACTGGTGGTCGGGTGACCCGCCGGGATGTATCCTTTTAGCCCGAGCCACACACTGCTTCGATGTAGTGGGCTCCAGTTGAGTTCTCTGGGCCCTCCATGTGTTTTCCATCGCACAGTACTTTTGTACTACGTGTGATAATTCATTGGAACTCTATATGTGGCAATGGTCAAGGGCATTCAATATTCCTTCATCGGTGCAATTACGATGGAAAACCAAAACTACATCATCGTCCGAGCAGTCCTTGATCCTGTTTTTAACAAGCAAGAATCTGGCCCAAAAGTGGTGGACCGTTTCCTGAGGCTGTTGCCGCACATATATCAGGTCGTATATATGTGGAGGACCCGAGTTGCTTGGAGAATATTGATTTTGTTGGGTGGGTGGATCAAATTTTGGATCATGTCCCACGTCTTTGTTTGGAGCCAGAATGGCTTCCGAAGTAACCGGTTCGGGTTCGGTTAAGCGTAAAGGCTCCGGCAACCCTACACCTGAACCATATCCGGCGGGAGTAAGGTCCCATCCGAAGGGGAAGTATCCGGCTTAGGGGATTCGGGGTCCCGAACATACTTGGTCTTCAATATGAGGAGGGAAGTATCTGTGGCCAGTTCCTCGACGACCACCATGAAGTGGGTGATCGATGGGTGATTAATTTCCCTCTGGTCGGGCTTGAGCCCGATCCGATCATAGTCCGTTGAGAGTCCCAGGGTGGCAATGCAGTCTAGCAGTTCGTTTAGAGACGAAACACCCATCAGATCTAATTTTTCGGAGTACTTGGGGCCAATACGAGGACGGTGTCCGACGTTCATGGGGGGAGTTGCAGGCTCAACGGCCGCACGGGCCCTCATGATGAAACTGCCGAACCGGAGGGTCTGCCCCGAAGTTAGGCATCCTCCGGAAGTGATATTGTTGTAGATGACTAGGCGAGCCATAGATCGCTTTTTGCAGACAACATGGCAGAGCTCCCAATGAGAGCACCAATGTCGGTGTCAAAACCGGTAGATCTCGAGTAGGGGGCCCAAGCTGTGCGTCTAAGGATCAATGGTAACAGGAAGCCAGGGGACACAGTGTTTACCCAGGTTCGGGCCCTCTTAAGGGAGGTAAAACCCTACTACTTCTTGATTATATTCAACAAGTATGAAGGTTACAAGAGTTGATCTACCTCGAGATCGTAATGGCTAACCCTAGATATCTAGCCTATGAGGACTTCAATGATGGTGTAGAAGATAGCCTCTACTGACTAACCCCTCCAGTTTATATACACACCGGAGGGGCCTAGGGTTTGTACAAGGTCGGTTTATCAGGGAAGGAAACCTCCGGACTCTATACTTGCCATCCACGTATTGAGAAGTCCCATCCGGACATGGTAGATAATCTTCAGCTTGATCATGTACGGCCCATGCAACTTGGCCCATACTCCTAGGTCGGACACCTGAGGACCCCCGAATCCAGGACTCCCTCAGGCTGCACTTGGCCTGCCTCCACGTCTGTCTGCCTCAAACTGATCCACGGCGCCGTAATCCATTCGACGGCCTCGGCGAAATCCACCACATTTAGTCTAACTCCACGGCGGTCGGCCTTCTTGTCGGTTCCCAACGCTGAGTTGGCTATCGGTCGCAACCTGCGCACGATCGACTACTTGCGCCCACACCCAGCGGTTGCTCCTCCACCTAACAGCGTCCACCTGCTGCAAGAGAGACTTCGGTGGCTGCAGTGGTGGAGCTTGATGAAGATTCTTGGTATTCAAACCTAATAATTACGGTAGCTTTCCTAGAGTAGGGGGCAATGGCCCCCCTTGGCCTCCATGAAGCTCTGCCACTATGTGGCTGGCAACTCTTGCATAGATAGCAAGGAGCACATCTTTGGATATCTTGTTCATGTTCAGTGTATCTAGTACTTGGCTACTTGTAGATTGTAGGTTATGAGCCAATCCATTGAATTGTTCTATGTTGCTTCAGAGTTTAGAATTTGAACTGTACATTGTTCTTGAGTATTTTTTTCATAGGCAAGTGCATTTACCATTTTATGAATGGAAATTTGGAAATAACAAATTTCGCACTGCCTAGTTCCTGGTGATTTGAGGTGTCGTTTTAATACATGGTGTAATACAGTGATCCAAGGCAACAGTATCAGCTGGTGCTTTGGCATTCTTGGTGATTCTACATTCCTACGTTTCTTTCACATATTCAGTTATTCAGAAACAAGAAGATGATGATGTCGTTGCAAGCTTCCAAACTTACAAGCTTACAAACAAACTACTCTTTAATTTCTTTTGGTGAATATATCTATTATCAAGGCTGATGTGGGTTGGCAAACTTAGTTATTAGCTGCGTGATTTAAAATGCTACTGGAATTATTTTACACCTAATGATATTGCTGGTACTAATGAAGCAACTAATAGCCAAGATGAATAAGTCCCCTTAGTAGTTATACTGTTATACAACTAAATAAAGGGATGAGCGTTCACAGGCTGGCAAAGATTCGTGTACCTGTAGTTGTTGCTTGGTTGCTACACTTCATTCAATATGCATCAAGTCAGATAATATAAGAGGAAGACGTTTGACAAAACAATTATTACCATCCCTTACAAGAATTCAGTACATCAAAGAAATGAACTAATAACCGGCTCATATAATTCATGTTTTCAACAGACTCAAGGCCATCACAAAACATTATTTGGCTTCATCTGTTGCACAATTTCACCCCCTCTGCCTTCTTTTTTGCTAGGGCAATTGCGACTATCATAAATTACTATTTGTCTGCACGTCTTGCACATGCGTGCAACCTTTACCCTGGCTTCCTTCTTCTTCTTCTTTTTCTGTTCCTCTTCACTTGTTTCCTTTCCTCCCCTTATTCTTTTGCATCTCCGTACGAACATCAGTTGGTGGGTGTATATGAATTTCAGTAGGAATATTGCAACCAATAAAAGCCTCATACTCAACTTGTCTAGTCTGCTTCACACCTGATGGACATGCGTACGACCTTTACCCGGGCTTCCTTCTTCTTCTTATTCTTCTTTTTATGTTCCTGTTCACTTGTTTCCTTTCCTCCCTTTATTCTTTTGCATCTCCGTACGAACATCAGTTGGTGGGTGTATATCAATTTTAGTAGGAATATTGCAACCAATAAAAGCCTCATACTCAGCTTGTCTAGTCTGCTTCACACCTGATGTAGGAACCATCTCATCCAAAGGTGCTTCAATATTCAGTACACTTGATGTTAAAAAATCCATGCTTTCATATGAGTGCTTGGCCTTCTGTACTAGATCCTCCAACTTGTTATGTACAACCGAAATCATCTTCCTCGTAGCCTCATTCAAGGAGTCGGTTGCCTTGGACCTGGCCATGGAGAAACTGCTGATTCGGGCGTTCCCAGGGAGCCAGGCCCAGGAGTGCTTTAAGGTTCGTGCCATGCAGGACGAATAGTAAAAGCAAGCAACCAAACAGGCCGGATTCTTCTCGTGCGGGCTGGTTGGGCCTCATGCAGGCAACCAAACACGCCCTTGATGAATGACATCTGCCGACGGAGTTAGGTCCATTTCCGATGGCGGAGACCCATTCATTACCAAAAGCAATATGCGCTTGTTGAAGGAAATCAAAGAGAGGGATGGTTCTGTTCAGTGATGCTGAAGATGTGTTCTAATTTATGCTTTGCTGTTCCATGTGTACCAAGTCATTTGCGTTTGCAAAGTGTACTCAATTAAAGTGTCTATTTTAGTCTTTTGCGTTTACAGGAACAAGAGTTCAAACAGATCAAGTGTAATTCCTTGACCATTAGGATGAAACTAAAGGTGAGTATTAACTGCCATGTCCAAAATATTTCGTTCATGCATTGTTCGTCAATGTATAAGCTACCGATTATATCCGGTATTAGCAAGAAACTGTATAAAAATACATGAATCTTACTTGAATATATTAAAGAGGGTGAAATTAAACTTTGTTATTTGGATTAGTTGTCTCACTGAACAAACAACCGTTTATTACCTGTGTGAAAAACTAATAACATTGACCATTAGAGTTTGTCTTGAAAAATATTTTCGCAACTTGTTTGTTAGGTGCTTCTTTGCCAATTCAGTGAGCAACCTCTAGCTGGGTAGCCTTGATTTACATGACCTTTTACTAGTAGTGTAGCCTCAAGGCACCATTTGTTTAACTAATGAACAAACCAAAGCAAATTTTTGTAATACAACTTGAATAACTTCAGATACACTCCTTCAGGGGAAAGTTCTTCAGACAGATTCATTCTATAGTTCTGTCGACGAGGAAATCATGTCGGGGATACAAGAAATCAATGCCAACAGAGAGAAGCCCGCATATAATTATGTTCCATGGGGGTAAAATCTTGGAAAAACAAAGATCGGGTGGGTCAGTCACAGTATCATGGACATGTCGGCACGACACATGGTCGAGGTCAATGAGAGTTTGAAGCTCAAGTGCTCCCTAGTTCTAGTGATCCAAGTGGATTTGCTGAACAAGAACATAATGAAAATAGCACAAGCGTCGCACAATTTTACTCGAAATAACTAGGATGGTTGTGAGGTAAGTTTCTTGGTTTCGCCCGGTTTCCTTGGATAAACTGGACAACTCTAGTTCTTCTAACAAGAAAGGAAGTGCTCCTGCCAATTCCTGAATGAATTGTTTGGTAATAGAAGTGAAGCATGCCATGTTTCATATATGCCACAAGTCCACAACTAACTCAGGACAGCTAACCAGGTCTTGGCCCATTCCATGGACACAACTTTTGACAAATTTTATTTAAGCTTGAGATACAATGCAATAAGCCTACTAGGAGGGAAGAAGAGCGGAAAAAACTACGTCCTTTTCCTCAGTGTTGGTCTTGGGGTGTCGTCCAATTTTCATCCATGCTTCACAAATCAACTTGTCCTCATCTTGTGTGTATCCGCCCACCTTCCTTTGTGCATTTGCTTGGTGAGAGAGCTCCTCGTGGAACAATGGCTCATCTTCAGTGTCCACACCCTCTTCTTGCCCTTGGTTGTCGTGGTTGTCTATGTACACATCATCTTCTTGCCCTTGGTTTGTCGTGGCCGTCAGTATCTTCTTTCCCTTGGACGTCCATGTCCTCTTCCCCTTCCATGTACTAGATGCATCTGTATTGGCTTTGGGTCTCGTCGTCATCAATATAGTATGCTTAGCCACCCTTCTTGATCATGCACTCCATGAATTCATTGTAGTAGGTCGGGTCTTCATCAGTCGGCGGGATCGGTGGCTCGTCGAATAGCTTGCGGGCATCGGGATAGCTGCTCGTAAGGATCTCCTATGCATGCTTCCATTGTGTCCCCTGTGGACTAGCCAGCAATTGGTGCGATGTTGAGGTCAAGGGCCGTCACCACAGGGAATGCCAACGCAATTTCACTCACTACCGTGGAGCCATCCCGAGGCGACCCTAAGAAACGGGGTGCCCCTGTGTCGTGTTCAGGATGGAACCCGTACGACAGTGGTGTCATTGAGGTGTGCTGCCGTGACTTCGGATTTGGTCGGCGGGCAACCGACGAGCCCGTGCTGGCTGAGGCAGCAGCTGCGGCGACGAGAATGACCGGCTCGCTACGAATCCCTAGCATGAGAAGGGCACATTGCTGAATATGAGACCAGTCTCCGCATCAGCGTCACTGCCGCACACAGCCTCGACTGCGGTGCGTGTGGCGGCGACATCTTTTTGTTCTGCCGCCACATTCATCCGGCCAGCCATCTGCAGCCCTCTACTTCAGCGTGAGCTCCTTCTTCAGCTTCTTCTTTGGGCGCATGGAATGGGTGGCCACACTGTTGGCCGTGGCGTCTAGGGTGTAGGCGGCAACAGTGTTGGGCGCGTCGTCTATCAGGAAAGCGTAAATAGCATAAAACTACTGGTTTACAGGCTAGGGTTCCAAAAAACTACCAGATTTTATTTTTTCTCAGAAACCTACCAGTCGCGCGGTCCGCTGTTTCAAAAAACCCAAACCCGCGGTGACTAGCAATTTAACCGTTTTCCTGACCGCGTGGATCCATATGTCAGGCCACCTGGCCACGTGCGCTCACGGTGCGGCCGTTGACGTCCGTTAGGCAGGCCGGTCCGGTCGGAACAAAAGGAGCCGGTCGGGCCGCACTCTCTCTCAGTCTCCCCCTCCTCTCCCCCTCCTCTCCCCCGCAGTGACCTAGGTGGGCGATGGCGGCGGTGCAGCCAAATGTTGTCAGCGGAGAGCTATTGAGCCAAGGCATCACCGGCCAGGAGGGCGGTGGACATCCAGAGGTGGACCCAGGGGTAGGCAGCTCGAGCTTCCCAACGCATCGGTTGCAGTAGCCATCACTACCCGTTGGTCAGGTCGATCCGGCGAGCTCAAATCCGGCCGTCCGCACGGCTAGGGCAGTGGCGAAGTGCATCCACGCAGATCCAGATGGCGGCCACAGTTGGGCTTCGTCCTTTGGTGGAGTGAGGTAAGAAATTTCTGGGCCCTTCATACTTGTAGTTGAAATTACAAATTTCTGGGTCCTTTAGTTCAATTTAGAACTACGGTTAGTAATAGTTGGTTCTTGGCATGGTACTTTATTTTATTGGTTAAGTCACTGTAGAAGAAAGTGCATTTGGTTAGTTCATTTGGTCAGTGCATTCATTGTAATTAGAAGAAAGTTCAGTTTCTTCAGATATTAGTTATTATTTTAAGTTATAGTGACTTAAAAATTAATTGTTTGTTAATTTAATCATACAGCTTAGATGATGAGATTTGGGTCATGAGGCTACATTTTCAAGGAATAGATAACATGGAGAGAAAGTATTCAGTTTCTTCAGATATTAGTTATCTGACCATATTAGCATCGGCTGAGTTGGAGGGTTATGGAATGGATGCTTGTCTGACTTATGTAAAGGAAGAGGGAAAGGGCTTGGAGGGGGTGGAGGTCCTGGATAGTGAGGAGGCATTAGAGGAAATGCTTGACTTGTTTGTTGATAAGAAGATCCTGAACATCACTGTCAGAAAGCCTACTAATCCAAGCCCAACAGATGTTAACATGGATCACATCATGCTTGAGGAACATATCCCCATTGATCATGTTGGTGAACCTGTTGTTTACGGTGTTTCCCAACAAGGTGTCCTGTATCCACTCCAGAATGCAACTTTGGCACCAGAAATCACTGAGGAGCCCTATCTTAACACACAACATAGTTGTAATTTCAACAAGGGGAAAAATGTTGTGGAAGAAGAAGAAGATGTAGAAGCAGAACATGATGAAGATGAAGATGAAGATGAGATGGACAAATCATCTTTAGATTTTTAGTTTTTTAGGGGTGATTACAAAGGGAAGAATATATCATACAAGGCTTGGTGTAGGGGTGAAGATGAGGCTGGCACAGGGACAAGCCATAAGACTAGGGGAGAGGAAGAACCCGCAGACCACTACTGTGGAGCAAACTCAGAACCATCGGAGTTTTGGGAGGAAGACCAAATCCTTTCTGAACATGATGAACCCTCAGTTGTACCGTAGAAAGGAGCAAAGAAGCTTAATCCTGTCAGAAAACCAGGCCCAACTATCAACTCACACAGTGAGCCTGAACACATGAAGTTTGAAGATTTTGTGCCTGAACCTGATGAATACCTCGGTGGTAGGAAGAGAAGTTCCAGGTGATTTTGGTCTTGTGATGAAGAAGAAGTTCCAAGGTTGCCTTCTGGTAGGAAGAGAAGGTTGAAGAAGAGTAAGGAGAGGAGGTGGTATGATCCATCACTCCCTGATGCACATGAGCAGTTTGCATTGCATTTGTGCTTCCTAAATGTTGTGGAGTTCAGAGAAGCACTAAGAAATTTCCATGTCAGGACAACTAGGAATTTTGAGTATCACAGAAATGAACCAACTAGGGTTATTGCTTGGTGCTCTGATAGAAAGCAAGGTTGTCAGTTTTACATAGTGGCCTCTAGAATAGCCAATGAGTCTACTTTCAGCATCAAGAAGATGAATTTGGATCATGCTTGTGGAGCAAGTGGAGAGAGCACCAAGGTTACAGTTAACTGGGTTGCCAAGGTTTGTGAGGATACCATTAGATCAAACCCTGGAGCTGGTGTTGAGACAATTATGTCATATGTCATGTGCCTAAAAGCTTAGCATATAGGGCAAGGAAGCAAGCAGTTGAAGTAGTGCAAGGAGATCACAGACTCCAATATCACACACTAAGGGACTATCTACAGTGTGTGCTAGATACTAATCCAGGCAGTAGATGCATAGTGACAACCAAAGAGGAGCTAGAAAATCCAGCTCCTACCCCCAGGTTCCACTACATGTTCTACTGCCTTTTTGCATGCAAAGAGGGATTTCTCAATGGATGCATGCCATTTATAGGTACATCATCCTTACACATATATCTAAGATGGTTGCATTCATGTTATTTACAAGTAATGTGATCATATTTTCAGGTTTAGATGGTTGCTTCATCAAGCTCAGCACTGGACAACAAATTTTGGCAGCTACTAGCAGGGATGGGAACAACAACATCTTCCCCATTGCATTTGGTGTTGCTGACAAGGAAGACATAGACAGCTGGACATGGTTTTTCACACAGTTGTGAACTGTTATTGGAAGTGGGAACAAGTTTGGCAAGTATACAATTATGTCTAATAGGCAAAAGGTATGTGCTCCAGTACACATGACCACCACACTTTAAACTAACCATCATACTTATACATCGTTCTAAGCCATCATAAATTCATAATTAACAAGGATTGTTGAATGCAATCTCCACAGAGATTCTGTCTTAGACATATATATGCCAACTTTCAATCTGCTGGTTTTAGAGGGGAGGAACTCAAGAAACACTTAGATTAGGCTGCCTATTCCTTCACTAAGAGTGGTCATGAAAAAGGGATGGAAAATTTGAAGAAAGAAAGTTTTGAAGCTTGGCAGTGGTTGTCACAGATACCAGACCATACATGGGCAAGATATAAAATGGATACTATTTGCAAAACTGACCTGGTTGTTAACAACCTCAGTGAAGTTTTCAACAGGATGATATTGGATGTTAGGAACAAGCCAATCAGGACTATGCTGGAGGGCATAAGAACAAAGTTGATGATCAAGTTTCAGAAAACCAGAGAGAAAACAGAGTCATGTAGATGGGAGATCACACCAACCTACTCAGAAATTTTAGAAGAAGGTAAGAAGTGGGCTAAGTATTGTGATGCATACATGGTAGGTCCAGGCATCTGGCAGGTGACTAGTAACTCTGAGAACACATATTGTGTTAAGTTGAACAACCATACATGTGACTGTAGGAGGTGGGACATGACTGTTGTGCCTTGCAGCCATTCCATTGCTGCAATGCAGAAAGTGAAGCTACATCCTGAAGACTTTGTCAATGACTTCTTCAAAAAGCCATGTACTGTGAAACATACAAGCATATAATTTTCCCAGTTCCAGGTCCTGACCACTGGCCTCATACACCAAGACATGACATATCTCCACCAGTGTTCAAAGAAAAGAAGGGCAAAAAGCAAACTGCCAGGAGGAAAGGTGTATTTGAGGTGCCAGCAAAAAAAGATACCTCAAGAATTGGTACTGTCACATGTAGCAATTGCAAGAAGCAAGGCCATAGGTTCAGCAATTGTGGTGACCCTTTGAAGCCTAAGTTTCAGATGAGGATGAACAAGCACCAGGTCATTTGAGGGCATGTCTCATTTAATTTCATTGTTTCATTTCATTGTCTCATTTCATTGTTCATTTTCTTAATTGTGTAGGAAAATAGAGCAAATTACTCTCAAGCTAGTTCTTCTATGGCTACAAATGCTCAGAGGCCTCCAAGAGTACCTGTTGCTAGTGCACCTGAACCAAGACCAGCTACAGCAAGAGTTACACCTTCTGCACCTTCACCAGCTCCAGTTGCTACTTTTAGGGCAAGAAAAAGGGCTGCTTCAACTATTCCAGCAGCTACAACACAAGCACCACCAGCTAAGAGGAGCAGGACTAACACTTCTTCTCCTGCTAAGAACACCAGATCATCTACAACTTCTCCAGCAAAGAACACCAGATCTTCTAGTGCCCAGAGAAGAACATTCATTGCACCAAGGCAATCAACTTCAACTGTTCTCCAGGAGATGTCAAAGAGGATCAGGAAGCCAAGTGGGAGGCTGAAAGACTACTTTTATGCAAGTGGTAACTAACCTGTCAGTTGAGTTCATTTGGCATGGTTCTGTTTATGTCAGTGAACAAATATGGATGGGTTTGGGTCTACTATGGTTTGTAATGACTATACTTTATTTTGTTTCAGAGATATTCAGTCAGTTCAACTACCATGGTTTGTAATAACTACTATTCAGTTAGTTCAGTCAGTGTTGATTATGTCAGTTAGTTCAGTCACTGTTGATTCTGACAGTGTTGATTTTGTCAGTGTTGATTCTGTCAGTTAATTTAGTCAGTGTTAATTCAGTCAGTTAATACAATCATTCATAAGGGTAGCATATACACAGAGAACATTCATACATAGTAGCATCAAACACCAGTTATTATTACATAGATTATAGTAGATCTTACATAGAACACCAATCATAACGCTCGAAGAAACAAACCCACTTGGCCCTAGTTGTTGGATGGGGAGCCATGACTTCCCTCATCCTTGCCCAGCTAATGATCTGCATGAATGTCCTTCCCCTGCCACCAGTGAAAACCAGCTCCAGTTCTTCATCATTGCATTTCTCCAGTACCTTGTCGGAGAGTCGGTGGTTGAACTCCTCTTGCTGCTCAACCTGGGCCGCCGCTAGTGCCCTCTGCCTGCACCTCCTCCTCCTCCTCCTCCTCTGTGTTGTTGCTGCCCTAACCTCCACAGCCTCCCCCTCCTCCTCTGTGACATCTCCCATGTCAGGATCCATCTCTAGGGTTTCTTTTGGGTGGCGGCTGGTGGAGTCACTGGGAAAGGGTGGGGGTGGGGAGGGGTTTATATTGACAGATGGATGGGGTTGGGTTTTAGTAGGTGAGGGAGTCCTGGACTAGGGGGTGTCCGGATAGCCAGACTATCATCATCGGCCGGACTCCAAGACTATGAAGATACAAGATTGAAGACTTCGTCCCGTGTCCGGATGGGACTTTCCTTGGCGTGGAAGGCAGGCTTGGCGATACGGATATGTAGATCTCCTACCATTGTAACCGACACTGTGTAACCCTATCCCTCTCCGGTGTCTATATAAACTGGATGGCTTTAGTCCATAGGACGAACAACAATCATACCATAGGCTAGCTTCTAGGGTTTAGCCTCCTTGATCTCGTGGTAGATCTACTCTTGTAATACCCACATCATCAATATCAATCAAGCAGGACGTAGGGTTTTACCTCCATCAAGAGGGCCCGAACCTGGGTAAAACATCGTGTCCCTTGTCTCCTGTTACCATCCGCCTAGACGCAAAGTTTGGGACCCCCTACCCGAGATCCGCCGGTTTTAACACCGACATTGGTGCTTTCATTGAGAGTTCCTCTGTGCCGTCGCAATTAGGAGGGATGCCTTTTCCCGTCTTTAAAGACGGTGCCGTCGTCAAGGGAACTTTGGCCACCGGCCAAACTATCCGGCTAGGCGGTTTTCTTATGACCGCCTGTTTGGCCACTGCTCCGACAATGACCTCTCAGGTCATCAAAAGCGATCTTCACATCAACTCGGAATTCGCCGAGCAGCTAGACCCGATGGAGCTCTCCTCCGTAAATGAGCTCTTGGATTGCATCGCCGCCCTGGGAGTCGCCACAGACTACGATCAGATTGGGCTTAAAACCGATCAGAGAGAAATTAACTCTCCCCAGGCTACCCACCACGTTGTTGTGGTAGAAGAACAACGCGGCGACTCTTCTTCTATGTTAAAGACCAGTTAAGTCCGGATTCCCGATCCTTCCATGCCGGATTCCCGCGGAGGGACGGACGTCAATCAAATACTGAACCTAAAGTCAGGCATCGGACCAGATTTGTTGGACAACATCCAGCAATCCAAGCTTCCAAATCCGGAAACTTCTCGGCCTTTGAGCCTCAGATGGGGAGAGGTTCCGAATTTAATTCCTCCCGCCCACCCAAACATAAGCGATCTATCTCAAATACGGCAAGAGCCCGATGAAACAGTACATCATTACTGGGCCAGATTCCTCCTGGTTATGGACAGGATAAAGGACTGCCGTGAGGAAAGCGCAATCTCAATTTTCTACAACAATTGCACGGACAAGGGAATCATGAACGTCATAAGTCGTCGCGAAGTTACACGCTTCGCCGACCTAGCGACCATAGTACGAAAATACTGTGCGATGGAGAGTGCCTGGAAAACCGAAACCAGGTTTTTGGACAATCCGGCCTTGAACACAACCCTAGTTCGAAATAAAAGGGTGCGTCATACTCAAGCACCTGGGTTAAAAACCAAAAAGCAAAAAAACCCTAAAGGGCACGGAACCGTACTGGAGGGATGGCTCAACGGACCCTGTAAAATCCATAGTACAGAAGGCGCCACTCCAACACATAGCCTTCGAGCATGTTGGATACTACGGCAGGTGGCCAAAAGTGGCGAAGGCTTTCTAGCCCCGGGTAACTAGCCCAACAGTACCAGTACGGTATTAACAGTCTTCGAGACTTTCCATCAAATAACATGCAGAAACGAACAATCCGCAGCCTCGCCGAAGTCTACCCAGTAGCAACAACAAATCCATGGAGCGACACGGCTATCACCTTCAATGCCAGCGACGAACCTAAATTCCGAACAGCCCGAGCACCAGCCGCATTGGTCCTCAGTCCGATAGTGGACGGCTTTCATCTTACCAAGGTACTCATGGATGGCAGCAGCGGATTAAACCTCATCTACGAGGAAACCCTCCAAAAAATGGAAATTGACTGGAGCCGCATTGAGCGAAGCAGCACAACCTTTAGAGGAATAATCCCTAGTCGGGAAGTACGCTGCACAGGAAAAATCACACTAGATGTAGTGTTCGGCTCACCGGACAATTACAGGTCCGAGGAGGTCACGTTCCAAGTGGCCCCGTTCGGCAGTGGATATCACGCCTTGTTAGGGCGAGAGGCATTCACAATCTTCCAAGCTATACCCCATTACGGGTACATGAAGCTTAAAATGCCCGGGCCCAATGGAATCATCACTCTTGTCAGTGATCCAGATATAGCACTCCGCGCTGAAAATAAGACAGCCACACTGGCCCTAGAACATTATCCGAAGCCCTAGCGGCAGAGGAACTCACTGCGCTGCGCTCCACGGTGGATAGGGACGATGTGATACTCGATAAGAGGTCCAGTCCACCTCTTTTAAACCAGCAGACGAAATAGTCAAATTCCAGGTCCATCCAACGGACCCCACAAAGACGATCTCCATTGGGGCACAATTAAACCCTGATGTAGAAGGCGCACTACGAGAATTCCTTCGGGAAAATTGGGACATTTTTGCCTGGCACCCTTCAGATATGCCAGGAATCCCACGCAGGATGGCAGAACACAGCCTAAATATCCTAAAAGGATTCAAGCCAGTCAAACAGGCTCTTCGGCGATTTTCCGAACCCAAAAGAATGGCAATGGGAGAGGAGCTAGCCAAACTCCTAGAAGCCGGATTCATCAGAGATATAAAACATCCGTACTGGCTAGCAAACCTGGTAATGGTACGAAAAAAGGATAAATCCTGGCGCCTTTGTGTCGATTTCAAAGACCTTAACAAGGCCTGTCCAAAGGATCCTTTCCCCCTCCCCCGCATCGACCAAATCATCGATGCTACCGCAGGGCACGATTCATTGTGCCTCCTCGACGCATACTCCGGATACCATCAAATCAAGATGGCGGAAAAAGACCAGGCCGCAACGGCATTCATTACTTCATACGGACCATTCTGCTTCAACACAATGCCCTTTGGACTCAAAAACGCCGGCGCAACATATCAGCGCATGATTCAGACATGTCTGGCTACCCAGATAGGCAAAACAGTGGAGGCATACGTAGACGATGTGGTCGTTAAGACCAAACACGTCGAAACCCTAGTAGACAATTTGAGGCTTACATTCGACAACCTCCGAGCATACGACATTAAGCTCAACCCGGAAAAATGTGTTTTCGGCGTACCAGCCGGAAAGCTCTTGGGCTTCATTGTATCCGGTAGAGGAATTGAAGCAAACCCAGCTAAGATCCGAGCTCTATCACAATTGGATATCCCAAAAGACCTCAAACAAATACAAAAACTAACTGGATGTGTGGCGGCTCTAAGCCGCTTCATCTCCCGTTTGGGAGAAAAGGCACTGCCCCTCTATCGCCTCCTCCGGCGCACCGAACACTTTGAATGGCCGGATGCTGCCACGGCCGGACTCGAAGAAATTGAGGCCATATTGGCAACAAATCCGGTCCTGGTCGCGCCCAACCTGGGCGGACCTATGTTATTATATATCGCGGCAACACATCAAGTTGTCAGCGCCGTACTCGTCATCGAACGAGCAACAGAAGGGCACAAATTCCCTCTTCAAAAACCAGTGTACTACGTATCCACTGTCTTAACTCCATGCAAGTCCCGGTACCCACATTATCAAAAGATAGCATATGCGGTGTTCATGGCATCCCGGAAGCTGCGACACTACTTTCAAGAGTGTTCCATAATGGTGGCCTCCGAAGTACCTCTCAACGATATTATAAACAATCGCGACGTGACGGGCAGGATTGCAAAATGGGCCATTGAGCTCTTACCATTTGACATAACCTACAAACCACGGCGAGCTATAAAGTCGCAAGTTTTGGCTGACTTCATCGCCGAATGGACCGAAGCCAAACTCCCTAAAGAGTACGGCACATACTCCAATTGGATCATGCATTTCGACGGCTCCAAAATGTTTGCTGGCTTGGGGGCTGGCGTCGTCTTGACGTCCCCAACCGGAGAGACAGTCCAATACGTACTTCAAATAATGTACACGGACTCCAACAACGCAGCCGAATACGAGGCCCTTCTACATGGTCTCCGGATGGCAATCTCCATGGGTATTCAACGCCTAGAGGTGCACGGGGATTCAAACCTCGCAATATCCCAAGTAAATAGAGACTTTGATGCCAAGGATCCGAAAATGGCAGCCTACCGTAACGCCGTCCTCAAAATGTCAGCTCGGTTCGAAGGACTCGAATTCCACCATGTAGCCCGGGATAATAACCAGGCAGCAGACGTGTTGGCACGCATCGGTGCAAAACGCGACGCCGTCCCTCCAAACATCTTTCTAGAGCGGCTCTTTAAGCCATCCGTATTATGGGAAGAAGAGTCCGGAAATAACAACCCGGAACCAACTGCACCACCCAACACGGAACATTCTGACACAATCGGTGGCTCAGCCAATGAAATAACACCTTCAGCCCACGAAATAATGGCAGTAATTTCCCCGTGGATGGAACCATTCCTAGCCTACTTAATCAGGCAGGAACTTCCCGAAGACCAAAATGAGGCCCGCTGCATAGTTCGGCGATCTAAAGCCTACAAGGTCCATGAGGGAGAACTTTATAAGAAAAGCACAACCGGAGTCCTTCAAAGGTGTATCTCCGAAGAGGAAGGGCGAAATCTCCTGGCTGAAATTCACGCCGGACTCGGCGGGCACCACGCCGCAGCCCAGGCCCTTGTAGGCAAGGCCTTCCGTACAGGATTTTATTGGCCGACAGCCCGGGCAGATGCTCAGGACTTAGTCCAACGATGCGTCGATTGCCAGCTCTTTGCTAATCAAAGCCACATGCCACCCACCGCCCTCAAAACTATACCCATCACTTGGCCGTTCACGTCTGGGGGCTTGACATGGTTGGACCCCTTAAAGGGGGAACCCACAAGCAAAAATACTTATTGGTCATGGTGGACAAATTCACCAAATGGATAGAGGCCAAGCCGGTTAAAACGGCAGAATCCGGACCTGTGATAGACTTCATATCCGGGGTAGTACACCGTTTTGGCGTCCCCCACAGCATCATCACTGATAACGGCACGAATTTCATGGCCGACGAGGTTAAACTCTGGTGCAAAAACATGGGCATCAAGCTCGACTACGCTTCAGTCTATCACCCCCAAACTAACGGTCAAGTGGAACGAGCAAATGGTCTAATCATGAGCGGCATTAAACCGAGATTAGTGCGGTCCCTCACGGAATCTAACACGCACTGGGTAGAGGAGCTCGACTCCGTACTCTGGGGGCTGCGGACCACGCCAAACCGCACTACCGGATTCACACCATTTTTATGGTATACGGCGCTGAGGCAGTTTTGCCCTGCGATACAATTCATGACTCACCTCGCGTGCGCATGTACGAAGAAAGAGAAGCCGAGTTGGATCGGCAGGACAGTTTGGACGCCTTACAGGAGGAGCGCGACGTGGCAAAATCTCGTTCCGCATTCTATCAGCAGCAGGCTCGAAGATATCAAAGAAGAGAAGTACGGGCCAAAACTTACAATGTTGGTGAGCTAGTTCTACGCCTGCCGGACAAGAAAAAGGACAAACTTAAGCCCAAATGGGAAGGTCCCTTCATCATCGATCAAGTCCTTACCGGCGGTGCATACCGTCTACGCAACGCATCTAACAACCGACTCGAGCCAAACCCATGGAACGCAGCCCGTCTCCGAAGATTCTACGCCTAGCGCCGGACTCAGAGTTCATCTCCTTCCTCCGTCCACCTTTCATATTTTTTCGCTGTCTTTATTTTCCCTCCTTTTTCCTCCCCCCTTTCAGTACAAGCCTCTTGAGGGCTGATCTTCGCTTTGTTCGCACTCACTTGATGTGCTACTCGCACTCGTTATACCTGGGGGCTTCTTTAACAGAAGCTTATTTATATGAGCTTCATGCCCAACACATGTGTCATACTTCCGCATGTACCTTTTACTCACCATTATATGCATCGATATGACTTAAGTTTTGGCCAAGCTGGGTTGCCTGGCTCCTGTGCTTACCCCTACATTCCCGATTGTTCGGCTAGGAGGTAAAGGGAGCACCTCTGCGATTGTTACTGCCGGGTCAGTCGGATGTGTACCTCAGACTGGGTGAAGCCGAAGGCTAGCGTTCTTAAGGGAATATTCGGTCGGTGACCTGAAAGATGATTTATTACTTATTTATTTATCTTCCCCCAGATGCTTTTTCTGCTCTTTTCGCGGTCCGGGCATGCACTTTAGGGCATGCCTCCCAGGGAAAGGAACCCCTAACGGAACTATTCTCCCTGGAAGATGTTTCTTACTAACCATGTAATATAACATAGCTAGTTGGGCACTTGTCTGATAAAGCACTTATGACCCCTACGCCTTATCTCCATGCATGCCCCGGTCTTTGTATAACCATAAGGGTATTCGGACACACTCCGGACTGTTGGGTCCCGAGGTTGAAGCGAAAAGGTCTGCAAAGACAAACGATCTACAATCCGGCTAGAAGGCATTTTACATGTCATTTTAAATTACATCGTCAAACTGACTGCTTGTACTCCTCTTCAATCCCATCTAACAGGCTGTCTAATTTACAGTCCCGTTGGGAATATTTCGCGGCCAACTCTACTTGGCAGTACATCAGGCTCACAGGGATCTCCTTCCCATCGGGCCCCACAGGTCCGACCTCGGCCATGTGGTTTGGATCAGCTTTCGTGTACCGCGTCTTCACCATGGCCCAGGCCTCCCTGGCGCCTTGACGGCGGGCCGATATCTTCCACAGATGAAAGCGCTGCCGTACTCCCTGAAGCTTCTCAGCAAGCCCTCCAAGACCCTCGGGTAGGGAGACGGAAGGCCATAAGGCCTGAATGACGCCGCTCATCGCCTGCCGAACACGTTCGTGCAGTTGCAGTAGCTCGAGAAGAGGGTCTCCCGCGGAACCAGGCATCTCCTCTGCCGGACGACCCGTGAGCACACCTACAGACACATTTCTGTCAATCGACTTCCTCGCCGAACTCTTCTTTTCAAAAGAGTTTGCTCAAGCACTTACTGTAAATGCCGCGACGAAGCCGTCGATTCTCCTTTACGGAGTTAGACAGCTGGACCCGAACATCTTTTAGTTCTTCGCCCAGCTGGGTGTTGGCATCTTGGAGTTTGTTCCTCTCCTGCTGCACCCTCATAAGCACCTTCTCTCCGGCCTTAAGCTGGCGCAGCAGATGTTGCTTGTCCGGATCTAGTCCGGCACCCTCTGCAATATTATTGTCAGACTATACACACACGCCACACTTCATAAACTACTTCTCTTTTCGAAATATGAATCACTAGAGGGGGTCTCTGTGGATCCCCCGGCAGCGGCTAGTGCGGCCTCAAGTTGGGCCTTGCATTCTTGACGCTCCTGGGACATGTGGGTATTCTTCTATGTAAGATCCTGCATAACAAATGATCCTTAAATCAGTTAGTTTAACTATTTTAAGTCTCGGGGGCTACTGGCATATATAACTATTAAAATTCCTCACCCGTATGTCTTTTACATACTGCTCCGTGGCTCTGGTTAAACCATCTTGAGCAGCACGGAGGTGCGCGTCTCCCGCATTAAAGGCATTCAACGCCTCTGGGGAGAAACACGCGTCACGAAGAACTGTCCGACGGCGCCTGTGATTCATGGCGCTCTCCACCTCAGACCTGGTGGCGGACAACCTGTCGGCATCCTCCGTTGGAGGAGCATCCGGCTCGCGCCTTGCACTCGCCTCCCCCTCCGGACCAGGCGTTGGAGCCTGGCTGGCGGAGGCTTGGTTGGCAACCTCTCCGGGCTCAGTCCGGCGAGCGCTCTTTCTCCTGGAAGAATCATGAGCATTAATATACCTCCCAGGAGTCTTTCCCTTAAAAGACAATGGTGCGCCATACCTCTGTGGCGACGTTTCGATTCGCGCCGCACTCCCCTTCCGCCTGCTGGGCCGCACTAACCCTGGTTGGTCAGTCGCCGCGGGCTCGGCTTCCCACCGTAAAGGCACCTCCTGCGAAGCACCATTGGTACACGGTGGTTAGAAATAAGCATTAAAAAAGTAACGGTGTTGGGACTTCGGTCGTACTCACCTGAGAAGCCGGAGATAAACCGGGGTAGTCAGCCGTAATGACGACTAGAGCATTGTCTATGCTGAGCTGGTGGAACACCCCGTCAATCAGCTCCACCATTATGTCCGGATCCTCTCCGGAGGCCGGATCAAGGGATCTTCTCGGATCCTCGGGTTGTGGAGTCGGGCTTTCTATGCCCTCCACATCCCAGCGCAGTTCCTGCGTCGAAATCATAAAGTAAGACACTTATCTTTGAAAGCACGGATCGGATATATAAACGTCCGCTTACCCAGCTCCGAGGGTTATTCATGGAGAATCCATTCAATGGACTCGTGCGGAGGAAGTCCTCCTTCTCCCCCTTGTACAAGCCGGACAGGATCTTCACCAGATCGGCGGCCGATCCCGGCCCCTTGCGGCCATGACGGGTGGCGTCATTCTCCCCGTTGAAATCCCACATGGGGTGGCCCCTATTTTGGAGCGGCTGCACCCCTCGCATAATGCATGTGGCCATGACTCCAATCATGGTTAATCCGGAATGGGCCAGTAACCGTATCCGGCCCATCAGATATTGGACGCTCCTATCATCTTCCCGTTGAGGGCTCCGCGGGCGCCAACTCAGGCGTTTCTTTAGAGGAGCGTTGCTAAACTCCGGGAGGCCGATCCGAACTGGATCCGGCAGCGGGGCGTCTTCCATATAGAACCACTCCGAAGGCCAGTCTTCGGACGCCTTCTTCGGGGTTCCAGATAGATATCCGGTCCCGGCGATGCGCCATATTTCGGCTCCGCCCACTTGATATATCGACCCCTCGTAAGAACGGGGAACGAGGCAAAACAGTCTCTTCCACAACGCAAAATGGGGCTCGATGCCCAAGAACAGCTCGCAAAGAGCTACAAAGCCCGTGATGTGCAAAATGGAGGCAGGTGTGAGGTGGTGAAGTTGGAGTCCATAGAACTCTAGGAGCCCCCGGAGAAATGGATGTATGGGAAATCTGAGTCCCCTTATTAAGTAGGGGACGAAGCATACCCGCTCTCCTTTGGAGGGATTGGGGACGCTCTCCGCCTGCTTCCCACCCTTGTAGGTGGCCAGTCCGGCTCGAACCGGAACCATAAAGGCCGGGGGAAGGTATCCCTCTGCTTGGAGCGTCACTAACTCGCTATGCGGGACTAAGCATCTCCTCCAATCTCCTGACTGAGGACTGGGAGCGCGAGAAGAGGAGCCGCGTCGACTGTCCATGTTGGAATGGATTTTTGTCAGATGCGCTTCGATGAATACTTGCGGAAGGAGGATGGTGTGATTTGGATCCGGATCCTCGCCTCTCTTATAGGCGGCTTATTCGCGCGGCTAGGGGAAAAACGTAAAAATACCCTGGCTTTTCGCATTCATACAACACGTGGAAGAGGGCCATTATTGGACGTGGAAGCCAAGGAACGCAACATTTATGAAGAAACCGGACACTATTCGGTAAACACATGGAACATGGAGGAGAACCCGCCTTGCAAACATCAAAGACAATATACGCGCCGGACTCGTCGTCATTGAAGCCTGGTTCGGGGGCTACTAAGGGAGTCCTGGACTAGGGGGTGTTCAGATAGCCGGACTATCATCATCGGTCGGACTCCAAGACTATGAAGATACAAGATTGAAGAGTTCGTCCCGTGTCCGGATGGGACTTTCCTTGGCGTGGAAGGCAAGCTTGGCGATACGGATATGTAGATCTCCTACCATTGTAACCGACTCTATGTAACCCTAGCCCTCTCCGGTGTCTATATAAACCGGATGGCTTTAGTCCATAGGACGAACAACAATCATACCATAGGCTAGCTTCTAGGGTTTAGCCTCCTTGATCTCGTGGTAGATCTACTCTTGTAATACCCACATCATCAATATCAATCAAGCAGGATGTAGGGTTTTACCTCCATCAAGAGGGCCCGAACCTGGGTAAAACATCGTGTCCCTTGTCTCCTGTTACCATCCGCCTAGACGCACAGTTCAGGACCCCCTACCCGAGATCCGCCGGTTTTGACACCGACAGTAGGCCTAGGGTTGCATTTGGTCAGCCACTAGTGGGCCACTAAGCCCAATTACCCACACAAATAATATATGTAGGCTAACAAATAACATATAAAAGATAGAAGATCAATTTGAAAACTTAATAGCATAGAAGATCCATTTCCACTACTTAGTAGCATAAGAGATCCATTTCCACTACTTAATAGCATAGGAGATCCATTACAACACTTAATAGCATAGGTGATCCATTACAACTTACTTAACAACATAGGAAATAAGGTTCTTACATAAGAAACTTAAGTTCAAATGCATGGCCAAACACTGGGTTAAACTTCACATTCCCCCAAAATGTACACCCATAATCACTTCAGACTGTCAGGCCACATCCTTATATAAAGGCCTTGGATGTACTTACTTCACCAACATATCACAACAACTTCAAGACTCAAGGATGGCCTTGATTTGCTCTAACTTCTCCTTGCTGCCATAGCCATCTTTCAGCAGCTCAGCAACAACAAGCTCAAGCTTGTCCTTCTCCTTCTTAAGAACATCTATGTCAACTTGGACATCCTTCATAGCCTTCCTGGTGTTCTTGATGATATCAGCTTGGCTCTGCAAAATGCACCTCTACTCTTTTGCAAGTTTGAGCTTTTCCATCTGCACCTCCAACATAGCTTTCTCCTCTAGCTCCTTCTTCTTCTCAAGTTCTTCCTCCACCACTTGTTTATGGTACACCTTCTTGTCCACCCTACCATCCTGCCAATCAAACATCTTGGATACATCATCAACAAGCTTGTGTACTCAATGCAAATCTTGTCATTTTTAGTCCTAAGCTTGGCCAACTCCCTTTCATGTTCACTCTTAAGCTTGGCCAGCTCATTCTCAAACTTCTATTTGTCAAGTACCCTTCCACAGTTCTGCTCATGGAACATTTCCCATAGCTTGCACAAACATCTCTGAAGAACAGTAGGCCAAGGCCCATCAACCCACTCTACAACACCACAATTCACACCATTTTCCTGCATTTGTAAAATGTGATGAGTTATTACAAGTGGACTAGTAACAAAAATACATATGTGGCTGTCATATCAAACAAACTACTGCATCATATCAAACATCAGTGAACATCCATGGCAGAAAAGTTAATTGGCATCTAACCTGCACTGGGCAGCCATAGAAACGCCTTCCTGTTACAGGCCCTTCAAAAGCAACACGCTTAATAGGCCTCAGTTGGTGTAGAATGCACTTGGGATGAGCAAGCTCAAGTTGGCCACAGAAAAGGGGCTCCACAGTGGTGTCTGGTTCCTCCTGCAACCAAAATAACCAACAAACACTCGTTTCAATCTGAACTCAATACCAGAATCAACTTGCACTGTTAATTTAACATGAACAGTAAAAAAATCCCCAAATCAGCATGAACCCTAACACTGTACAAAGATGAACCCTAGGTTTCCTCAATCCTACAATCAAAACCCACCCTCACTAATCAAGAACAATATCACACACACAACAACACTACACTACACTCAGCCAGATCCATGGAGATATCCTAGGCCTACTAGCACCTAAACCTAACCCTAGGTCTGGCAAAGAACTTACCATAAGTCCCATGTCCATGCTGACGACCTCGCACTCCTCCTCCGAGCTCATTTCCTCGTCATTCCAGGAAGGCATTGCGGCAAGGAGGTTGACAGCGACTGGCCTCGAAGACGGCGAGCGGCGGCGAGCTCGTACTGGAGAAGGGGAGTGAGAGCAGGGGAGTAAGCGAGCAGGGAGAGAGTGAGCGAGCAGCTGCGCCCGACCGACCGAGGGGGGTTATTTACCCCAGTTCCGACCGGGCCGGTCGGTTAACGGCCGTCAACGGCCGCGCCGTGAGCGCAAGTGGCCACGTGGGCTGACAGGTGGGCCCAATCCGTTAGGAAAACGGTTAAATCGCTAGTCACCGCGGGTTTGGGTTTTTTGAAACAGCCGACCGCTCGTTTGGTAGGTTTCTGAGAAAAAATAAAATCTGATAGTTTTTTGAAACCTTAGCCTGTAAACCAGTAGTTTGATGCTATTTACTCATCAGGCAAGGGCGGGAGGGTTTTAGGGAAGACGGTGGAAATGGAGTGGACGTTCCCCCGACAAATGGATCGTGGGGGACAAGAAGCGCGTAACGGGCATCTGCGCCAACGCAAACCCGGCTCAAATTTGGGCCAGAAATGAATCATGACAGACAAAATATAAAACAGGTTTGTTTGCGTCTCCGCATTTAGCTATGTTTTTATCCGCGCGGAGGCAAACGGACGCGGCTGATGAAATGGGTCGGCACCTTTGAGCTGACCTAACGTCGGGAGAGGAAGAATTGAGTGGAGGATTTGCATCTGAGCGCCGGTACTAGCGAAGATGGACGGTGGATGGCAAGTTTTCGTGCCGCTCTTCAACACGTCCTGGCTCTGGCCGGACAGATTCGCGCGTCTGCCCGTGTGTCCATGCTGAACTCGGATTCCGGACGCGCTTCCTTAATCCGAATTGGACTGGAGCTCGACTTTCACAACAGAATATAAGCGTACTACATCCACAAGAGAATTCATCGCTTTCCTTGATTGCCCAACCTTGTGCACCACCGCTAGCCCTAGGTCACACAGAGGACAGAGCTCGCGTCCGCCGCCACGCCATGGCCGCGCCCACGCAGAGCAGCCCGCTCCGCCGATGGAAGCGTTTCTTCCGCGCCTTCGACTTTGTGGATGCCGCCATCAAGCCCTCCGACCCTGACCACTCACGCGACGAGCTCCGGCGCGCCAGGGTCAACATCGTGGAGCAGCTCTGCGACGCCGCGGACGATGACCAGGCGGAGCGCCTCTGCCGGATTCTCGACGACCACATGGCGGAGTCCCTTGAGACGCTGCGGCTGGTTCCGGTGATGCCCAAGGTGTTCGCTTCCACGGACCTCGCCAAGTCCGTCTGCGCGCTGCGCAGGCACGAGTCAGAGCGCGTCCGCGTCCTGGCCAGTGGAGTCGTGAGCGGGTGGAGGGCGTCGATGAAGGACGAGCTCGCCAAGGTCAGAGACGCCCTGCACAAGCTTGACAACATCAACATGCCGCAGACAAAGGAGATCACCGTCGATCAGCAGCAACATGTCTCCGCCGATTCTGACATAGCCAAGGCGAAGGCGTCGGTCATGAAGACGGTGGCAATCAGAAAGGGTGTGTCCAGTTCCGCCGCCGGTGACCGTGCTGGGCTCTGCTCCGAGGAGAAGATGGAAGCCGCCAAACGCAAGTTCCGCCAAGGTTACCAAGAAGCAGAGGACGCCAAACGGCTGCGCAGGACACAATTGGTGCAGGCGCCCAAGATGATGCAGCCAATCAGGAGGTGCACCAGCTCCATGGTCAAGAAAACCTTCGCGGTTAGGACGCAGCTTCACATGGCTTAGGGTTCTAGCTCAAACAGTTGGAAAGATCTAAACTAATGTTTCTGCATCCTTCTTTTCGAACATTCAGTACTGCAGTTGTAACTAGCATGACTGTAATGCAGTTGCTTGCTTGCCTGTTATGTACATGATCCAAGGAAGTTGATGAATTGAAAGCGAGATTCAGTGTTACAAATCTGCTGAAATCTGCAAACAAATTACTCTTCCATGTTGGGAAAGATGTGTTTGTGTCGAATTGTAATTCTGCACGTACCTAAGCAGTAAGCAATCAATACACATTCCCTTTTACAATTTTGAGTTCTCATGTCCGTGTTCAGACTTGTAGTCCAATTTGAATTCAATCAAAATTGAAAAAATTCTCCTCTTATGGGAGGAGGGGGTACATATGTACGACAAAACCATGATATACAACCACAAAAAAGAAAAAGAAAGATGAGGTTTGCAAGTTGGATTGTACTAAACACGGGTAGCACACAAAACTGTCATTGTTGAACTGAAGTGTATTATGTTTTGCCTTCTTTAGTTTACGCATCGGGGTTTTTTTAACGGGGAAAGGCTTGTGAGATCGTGACATCCTTCATGTAGAGGAAATATTTACATATGTGCACTATTCCCCTTTCATTCATTGCGCAGTGACATTACTGGCATTCAGAACCCTGATTCGGTTCTTATCTGCAGACCATGAGAGACAATTATCACACTCCATGGTCACCACTAATAAACAGCGGAGAGACCCCTCTCTCCATCCTTTCCATCCCCAAATGATGCAGTGTCCTACTATAATCTGGAATCCTATAAAATCTTTTTTTAGAAAAAGCATACGCCTGACTTTATAAATAAAGCCATAAGGCAAGTAGCACCACATAATAAATCGTTCCACACAACAACCAGACCCGAACCGCGGGTCAAACGAAAGAGAAGACAGTCAGGTACATGGCTCCCTCGCCAGTACACGACACGCATGACGGAAAAGAAACAGCCCAACTACACCTAGTCTTAGAGCATCTCCAGCCGCGCCCCCAACAAGGCCCCCCAGACGACTTTTCGGCCGCCGGCGCCAAAAAATCGGCCCCGTCGTGCCCCCAAGGGCCCAGTTTTCGCCGGCTCGGGCCGAAATTGGCGCCGGCGGACCCAACCCGAACCCGGCGCGCTAGGGGCGCTCGGGGGCGCCGGGCGAATCGTTTTTGGCGCGAAAGAGCCGCAGGCCCTCCTTGCCAGCGACTCGCCTCTCTTCTCGCCGCTTCATCGTCGTCATCACCTCGTTTCCCGTGACGAATCAATGCCAAAGCTGTCGCGCCGGTCAGCCTCCATTGATGCCTCACGAGCGGCGCAGTGAAGACCGGACGACGCGCGTCCCCTCGCCCGCCACGCGTAACGCGGCGGCCACGCATACTACGCGGCGCCTCCGCCTATATAAGCCGACCCCCAGCGCGTCAGAGACACGCACAGTGCCTCCACCGCCGACGCGCCATTTCTCCCCCTTCCTCCCCTCCTCTGGCCGTCTCTAGTTCAAAGCATGGCCGAGCGCTTCGCAGGCGACGGCGCAGCAGTGAACAGCTTCGGCTGTCGCCATCTTCACAAGGACGAAACTCGGCTCCTTTTCAAGCCCGAGTATCCGGTCCCGCCGGACATGCGGGTGCCCGGGGCGTGGAGAATCAGCACCGGCGGTGTCCCGGTGCCACCACCACCCACCGGGGCGGCACGGCGTGCGGAGATCGCGTGTATCCGCGCCTCCCTGCCGCGGGCGGCGAGGGAAGGACCGCGGTACGTCCCCAACAACCCGCTCTGGAAGCCCTACTTCCGCCGCCGCCATGCCGAACAGCTCGAGGCCACGAACGGCGTCGTGCCCTTCGGCAGGCTCAACTCCGAGGGGCGGCGCCGATGGTGGGGCGTGCCCGGCTGCACGCTGGAGGCCGTCCTCGAGTACATCGAGGGAGGCAACATGCCGAGGCTCGAGTACCCCGCTCCCTCGTCCTTCTCTTGCCGACGTGGGAGCTCATGGACGTCGAGGCGCATGGAGCAGCCCGGGACGTCCTCCTCCTCGTCCGGCCGCTCGTCCAGCTCTCCCTGCCTCCGCCCCGTCAAGCCGGGACCCCAGGACACGCTGTCAGCGGGCGCACCCGCAGCTCCGGCGTCCGCATCGGCGACTCCACTCCCCCCTTTGGTCGCTTCGTCCTCGTCACGCCCAACCCGAAGCCCGGCCTCCCCACGGAGTACGAGGAGATAGCCCGGCGCGGCTTCTCCGACGAGGAGGCCCTACAGTGGACGCGGGACGACTACGTCCGCGACGAGATGGTCCGGTAGCGCCGGGCCCTAGAGGAGATAGCGGCCCGCAAACGTGGGCGCGAGGAAGAGCACGGCGTCGTGATCCTCGACAGCGACGACGACGAGGACGCCCCCGGACCGTCCAACCCGCTGCGCCAACCGGGGAAGGGTTGCAGCAGGGACGGCGGCCGCGGCGGAGGCGGCGACGACGACGATGACGACGACGATGACGACGGCGGCGACTACACGCGGTTCTACAGCCTCCTCGGGATGTAGAACTGCAAGGGCGGCGGGCGGCGAGGAGCGGCACGGGAGACGGCGAGGAGCAGCCTAGTAGTTTTTTTCTTTTTTGTAAAATATGTTTAAATTTGAACGAACTCGCCGAAGTTTGCGTTGAATTTGCGATGTGTTTGTGCCGTATTTAAGATTTTCAAAAAAACATGGACGCCGCGACTGGGGGGCATCACGTCCCCAGTGCGCGGTTTAGCGCCGGTGCGCCCCGTGGGCGATTTTTTAACGCCTCCTGGGGGAGCAACGGGGGGAGATGCTCTTACGATCCCAAAAGAAGCTAAGCCTCCTGCTCTTGTCTCCATAACTGAACGGCCGAAGCCCGAACTTTAGAGATTAGCATAGAAAGTGTGTCCTGACCCAAAAAATATACTTATTTGGGCTTCTCTTCATCGGCTTGACAAGTTTGTGGACAAAAATGTCCTTTTCTGAACTGCCGACTTGATGTGCTTACTTGCATCCACCTGCAAACTTATCTACGTGCAGCGAAATTTTCTCAAATTTCAAAATATACTAGACCTGTATACCTTAAATTGAAACAACATGAACTTTATAATCAGAACAAGAATGAAACTGGTCAATTAATTGATCACTTCCATTTAAAACAAAGTATTTTTTTTGCGGAATAACTTCCGATCTACTCATTTTCAATTATGGCAGTACCACCAACATCAGAAATAATAAAAATTAGATCCAGATTCATACACCACCAAATGACGACTACAAGCATAAAAGCGAACCAAAGGCACGCCGCCATCATCGCCCCTCCCTCGCCAGAGTCGGGCAAAATTTATTATAGTGGATAGTCGGGAAGTCGTTGTGTTAAGGCCACATAGAACCAGCACAAACAACAACCACTGCATTTGAAGAGTAGCGTAGACCAGAAGTACCCAACCCGAAGACATACGAAGGGATCGGACTACGCCCAGATCTCTGCAGATCCACCAAGAACAGATCCGTCAAGCACTGATACGTCTCCAACGTATCTATAATTTATAAAGTGTTCATGCTATATTTACATCAATTATATATGGTTTGATGCATTTTTATATTATTTTTATGGACTAACTTATTAATGTAGTGCGCAGTGTTAGTTCCTACTTTCTGCATATTTTTTGTTTCACAGAAAATCAATATCTAGGAAGGTCAAAATGTCATAGGAATTACGGTGATTTTTTATTGAATATATATGGTTTTTTGGAAAAACTATCAATGCAAGA